>NW_017962922.1:0-352244 GCF_001661345.1 Ascoidea rubescens DSM 1968 | reverse complement strand
TCACCGCCGGCACCATTTTCATTTCCATTTTCATTTCCATTGGAATTGCCATTAATACCACCATCTTCATTGTTGTTTCCGTTTTCATTGCCATTTCCATTGCCGTTTTCGCCACCTTCTTGATTAGCATTTCCATTAACGTTTCCGTTGGAGTTTCCATTGACTCCTCCTTCTTCGTTGAAATTACCATTTTCGTTGCCGTTATTGTTACCATTGTCACGCTTGGTAAAGCTCAAAGTTTTGTCTTCACTTGTACAGTAATGGTCAATCACCTCCCCATTGCAATTCAAAGCTTGAACGAAGGCAGGAGAATATTTGAACCAAACTTTGCAATAACCGCATGAAATACAGGAGGAGATATCACTGTCTAAGTTATGGTAGGGAATTTCAGCTGGATGGAAAGTATTGCAAAAGAAAAGATGAGGAACAGTTTCATAGCGATGGTGGAGCTTTTCACAGGCAGCGTAGTCACATTCGCTATCAGTTTTTTCATCTTGAAGAGAAAAAGCATTGACAATAAAAGACGATAGTGAGAGCGCTAAAGCAGATTGAGCTTTGACTTTCATTTTTGTTTGCTTTTTTTAATTGTTTAAATTTCTTTTTGGTTTTTTTTATCTTTATTTGTGTAGTTTTGAAATTTCTTTTTTTTTTACAGTCTTCGATATTAAAAGCAATAAAATATGTTGAAGAAATTGATTCTGGTTTCCAAATTAGTCGTCTAAAATTGCAAGAGAAATTGCAAGGAATTTATATCTTGAGCTCATCATAATCTGTTTAATAGATCAGGCAAAGGGGAATATATTACTGTTCAATTTGGCTAACTTGAAATAATTTTCCTGTTAAAAAGTTTTCAACCTTCAGTGGCAGTGGAAGTGAAAAAACACAAAACTAAACTCTTTTTCTTCGTTATTCTTTAACATTCCCCCACAGGACCAATTAGATGTCTGAAACTCAAAAGCACATTTCGATCATTGTCTCGTTGGAATTAAGGTATTTCGACATAGTGACGGCAGTTGGTTTTGTCTATTGGAAAGGTATGCCATATGTGCTTGCTGAGTTTTCTATATTAGTAAATATGCATTGTTGGAGAGATTAAAAATAGTTTGACGAAGGAACTTTGTTGAAACCCAATTAAGGCCATAGGAGGTCAAAAATAGTTTAGCGATTCAGGAGAAAAATAACTAAAAGAAAGGACAAATTGGTCTATTTTTGGTTAAAGAAAAACATAAACAGCGGATTGATCAGCTCAGGGCTTCCAGGAGATGTAGGTGTAAAAATCGATGGATATGAAAGTGCGCTGAATTGAGTTGACTCCTCTATGAAGGATATCAATCATGAACAAAAAGCAATTACAAACATTTGCATTGTCTTTTAGCACAAGCTTTTCTTTATGGGATGTAATTGCTAAATTCTTAAAGGTCAAAAACAGGCGAAAAGAAGTATTTTGAAGCTCAAAACATAGCGAATAGCCACAGCAGAAACGAGAGAATTAGCTTTCTGAAAATGAAAAAGATCAGCCTTGAGATCACTCAGCATGAAGCAATCAAGGCATTGTGATGGTGTTGGCTTTGTTTATGAGGTGGATAGCAGAACATACTTGTGGTGTCGAATGAACTGAATCTCTCAGCTGAATAATAAATTCTAGAGAGAAAGCTGAAACCTCCAGCTGCAGAGAGTTTGAGAGAAGTTAAACAGAGTAATAAAAATCAATTTTACTGATAATTTCTTAATATAGCACTTGGGAGCGGGGACAAAAAGAATAGTCACAGCTCGATCACCTGAATAATTCTAATTATACTCGAAGCTGTTTTCCACTCAGAGCAACGTTCGCAGCAGAGTTTTCAGGTTGTGGAATATCTGATTATATGTGAATGGGCATACTTGATGGGGGACTATTGTAGGATATCTTGGAGTATTACTGCAAAGGTGCTACTACGACAAGCTGCAGCAAATTCCAGATACTGCTTCTAGGTGAACAATAGACAAAAGAGTGTGAGAATTGAATCGTTAGTTAAAACAGGAAACCTCCATCTTCCAAATACACAGTTATTGGAAAATTCTCCAGTTTTTTACTAAATGGATCATTTCCCTCTCTTTAAAGACAGCTAAAAACCACAATCCACATTTGACAATAACTGACAAGTAGCATTTCACCCCATAGAGTACAAATAACACTTTTGATTGCGGAATATTTTGTGTAATTGAGTTGTGATACCAGTTATTTTTAATGGGAGAATTTATAATACAGATTTATAAGACAAATTCTAATGAGATTGCTTAATTCCTTCACCATAGAGAATCATGGATGAACATAGACAAATCAACCAATTACAAATGCTTAAATGTCGTTTTAAGAAAATGGTTTCTGCCTCAATAACTAAAGCTATTAGTAATGGCGAATTTGATTATTTGTAAACTCAAATTAAAACTCTTCCACTTATTTGAATATCGGTCATAAAAGTGAATTAAATTTTCCCTGGATTTCTTGAACATCTTTACATTACTTTTTATTTTTTTTAATTTCTAGCCTTTTTTTTTTGAAAAAAAACAACTTTTTTGTTAATCTGTTGCTTGAAATCATCAATTCACAGTTTCTAGGTTAATGAAATTTATTATTTAGAGTGGTGAGTTTTCTTTAAAAAACAAATATACCTTAGTAACTTGAATTTCATTGTCTCTACTCTCTTTCGTATCACTTTCAAATTGTAAATATTCGAGCACATATAAAGACCAAAACATATCAGCCAACAAAGCACACGTCTATTGATCCAAATATATTGAGTCCAGCAATAAAACAAGCAAATTACTGCATCAGACCTAAGAGCAAAAAACAATAGAAACAACTATATTAATTGATCCCTCCAAGATATCAATCCTCGTCAACTGCTTGTTTTTATCCAGTTGTTCTTTTTCTTTCAAAAACTCTTTCTCATCACATCCCAATATTCCAATATATCCTGAAGGGTTTAAAGAAAGAAACCACCAGCACCGTTTCTGCACGTACCTGTGTGTTTCGCACCACTGTGATGGATACAACCTTCAACACGCTTCTGAAAACAGCAATTCCAGTTTTGTTGAATCCATCTTCCGCCCGCAGTGCCGCCTAATGCCGGACATTATTTGCGTTTTTATTTCGTATCTGTGATTTGCTTTTGAGTTTCGTGTTTGAGTTTTGCGTGCTGAAAATTGCGTGATAGTATCTTGATATCTGTAGCCTCATGCCGAAAAGGGTTTATATATATAAAGATCTATAAAGTTATTTCTGTGCTGGATTTCAAATCAGCTTTCGTCCTCCTCAAGAACTTTTAATAGCTGCTTACTGTCCTTGACTAGCGATCCTTCCAAATACAACTTGTCGAGTGCTTCGTCAAAATGCTTACTGCAATTGGCTCTTCTCACCTTCATTGTTGGTGTAATCAAGTTGTCCTCAATAGTCAACGGGTTGATTGCAAACTCAAGGTTTTGTATTTTTTCATAATTCTGCAACAATTTACGATTCATTCTCAGGGACAATTTTTCAACCTGATTGTTTAGATATAAGATGATAGGTTTTTTTAAAAAAGAATGAGTGTTAATTAACTCAATAAATTGCTTATCGTTGTTACTATTGTTAACCATCCCAATGAATTCTTCGATAATTTTCTCGTTGCCTGATTTATCTAAATTGGCATATTTTAATACATCAATCTGTTTATGGAAAATGGTTTTCTTCAAGTTTTCAACATCGACACCAAAGATTCCAATTAGATAACTTTTCAATGAATTTCCATAAACAAATGCTTGTTGAACCATTGGAGAAGCTGTGAGGTAAACTGTTTCAATTTTTTCGGGACTAATATATTCTCCCTGAGATAATTTAAAAAAGTTTTTAATTCTGTCAATTATATATAACCGATTTCTGTTGTTTGGATTGACTTTACAAATATCGCCAGTGTGGAAAAACCCATCTTCATCAAATGATTCTGAAGTAGCTTTTTCGTTTTTGAAATATCCCAAAAATATTTGTGGCCCTCTAATCATTAACTCACCCTTGGGGATTCCATCTGGATTGTTTGAGATGTAATTCATTTCCTTAACGTCTCTTAATCTATACTCAATGGTCAATCCACCAACTCCACATGCACTTGGATCCTTTTCAAATGGTATACCGATAGTTATACAAGCAACAGACTCAGTTAGTCCATACCCTTGTCTAAAACCAAGTCCCAAAGCTGCTCTTAAAAACTTAACAGTTTCTGGAGCAATAGGTGCTGAGCCAGTGACGAAAAAACGAGTATTATGAAACCCAAATACTTGACGAAATTTGTCAACAGTTTCCTTATCAAACAACCAATGAGGTTGGTTATTACTTTTTTGTTTTTTATCCTTTTCCTTTTCCTTTTGTTGTTCATTTTTTAGTATTTCTTCTTTGAGTGATTGGCTTTTAGGATCGTTTGAGTGTTTGATTAACAATTTAATTGAGCTTTCAATTTTATTGAAAACCCTTGGAACAGAGTTGAAAGAATAAGGTCTTAAAGATTTCAAATCCTCAATCAATGAAATCACAGGATTAGCTGAACTTGGGAATCCAATTGCTCCGCCGGAGACTAACTCAAATGCTAAGAATTGTCTTTCATAAATATGAGCCAATGGTAAAAATGCCAAAGTTCTTGGTTGGTATTGTGTGTAGTTGTTCTGTTGATCTTTGGTAAGTATATCAATTGCATTATCAGCTTTAAGATCGGGTTTACCAATTTGTTTGAAACACAACGCAAGACCAGCGCATAGGTTCCTTTGAGTTAATTCAACACCCTTGGGAACACCAGTGGTACCAGAAGTGAACGATATGGTGTACAAGTCATTTGGCCCTGATGGGTTTAAAGGTAATGGGAATGATTTACCGGCGGTTTCGACTTCATTTATATCGTATAATTCCAAATTCAACGATTCAGCCAATTCTTTCAAGGATTGATCTTCTTTTTTTTGTTTGAAGTCCAACTCGTCAAATGAAACGATGATTAAAAATTTAGTCAATTTTGACTCAAAAGTCTTTTTCAAATTTAAGAGTTTTATAATATTCTGACGAGAACAAAAAACAATGGGAGATCGAGTTAAATTTAAGATATAATTCGAGGTCTCAGAACCAAGTGTATCATATAGAGTGGTATTGGGTAAACTGTAAGCTTGACAAGCTAGATCAGTTAGAGCCCATTCTATTCTATTGGATGAGTAAAGAGTTAGTATAAACTCATAATTGAAATCCGAGTGGGAGTAGATATTGGGATCATTTTTGATGAAATTTTGATAGTTTTTGTTGTTTCTAACGATTTTTAGGATACCAGAGCCTAGATTGTTTCTTCTCTGTTTGATTTGATCAAAGGTTTGAAAAGTGTAGTAATCGTTGTGAGAGTTGAGTTGTTGGTTGAACAATCTTTCGCCTAGACAGTTATGGTTAGGCCATAAATTGCTAGCAATTTCAAAAAACTTGAAATAGGTGTCCAAGAAGGGATGCAAGTATGTTAGCAAGTTTGGTTGATCGTTTGGATTTGAGATGTCAAGGTTGACTAGAGATTTTGGTCTATATATCTTTGAATAGTTTTGTCTTTGTGAGTTTGGGATTGCTTCACCATAGTCGATTTGGTCAGTTGGTAAAGGAAACATTGAGTAGAAATCAAGAAACGATTTCTTCTCAGAGGGCGATAAGGTGTAGCCCGAGAACTGGTCAAAAGAATAGTCAGTTAGCTTTGCCATTGTATAACTTGCACGATAAGTGGGCTGGTTGAATTACACAGTGCTTGTCTACGAAGAAACATCAGAGAGAAAAGGAGGCAAGATATGCTCGTATTTATAAAAAAAATCAGATAGAGGGATTGTTAGAGTGTACTCAAAAGCAGGGAAGAAGAAGTGTTGAAAGCAGAGCCAGTGAATCGAGATATGGTGAACAGAAAAGGTGTAAATTGTAGAGTGCTGGACTTTCAGACCCACCATTAAGACCCGAGTTAAACTCATAGTAATGTGTTGATCACAATAGGAGTGCTTGGATTTAGCCGAGCTTGAGAGCCGAGCCGGGAGACGGCAGCGGAATAATTTGGCCCAGAGAGCCGGTTTTGTGGGGGTGGGCACGAGAAGTGAGGAAGCGATGGTGGAAGAGGAGGAAGAGCAGAGCAGGAGCAGAGCAAGAGCAGATGAAGCTGAAGCAGCAGAGCGTTATCGTGGGTCGATAAAGATGTTTGAAAGCTGGTTAGTGGAGCCAAGCAGGGCTAGAGTGGTTTAAATTTACAGTAATTTCATTTAAAAGTGACTTTGGTTTAAGATATTTTTTTCATGTTACGGATGTGGGAAAATTAGATGAAAACGTTTGGAAAGGTGTGGTGATTTGGTGGATCGATAGTTTTAGCCAGTTTTTAATTAGCTGGGTTTAGTGGTTTTTAAACTGTCTGATTATTAAATTCATTGAGATATTAATTTGTTAGCTTTGAAATGGGATATTGAATGGTTTGAAGATCGGCTAATATAGATATAACGAGTTGAGAGTGGATAGCAGACACTCAATTTTTTTATTTTTTATTTATTTTCTTCATTTTCTTCTATGTGATAAGAAATTAGATTGATAGTTTAATTAACTAGTCGGTTTGAGATGAAATTAATAAAATTTAATAAAAGCAAGTACAAATTAATAAAAATTAATAAAAATTAATAAAAAAAAAGATCAAGTTAGTTTAAATTATAATAAATTAGTTACTCAATGATCTGGTATAAAGTTTAAAAAAGATAGCAAAAGCAGTAGTACGAATGATGGAGATACAGCAAAATCGAACAGTAACTAATTGATTTCATTTCCACTGATAAGTAAAAAAACAATTTTTGCAATTGTTAAAAAGCACAGTTGATACATAACTTTCAAGTACGTTGTGGTGGTTATTACAAATTGTATGGGATGCTTTTTATCTTGGCTTAGAAGGCGATAGGCGGCGCTCATTGGTTGATTCCGCAAAAGAATTACAACCAAGAACTGCTGTTAAATTCATAACAGCAGCGATAATAACCATCAAATACAGACAATTGGATATAAGAATGTTGATGTGATACATTGAATAAAATCACTGCTTATAACAGAAATATTGATAAACAGTTGCACTACCCTTTTCTTGCAGTAAATGAATAAGATCTTAAATATACAAATTATTGAAAATGCAAATTATTTAAAACACATATTGAGGATACATATTGAGAATTGTACCAAGAGAATTTTTTACAAGCAAGCCATTAACTAAGCCATTATGTGTTTCTTCATTAACGATTATAAATATATGTAAAATCACTTTTTGAAAGTAAATCCAATGAATCTATTTGAATTTGTTTGAGTTTTATTGTATTTTATTGTATTTTATTGTATTTTATTGTATTTTATTGTATTTTATTTGGTGTTATTTGATTTAATAAAAAGATGAGGGAAATTGAAAAAAAATAAATTAAAGAATAGATTAAAGAATAAATTAGAGGATTAAGATGAAAGTCACAACGACGCAGGGTTATAAAACAAAAATGTAAACAAAACAATTGAAGAAAATAAAAAAGATAACAAAAAAAATCAGTGGTTCAATGAACTAAAGATAAAAAAACCACACGCAATGTTTTTATTGATTGAATATTTATCATTACTGAAAGACAGCCAGGGGCCTTACATAATGACACAACCACAACAGCCTGAGTCTTCAGCTGGAGCAGCGGCAGTAGCTGGAGGAGCAGCGGCAGCAGCTGGGGCAGGAGCAGGAGCAGCAGCTGGAACAGCAGCTGGAGGAACACCTATGTCTGAAGAGGATCTTGAGGTCAAGGAACCGGCAGGAGCAAGGGCTGGGGCAGGAGCAGCAGCTGGGGCAGGAGCTGAAGCTGGGGCAGGAGCAGGAGCATTCTCTCTATCGG
This sequence comes from Ascoidea rubescens DSM 1968, assembly GCF_001661345.1. Classification (NCBI taxonomy): domain Eukaryota; kingdom Fungi; phylum Ascomycota; class Saccharomycetes; order Ascoideales; family Ascoideaceae; genus Ascoidea; species Ascoidea rubescens. The sequence continues at coordinate 344,342 of NW_017962922.1, read as the reverse complement.
AAGAGGATCTGGAGGATCTAGAAGACCTGGATGAAACAGAGGATCGAGAGGATGCTGAGGACATTGTGAATTATTGAAAAATTTTGTGGAATGCAGAGTGATGAATAAGTCTAAGAATTGAAAGCAAATAAAAGAGTGGAAAGGCCAAAGAGGAGATTGAGTGCTGGAGCAAGGACAAAAGCAAAACGAAAGAAGTCAGTCAAGGGAAAACAATGTTTGGTGAAGAAGAGAAGACGTTAAATACCACATCTTCAGTCCCAAATCCTTTCCAATCCTTTCACATACACTGAGCTGCCGAAAACGGAAGAGCCAAATTTCCAGAGGCTGAGGAGGGTAATGCCAGTGGGATTCTAAAAGGAATGTAGCATTTTATGGCCTTTTCTGGACCTCTAGAGGAATATTGAAGGATGTCCAATGGTGGAGGAGGTGCTTGATGGTGAGACCTGCTGGAGCAGAGGGTCCCGGCCCTGCAGACTCGAGTAGGAGAGAGATAGAGAAAAGACAGCTGAAATTAATGTATAGATAAAACGTAAAGTGGCCACTACCCAACATTCAAGTAACAAACAAGCAACAATAAGCAATAAATAATAATATACAGTACAATAAACGAGAATTAAAACAAAAAAAAAAAGCGAAACCCATTAAATTAACACAACTATTCATAATCATCGTCAAAATCATTTAACCATCTTCGTCTTAGCGAAATGGGATTCATTTTCACTGGAGCTATGAGTCTTTCTGATGCTCCATACCATCCTCCATTGTCACTTGGATATGGTGCCGGGGTCGCATAGTTGAAATATGATGTTCTTGAATACGACCAGCCGGGAGTTATGGTGGAATAGACGACTGGCGATGGTTTGGCAGTCTTATAAAATGTGACAGCAGAAGTGGGAAATCTTCTTGTCCATCCTGTGGCTGTTACTTTTGAGCCTGGCTGGGTTTGCATGGGAGCATATCTTGTTCTGCCAGTTTGCAAAGTATAGGGGATGGTAAAGGATGCTGAATCAATAGTGCCAGGAGCCTCATCAGTCTCAGTCTCTGTGCCAGTTTTCTTGAAGGAGTATTGTGCTGAAGGTGGCGGATCATTGAGCGATCCTGATGCCTCATCCTTCCCTGTCATTCCACTCAATTTAAAACGATGTGAATAGTGAATTGAATAACCGGTAGGATAAACTGAAAAGATTTGGATATAATAAACACCATTTTCACCAGCCGTTGGATCTATTTTGGCTTCAAAATAATTATTGGTGATCTTTGATGCTAGTATATTGGATCCTAGTACGTCAACAGCTGTAATATCTGAATTTGATCCAGTACACAATGTAAATGTATATGATACTATTTCTTCAATCTTGGGTTCAGCTCCTGAATCAACCCATTTGACATCAATTATTATCTCATCTCCTGATACTGAAAACGTTTGTCCTGATAGTGGTTTTGATATGGAAACGTCTGATGAAACAAATTTATTGAAAAAAATTACTATAAAAACGTTTATAATAAGTATATTTAATGAATTGATTATATTTTTCATTGATATTAGAAAAATTATATCCCTTTAATTTTTATTATATTATGTTATATGATGTTATACTATTTTGTTTTATACTAAATTATATTAATTTTATTAATTTTATTAATGTTATTATATTTTGTTCTGTTACTTTAAATTAGATCAAATTATTAGAATGATTATGATTAAGATTAAGATTATTACGATTGAAAAAATAAGAAATTATTAGCAAGTTGACAAGAAGTTAAGAAATAGATTCAAACCAGGGATCATAAATATTTTAAAATAATAGCAAATCAAGAAATCAAATTGATCAAAAACAACTCAAGGATCAAGACTATACCCGTTTGTTTGTAGTTGACAATAGTTACTCGTTTCGTGTTAAAGAAGCGACAAAAGAGATCCTAGATAAATTATCGCTATTTATACATTTAATCAACTAAAAACAAAAAGCTAATTCTATATAAAGAATGACAACAGAATAATTACTTTGCAAAGTCTGCCATAAAGCTGAAGATTAAAATCACAAAAGTTTATCGTTTACAATTTATGATTTATAATTTGCTAGTTATTTTATACGGTTGGAGTCCAATAAGCTCCCAACTCTTTTTAAGTTCCCAAACCTCAACTTTTCCTGAATGTGTTCCTCTTTTCAGATGGGATCTTAACTTGTTCTAGCTGTTTTCCTTTCCTAGCATCTTCATTTCCCTTCAGTTTCTTCCTCTTCTTTCCAACTTCTTTCCAACTTCCTTTCAGCTTCTTTCTACATTTTTGTTTAAACTCCTCCACCTTTTCATGCCCAGCAGACGCCGGATTTGTGGTTCCCGTGCCCCTCCTCAAACAGTACATTCTTTTGTTACTGTCTCAAGTCACGTGCATATTGATATTATAATTACTTAAAACATGTGCACACCCCCGTTGGATCACCCAATCTGCACGTGATCGCATCGAGCACCAATAAACAATAACTTGCATTGCCTATTCTCTCATGACCAAAGTGAAAAGGCACTTTTCATGGCTCTGGGAAGAAACAAAAGGGCTTTTTTGCTTTCTCAGAATATAATACGGTGATAGTTTTAGTCAATAGTACTGGTAAATACCGGTAAACACAGGTGCTTTCATATCCTCATAACATCGTGAGATATTTATTGATGATTCCAAACGAAAGTCTTCTTTCCTTATCTGATTAAGCAGTACAAAAAATACCCAACACACCAATAAAATACACCAGATAACAGCCATTTTTGCCTTACAACTTGAACAGCAAAAACTAAAAAAGCTTTCTCCCGTTTTACACACAGAACAGTAAAAGACGCTCAAAATATTCCAGACTTTGAAAATTTCATATAACGAAGAGAATACCAGCTTAATCACAGTGCAAAATATTTCCGTGACGATAGTGTCGAACATTTGAGTCTGTGAGATTTGCTAAAGTGCTCACAAAATGGGCCATGTCGTGTTTCAAAAAAATAGGGTGTTCACAATGTGATATCCTTTTGAGATCGAGCGGCACAGGGATTTGTGCATTTTTTTCTATTTCAAACAAGTGATAGTTTTTGCAAACGGCACATCCTTTTATTAGTCATTCAAACCACGTGCTTATTAACAGGGTGACCCTGTCTTATTTTTTGGGATCTCTGCCCTATTTTTCGGTAGCTCACTATCAGCAATATGTAAAAAAGAACCAGATGCAATATCACAATAGTTTACTGGACAGTTTTAAGAGGTTTATAACCTATATCTTGAAAAACAAAAAGAACTACCATGATATTATAATCTAGTTGTATTGCTCAATTCAATTATCTATATTGCATAATCCACTTTGAATACAACTTTTTTATTATTTTGACTAATTTATCTTGCATTTTTATTCCATTCAAATTTGGCAATTATATAACTTCTTGCTCAATTTTAATTGAATTAACCTCGTTTCAACTGACCTCATTTTAAACATTTGACTACTTATATTTTTCTATTTTTATCATATGATTACCACTGTATATATATTGAATTTAAAAAGTTCAAAAACCAAAAAAACCAAAAACAATCATACTTCAAAAGATATACCATCTATATATAGAAATTATTCACATTGTAACCATATTTATAGCTAAAGATTTCTATAACATAAAATCTAATAGTTATTTCATCAAATAATTTACTTTTGACTTCATTTCTATTATATTCTTGAAAGAACCCAAAGGAATACCTAGATTTATCTAATATGATCCAAAAGCTTGTAAAAACTAAAAAGAACAACATCGATAATCATCGATAATCACCAACTAGTGATCATTTTAACATTTTACTATAAAAATAATATCCCAATAACATTTCAATGATAAATTTAACCATGTCTAGATTTTCTTTAATTAAAATCTAAAAATATCCTCAAACTCAAGTCTATTTTAAAAAAACAAAAAAGAAATGGAAACAGTCTTTATAACTGTAGCAAAAACTTAATTTTGTTATCAGCAATTCAATTGACGAATTTTTCTTATATAAAAAGTAAAAGTAACAGTAATTCACTTTACTACTCAGTTACTCATTTTGGATTTTATCATTAATATATTCCAATCATATTTAATACGTAGGAAAAGCGTCATATTATGGTCCAGGTCTTAAAGATCAAGCAGTTTGTGCATTGTTACTATTATCTTAAAATGCAGGGTATTAAATCAATGAGAAAAAATAAATTTGTAACAATAAAATTATTTGATTTTTGATTATCACCATTTAGTGTTTTGATAAAACAACTGATTCGGAATGAATGAACGAATGAATAAATAAATAGAATATTGCAGATATATTACGTAACTGGTCAAAACAAAAGAAAAAACTAAAAGTTGAATAATTGTATATCAACTACAGGTTTTCATATGGATTTTAAAATAAATCTGTATTCTCTTTCACAATGACCAGCTTTTTATTAAAAATACTAATGAAATACAGTCTTGTTTGTTTTTATTTTTAATTTCATCTACAATTCCAATCCAATTGATGGTTCTTAAAGCGATCTTAAAGAAATTATGCCTTGCAATCGTTTCAAGTCAAAATTCCAAATTTTAGTTTGAAAACTGGAAGTTTAATTTGAATGAAATCAATCACAAAAAAAAAAAATCACAAAAACCACAAAAATACAATGATTATCATGAACAGTTTATAGATTACAATTTTGAATATTTAAAATGTTCGATTAATAATTTGATGAATTTAATAATCTATAAATATTTAAAACTAAAACAGAATTTATCTTGATTGAGTTTTTTTTGTTTTTTTTTAATTTGGAATAACTAGTAAGCTGTTGTGACATAAGTGCTATTGTTGTTTGTAGCAGAAACACCATCAAGACTTGATTCATAATAAGAATTGGATGTTGCAACTGGAGGATAGTTATTATAACTAGATGTGACTGTATTGTTACCACGAATTGATGTTGTTAATGTCATTGTAATTTTATTTGTTGAAGTATAGGCGAGTTCTGATGTGGATCCTTCAGCATCTATTGAAAGAGTAGTGTAAACATCTGTTGTAATGGTTACAAATTTCTTAATATAAACTGTAACATAATCCTCTTCATCTTCTAAAGTAGTTGTCAGTGATGAAATTGTTTCATCACCAGAACATTTCCAATAGTGCTCATTTGATTCTACGCATGTTCCAACTGAGCAACAGGTTGGCCCAGCCCAACCAATTCCACCACATTGATAGTCAAGACCAACACAGTTATCATTTTCTGGACTTGTTGAAATTACATCAGCAGTGGTTGAGATTACATCAGCAGTAGTTGCACTTGATGACCCATTGGTATAACTTCCGGTAGAATTAGTGTAAACATGAAAGCCATACTCGTAATCATACCCAGTTTCGGAACTTGAATCACTATCAGCATCTGTTTCATTAAAATTGATGGAATAATCGGATTCAATATAGGTTGAGGTCAAAGTGGCATCATCTTCTTGACATTGCCAGTAGTAGTCATTGTGTTTTACACATGTTCCAATAGAGCAACAAGTTGAGCCTTCCCAATTAAGCCCACCACATTGATAGTAAAGGGAAGCACAGGTATCAGAGGAAGTTTCAGAGGATGAAGAATTTGTGTAGGCAAAAATAACAGAAATAAAACTTAAAAATAAAGTGAGCAGGAAGAGCATTTTTTCTAAGATTTAGCAAATAATCTATAACTTGTGAGCAAATTGTTCTTGTTTTCTTGTTTTTGTTAGTTTTCAAGAGTGTATAATGAGTATTTAAAAAGGTTGGAGAGGGTTGTTTAAAGGAGAGTAAGAAGTTGGGTTTTAAAAGAATGACTAAAAGATAAAGACAGAATCTATTATCCCTATGGTTAATAAGTTAAGTGGTTAATATGATAGTATATGGAAATAGACAAAAAGGAAAAAAAAGCTGAGATCTTTATATATATAAAAGATACTCTTAGTTCCAGCTGCAGCCCAAACAGCACATCTTTTCTTTCTGTGCAAATATCCAGTTCTAACTTCATTTTCCCAGTGCTTTAATACCAAGAGTCTTGGGCTTAATAGAACTTTCTAAGGAAAGTGACTGGGTGAAGGAATTCAAACGACGTGAAATATAACAAATCAATGATGGGCCTTATTTCATCAGAGAATGGAGATGTTAGTGGTAATCTTTCCGACCAGCTATGTGGGTCGAGTGCATTTAGGTTCCACCGCAGCGGTTCTGTTATCTTAGGGTATACCGATATAATATCGATAATCAGTAACAACATTGAGAAATTCCTCCAAGTAAGTTCCACAATGTGTTGGAAAGCCAATGCTTTGACGTTTTGCAGAGTTTCCAATTCACCAGGCACTTTATTGTGTTGCTGCAATTACTCCTGACTGTATTTTTCCAAGCAATGGATAAGGCAGCAGGCAGTTCCATACTTGATAGGTTGGCTCAGGAGCGATGCTTGCTGATTGAGACTTGGATAGAATACCACTTGAACCCAATCCAGCGCAATCAGCATAACTGATATTCAAATACACCAACTATAAGAAGATTTTTTCGAGTATAACTGAAATGAAAACCAGTAAAAACCGAATTGGAAAATTCTTTGGAAATATTTTCCGGAAAAAACATTATCGAAAAGGCAAATATCATGTCGAGAATATTGACAATCACCTGAAAAACAATACCAACAATAAAATCAAAAATAAAATTATTTTAGAAAAATAAACTATTCTCCAAAAGCAATTCAAGAAATAGTGTTTTTATTTATTTTGTACTTTATAATTAGTATAATGCCAAAATAGTGTTTATGATTATAAGATGATTTTTTGTAATACTAATAACTACTTTATTCTTAGATAAAGATCACTGAGACCAAAAAGAAATTGCAAAATCTTAATTTTTGTTATTATCAAATTATTAACACTTTTTGCTTATGAGAAAACAACTTCATCTTCAAAAAAATAAGAATAGTTGTTAAAGTCCAAAATCAACAAGCTTTCAAAATTATATGTGAATTCCACAAAAAACTCAATGGAGCTCTTTATTATGCTGCTTTAAACTAATATATTAATATATTGAAAAGAGTTTAAAAATATCTGATGTTTTTTCTCATCATATTCCTATCCAAAGTAATAAAAATTTTATTAATTATATTTTCCCATTCTTCGTATTATTTTGATAGCCTGCTGATCGATTTCATTGTAAAACACACTAGAAACAAACTTAAAAAGGTGTTTTCTTGGAAATTTAAAGCTAATTTGATTCCATGTCTTTCTTTCACAATTAATAATGTGTGATGAAATAAACAAAAAATACTCATTAATTTGATAGACTGAAAAACTTCAAAACTAATAAGTTGATCATAAATCAATTGAATCAAAACATAAATTTTCAAATAATCTTCTTTTAGATTATTTTATTGTTTTTAAATACCTGGACATAGGTTACAATGTTTTACATCATAAAGCAAACCATTTCCCACAAAAAATTAAAAAACTAATATTTGATTTTGCCAATTTTAAAAGGATCATTAAACACAAAAAGCTTTTATGCTTCATAGAATTAGTAATTTAATAAAAATCTTTTGAAGAAATATAAAATTCCCTTGATATGCCTTTGATATGCTGAACGATTTTAACATCAAATCACAAACATTAAAGTTGTCAGCTCATTTATCGTTATTACCATTAAAAACTGCCTATAAAAACTGGCTAGGTTTCTAGAGACTTATCCCTTTAATATTATCACCTTGTAAATGCAGAAATATTGTTTTATTTTTCTCTCTGAAAAAAAAATACTTTTAAAATTCTCTTCATTAATAAACTTCATTGAAAATTCTTTCAAATAAAAGCAGTAAAATTTTGAAATAAAAAAACCCATTGGTATTGCTATAAACCTCGAGTCAATGACAATTGCACTCTAATTATAAAACAGCTAATTTTCATTCGAATTGTTTTCCATGAATGTTTTTATAATAAATAATAGAATTACCAATACCGATTGTTTAAAATTGAAATTAAGAACCTCAAAAGAAGTTAAAGTTATTATTTAAACATATTTTATACCAATAAAATACCTGATCTTTAATTCAAATTAATTTTTTGAATCTGAATTTATAAAGTAAATACGCAATTTTTTCTTGATTAGACCTCAAAACTAGGTGGATCATAATCATCGTTATGAAAATATTAGAATTTGAAATATAATTGACTGTTTCAAATATTTTTTTTTTTTTCACTTTCCATTTCTATTAATAAATTAAATTTCCAATAAAAACCAGTTTTAGAAGTTTCAATTATATCCAGTTCTCTCGTTATATTTTTTTAGTAAATATCTTTAACAGAAGAGTTTTTTTTTTTGAAAACACCCATTAATATCCCAATTTCTAACTTTCCATATAAGATTGTTATATTCGAAACAAACTTGTCTCTCTACTAACCAACGGTTTTTGGAATTTTTAGGCTTCTGATCTAGTAAAGTTTAAATTTCTTTCTTATTCACTCCATTAAATAGATTTATATTGTATAATTGAAAATCTGCTAAAGAAAATCAATCAATAAAAAAAATTAATCTAGTGATGCGCAAATAAAAAAAAATAATAGAAAAACTTGATAATTATGATAAAAATAAATCAATTCTGATAACCACAGAACATTAACAACGAGTTAAAAATCCTCATTAATAATTCAAATTCACATTGACAAAGCAATATTATTCACGATACACAACAGACTATACCCATTAGTCTCTACCAGATATTTGAGGCTCAATCAAAACTACCCATTAACAATTTTTCTTAGCTTTTGCTTTCTCAAATATATTATAACTCTGTTTTTGAAATCGGGATTTCCATTAACATTATCTAACACAAATTTGAATAAAATTCTTAATGATCAAACTGCAATTTTTGCTATTCATAGGATTGATTTTCTGATGTTTTCAATGAATATCATTTTTTCATTCAATTTATCTTTGAATTATATTTATTCTTAGCTTTAGAATTTTTTTCAGTCATAAATACATTTAATAGTCTTAAATAATATCTAAAAAAATTTCAACTGCTGTTAATTTATCATCCCAGAATGTGCTTATAAGCATTTTATAATTTTAGTATAGCTGATAATATAAACTATTGGTGTTTCTTTTAAAACCAAAAAAATATCAGATAAAAAGTAAATCATCATAAAACATCAAGAACATAAAAAAATTAAAAAATATTGACAATTTTTAAATAAAATTATATCCAGTAATTATATTCAAAAATTATTCCAATACATAATTCAACCAACATAGGAGTAAATTTTATACAAAACAAAAAATAAAAATATTTTTGAAAAGAAACATCTAATATTAAACTTTTTTGATATATCTCGTTTTTATTTTATGATTATTTTATGATTCTGATTCTGATATTACTTTTCAATTTTATTTTTCTTTTCTATTATCCGCGTATATATTGTAAAAATTTTACTGACATCAGTCTATGTAGCTGGGTTCTTTCATCTTGTCAATATAATAATGGAAAGATTCCTTATTTTATTCAATCACTCTCTCCTATGATTGCATATGATCATATTGTTAGTAGACAGCAGATTAAACAGTATAATTGATCGAGTACTAATGTGTGTTTGTTGCTGTTTTCTTTCATTACTCGAGGATAATATTTTTATAAATAGTAAAACAATTATCACAGTACATTGGCCCAAAAGTAAATCGTGAGTAATACTGTAGAAATTAAAACCAGTCTTTGGTAAATGAACCTGATAATTCAGTTCCAAGTTTTGCAAGTTGAGAATGTTGAATTTCAAGAAAATCAGTTTTTCTTCATCCATTATATTAATCAAATGATGGTGAAGAGATGGTTGTTCAAGTGTTTTAGTTTCAGGAATTCAATATAGCTAAAATTGCTCTCCTCTACATGTTCAGAATCCTGATTGATATCAATGCTTTGGTGACCAATACCAATAGTGTTAGCACTGCAAATGTAATTCATAACAGCTTTAGTGACTTGGATTTCTTGACTATCCTAAGCATCCTGAGTATCTTGAAGCATTTTAAACACTTTGGATATAAATATAATCTCAGCCAAAGAATAAAACAGAGCAATTTTGAGTTAAAAAGGCAAATACATGCGTGGTAATGTCTTATTACGCGAATTGATGCATATTATACATTATCATACGCATTTATTTGAGCTGTGGAGACTTCAACAGATATTACGAACTTACGAACTTACGTATACGGTTGCGAAACTGCCCTTATTCCAAACTTCATTAAAATACTGCAATTAAACTGTTGTGACCTTGAATAACTAACTTCCGGCCGTTCGTTACGAGTTAATACACTCTAGAATTCGTTCTAGTCGATTAAATCCGGATGCAACGTTCGATTCAATCAACTCAATTTTTTGATTTAATTCATTAATGTTGGAAGCGTTTGGTGAAGTATCAAGTTCCTCTTCGTTTTCACTATCAGCGTTCTTGACATGAATGCTGATTTTGACAGTCGTCGAAGGAAGGATAGAGATTTCTTCTAGTGCTCATGACTTAGTAGACTTCTCTTTCCTTTTCCTCTTGNTTTATTTTATTTCTATCTAGCTATTTAGTGATCATATTTATATTATTTGGATTGCAGTCTTCATCAACGTATTTGTGAATTAAATGTTTTTTGCGGAAACACAATTTTCGTTTCATAAGTGGTTAAGTCTTGTGTATTTGGTTTGGGCAACGGACTATAGTGGCTTCACGAACGTCCGAGCTCGGATTGTGTTTTCCGGCCACACCTCGTGCAACATAAACAATCCATAATCAAAATAATGTCCAGTTGAGTTGTTTTAACCTGAAAATTAGCCTTTTACTATGAAATCAATACTTCAAAGCTAAACAGGTAAACTATGTCCAAAATACCTATCACATTGCTATAAGAGCATAGCAATAAAGTGAATGAATTACTAGCCCATCCAGTTGTAAAGCAATACAAATAGATAGTTGTTTACTATCCTATTATCTTATAAATAATTACTACTATCATTCAGTTTCTCTATCGATACCAATTCCACTAATCAAAATTATAAAAAATCACCCTTAATAATCAAAATCACTTTTCATAAATATTGTATTAAGTTAAATAATTTTTTTATTTTAGTAATAAACATACACACAGTCAAATAAAAATAAAAATAAGTGTATTGTTTTTCAAATCAGAATTAGTAAATATAATTAAGTTATAAATTTAACTATACTTCAACTTTGATTTTAAGCAACATTTCAACTGATATAGTTTTTTTCTAAAGAAAAAAAAAGAACACCAAGCACAAATACTAAATGCCTATAATCAAATGTGAAAAAAAGATGAAGAAATGAATAATTGAGAAGTCAAAAATTAGGAAACAAACATTTTGAACCAAAGAAGTTGGAAAACTTCAAATCAACGTCGGATTTCAGATTTTTTGAATATTACACTAAAGTCTTTGTAGCTTTGTAGTAAATTGAAGAGAATTTTCTATAATAGTTTTCCACAGTTTGTCCGTCAGCTTTCAAGAATACATTTATCGTCATATTTAATAATATTATATAATTGTTCCATTTCTTGTTGTTTCTTGATTGAATCATCTTGGCTGTCTTCGATATCTTTGTATATAAACGAAAATATCATGTTACACATTTTAAATTTAAAATCTTTGTAATTGATAAGTTTATAGTTTATTGGAATTGGTTTCGAATCAACAGAGAATCATGCTTAATGCTGTTCAAATGCTTTGAATTTATTTGTATTAATAAGGTTGTGAAAAAATCAGTAATTATCCCTTTTGGGCAGCGCCAAATGATCATGGAAGATAAAATTTGATTAAAAAAACACCAAACTTGTTGTTGGTTGCCACCTTATCATATTTCAGAAATTTGATAGCTGAATGAACTTTTCGGGTATGTGTTTCAATAAATTCTTTAACCATTGATTCTATATTAAATTTTTTGATTTCTATTGGTATGAATAATTTTTTATTTTTGAAGACCGATAAATCAGAGATGACATAGAGTTTTTGTTCTTCATTATTAATTTTTAATGTCATTTGAATTGATTTTTGGCTTGACGTGTATACGTCTAATTTAAAAATTAGTTGAAGGATTAAGCAAATCGGGTTAAGTACATGATTCTGGAACGCTTCCTGATACTCTGTTTCTTGTATTTCTTTATATTCGATATATTTTGATTTTATTTACAAATTTACAGTACCGATAATATATTTTAAATCTTCCCTAATGTTTTCATTGATTTCACACTGAGGTTGAAACCTGTCTAGGCAATTGATGAAATAGTCATCTTTTAGTTCCGACGATATTTTTGCCAGTATAATTTGAGGAATTGTTTACGTAAACTTATTTTTTTGTCGGGATACTGGTTGTTATTTTTGATGTTGATGCTGATGTTGATGCTGATTTGGACGACAGTTCTTGAATTCGATTACCATTGTCTTTTGTTTTAAAGTTCATTGGTGGAAGTAAGAAAAATAAATAAAGTATATTAAGCATTCTCAAGTTTTCTTTAAAGAATTTTGCTATGTCACTATATTGGAGTTTTTCTTTTGTTTTATTTAATAGTACCTCATACTTTTCGCAATATAACGTTGATAATTCAATTGGATTCATTTTCAGAATAATGTTGTCAGACTGAAGTAAACTACAGTTAATGTCTAATGCTATTATCAATCTATCGAAAACCATCAAAAGCAGTTGAAGAGGAAACAACACCAGTGAAGGTTTGTGTTGCTATGAGAAAAGCAGAATTTGCAACTGGGTCAATTTTGCGGTTTCGGAAAAACTTCTTTTTTTAGGTTTGCCAAGACGCTGTCATTTTTGGTAATTTTTGTGCTCATTTTTTGACACAAGAAATATATTATACTAGTCTTGCAGCTATTATCAGGATGTTGTTTATTATCTTTCAACTGTGATAATCTGTTCCTTACTATTATTGTTATTGTTATTAATAATATCAGTGATATGATGAATATAATTGACATGATTGTAGCATAATCTGCATCAATGGAACTTTTGAGTTTTGTTAGTTTCGACATATTTATAATTTTGTAAATTTTACTGTCCATGAATGCTGATGTAGTTAAATAACCCAAGTTTGAAAAATTCAGAGTTATATTGAAACAATTCTTACAAAGATTTGCGTTATTCAATGTAGTTGATTTCTATAATCCATCATAATTATTGATACAATTCTTATCTCTTGCAACATTTGTAAAAATAATTGATCTATTTGAATTTTCAGTGATTCCGATTTTATTAAATGATAATTTTATAGATTTTAAATTTACCAATGCATCTAAACTTTTAGTCTTCTCAATCTTCCAATTATATTATAAGTCTAAATATACTAAATTGACCAATTCTTCTAGATTTTCTATTTTTGGAATGTTAGTATCTGATAGTATTAATTCTTTTAAATTTATTAATGTATCTAAATTCTCTATGATAAATTCAAATATTCAAAATTGATTAATTTATCTAGATTTTCTATTTTTGAGATTTTGTTATGTGATAGTATTAACTTCTTTAAATTTGTTAGCAGATAACACAAGTTAAATGTGCACTTACAGACTTTGATGCTTCTGTTGTTATTGGAAAGATATTGACATAATAAATATAAACTTTTGATTATTATAATCCTACAGCAACTACATATTCTTCTAAAAATCAATTTTATTGCTATGAAGCGCTGAAAAGATATATATGAAATATGGCTTATATTGAGAAAGTTTAGCCAACACAATTTCATTACAAATAAGTGATCATTCTAATAAACAATTGCATAAAAACATTGAAGGCATTTTCTGTAGTGCTAAAAATTCTGATTTTCACCACTGATAAAAGCTATATTGGTTTTGTAACTTTAGCAATTGCTCAGATATAATAATAAATATACTCACTGTCAAATAAGAACAAAACTGGATTTACTTTTTTTAAAGATTGATATTATCAACATGCTAAATTATAAATTTAACTATACTCCGTTTTTGATTTCAAATAGCTTTTCAACTTGTCTAGCGTTTTAATGATTTTTTTGAACCATCTTTTTTGGTTTTTTATACTAAAAAAAATTCGAAATATCATCAACTTCCATTTGTAGTCTTTTAATTTATCTTAATTTTTCTTTATAGATTTTATTACCTCCCGATTCAAGAGCTTGCAAATTTTTTTAGTTCTGATATCATTGTGATATCCAACATTTCATTTTCCTGTAAATCCAATTCAGTTAAATCAGCTAAAGCAGACAAATTTTGAATTTTATTAATCCAATTATAAGCAAAATTTAATTTATTCAATACTGTTAATTTTGACAATCCATTAATTTCTGTGATACAACACCCAGACAATACAAGAGTTTTAAGATTAACCAATGCATCTAAATTTTCAATTTTTCTGATTTCATTGAACGATAAATTCAAAAATGATAAATTTATTAAAGTATCTAAATTTTTAATCTTTTTAATCTTTTCATTACATGATAAATCCAAAGATTCTAGATTGATTAATTTGTCTAGATTCTCTATTTTTTTAATTATGGTATCTGATAGTTCCAATTCTTTTAAATTTATTAACATACTTAAATTCTCAATCTTCTTAATTTTCTCATTAGGTGATAAATCCAAATGTACTAGATTGATCAAATGGTGTAGATTCTCTATTTTTTCAATGCTGGCATGCGATGGTATTAATTCTTTTAGATCTGTTAGCATATCTAAATTTTCAATCTTGTTAATATTATAATTATTCGATAAATCCAAATATTCTAGATTAACTAATTTGTCCAAGTTTTCAATTTTTTGAATTCATGTGGTTGATATTGTTAACTTCTTTAGATTGGATAGTTTAGCAAAATTTCCAGTTATATATAGTAGATCATTATCAATTTTCAATATATCTGTAAATGAGGTTTCTATAGTTCTCAAAACAAAATCTTAGAAAATGTTTTTATTAAATTTAAAAACAAACAACGATCATTCAAATTCATCACAGTAAAGTTTTTAAAAACCTGAAAACTTGAATCATTATAATCCAGGTAATCAATCAGAAAATTCAATACGAGGTGTTTTTAAGATTTTTACTAAGTCATCGCTGTTTGGATAACTAAAGCAGATTGTAATATCTTTCAAACATTTTGAATTATTTAATATCGCCCCTTCATTTGCATCCATAATATCAATTGTATCAATATTTTCCAAATTTGTGTTTTGAAATAAAGTGATCCCATTAAACAAACTATAAAGACATTACATCATTTCAGAATTCTCTGATAGTTAATTTCAATATCAAAACTATCCGTTCCACCCGAAAGTTTAAATAATATTCTTAGATTTGTGCAGTATTGTAATATTTCTGAGTCACAGACTCAAATCGATTCAAATCATTGAACTTAAGGGTCAAAAATGGTTGTTGATCATTGATACACTTATTGTAATATTACAACTTTGAATAGTAATGATGGTGTGGCTTGTATTTCATTTGAATCATGAAAAGTCTCGCTGTTACGTAGTTGATGAGTACCCGTTGTGAAAAATTGATCAATGCGCTTGTTAACTTGAAGATGAAGATAGACATGAATGGAAGAAGAATACTTCACGTATATGTGTATCTTTTAGCATTGCATAAGACTAAATTTAAGGATATACTGACAAAATAATTTGTGATTCAATTGAGCAATATTCTGAGCAGAGATTGGTTTCAAAAGTCAATCGATGAAAGCATTTTGAGAAAATTGACCAAATCAAACAAATTCTAAACAGAAACAACGCCACCAGAAACAACTGTATTGTATTCTGAATGGCATTTGGAAAGAAACCCACTGGAAAGCAATGCTGTGGTTGGTAAAAAAGCATGTTCAGCAGCAATATTAGTGGTGGTGGTACGTATTATTATCAGTAATGCATTCATGGCAAACAGTAACTCAGATCATATAATTGACTGCCAATGTGTATGTGTATCATTGAGTAGCAGATGTAACCAGTCTCACAACGCAAGAAGCTAGAGATAGGTTTTGACATACTGAAACTCTATCTCTCCAGAAAGTGGCGATTTGTTGGCATTGTGCAAGTGAAGATATAAGAATATAGCTTCATGTCATTTGTTTCAGTGTTTGAGATTTTAGCATTCCATCCTTCAACTTCACCATAAAGTGAGAACAATGAAATCATGAAATAGATAATAAATCCATTGCCCATGCTTTTATCACAAATACCCTTGTAACCACTATTATTATCGCTGATGTTATTGATATAATTGCTGTGATTCTGATCTTTATAGATCTAGCAAATGTATCATTTCAAATACCTGATATTGGCTCTGCTCAGTCGATGACAAGCGCCACGATATGAAAAGTATCATTTGCATTAAGGAAGTTCAAACACAATTACATTATAAGTAAATAACCATTCTGATAAATACCTGCACGCAAACATCGAAGGTATCTTCTGTAGTGCAAAAAGATATGATTTTTACCACTGATGGAAGCCATATCAGTTTTCTAAGTTAAGAAATTACTCTCTTTTAATAAATATAGTTGCTGTCAAATAAAAATGAAACAAAATGTATTTTATTTAAAAATTCTTCTCAGGTAGCATGGTACCAATCTAACTAAGCTTCACATTTAGTTGAAATTGAAGATAACTATCTAAACATCCTGACTGGTGGTTGACAGTTGTGAATCATTTTATTTGGGGACTGATCAGGATTACTCAATTTATCATAAATCGATTGTAGGAATTTTTTAACATTTTTCATTTTTTGAATGGTCCTATAATCTTCCAAAATAATAGCTTCCAAATTTTTTAGTTTTGACATATTTGGAATTTCAGAAACTTTGTTATTCAGTAAGTTTAATTTATTTAAATGAACCAAAGTGAGCAAATTTTCGATTTTAACAATCAAATTCTGATTAAGATCTAATTCATTCAATTTAGTTAATTTCGACAATCCTTCAATTTAGTTAATTTCGACAATCCTCCAATTTTGGTGATACGATTGTTAGACAAGTTAAGAGTTTTGAGATTAACCAAAGCATCTAAATTTTGAATCTTCCTAATACTGCGCCTAAATGATAAACCAGAATAATACGGATTTAACATATTGTTCAGATTCTCAAAATTGTCTAGATTTTCAAAATCTGAGATATCGTTATATAATAATTTTTTTAAATTTGTTAGCATATCTAAGTTTTCAAACCTCTCAATTGGCCAATTATTTGATAAATCCAAATATTCTAGATTGACCAAATTGTCTAGATATTGAGTTATTTTTCTGTGTTTATAGAATACTGTTAACCTCTTTAGATTAAATAGTTTATCAGCATTTCCAATTACATCTGGGTAGTCCTGAATAAGTTTGAATATATCTGTAAAAAAAGATGCCATAGTTTTTAAAGCAAATTCATGAATGATGCTATTAGTAAATGTAAAAAAATAGAAACAATCATTTGAATTTATTTCAATGAAGCTTTCATAAAGACAACGAATTGAATTATTAAAATGATGATAGTCGGTTGTATGTGAATCATGAAGTTTAGTATGAGATGATTTCAAGACTCCTGGCAAACGAGACCAGTCTGGACATCCAAGGTAAATGGTGGTATTCTTTAAATATTTTGAGTTATTTAATATCAGCTCTGCAATGTTACTAATACAAGTCAATTTTGTGTTTTTAAGCGACTTGAAAGCATTAACAAAGACCTGAAAATGTTCTATTTTGTTTGCACTCTTTGTTAGTTGGTAGAGAATATCAAAGCTTCTTGTTTCATCTAGTTATTCAAAATACATTCTCCAAACTGTGCAAAAGCTAAATATATTGGACTCAAATAGATGCGGGATGATCGAAGCGAATCTTAAAAAATTGTTGTTCATTGATAATAGGCAGATTGGTTAGTAATACATCTCTGAATAGTAATGATGATGCTGCAAATGTAATCACATTTCTGTTTGATAAGCTGAACAACCACAATATATCCATTGACAATTGATTGAATATCATATTGACCAACTCAATAGGAAGCTTGTTATGGGATATTTTCGTGATGGTATTACTTCAGCTTTATTTGAATTATTGTTGTGATACTGTCTCCAAAACAGTTGATTAATATCCATTGTGTAAAGTGAGTCAAAGTAGCTATTATTTTGCCAATGCAGATTCAGATGAATGGAAAGGATAGAAGACAATTCTTGACGTATTTATATATCTTCTAAAACCAAAGAGCATATTGGAAAACATATTGATGAATAGTCTCTTAATCAGTAAAACAATATTCTGAGTGATATTTTATGCAGATATTGCAAATCCAATGAAATCAATAAAAAAATATAGACCTGATTTCACTATTCAATAAGTTATCCATAAATATGAAATGAATGGTTCTTCGTGATTATTATCCTGTAAAGTGGCATGTTCAGCAGTAACAGTGATAGCAATAGTAATAGTCAAAGATCTTCAACAATAGGCTGAGTTATCTGATTTGATTCCATCACTATTATATATCTTACAGCATCCAATTAAATATTTTTAGTATTGATCCAGCTCAAATACCACACCATGTTGATTTAACACACCAACGCTCATCTCTCTTTTAACATTTGTTGCAACGTTCCAGCTCGCACCATCCTCTCCATGTAACATAGATACTTGATCAAAATATGGGAACAAGATAAACCAATTCTGTAGAGACACAAATGCTTATATGTTTCTCAGTTGCCTCTGCTTCTTTGTCTTTATGGCGCTTACTAAATGGTAAACAACAGAGGAAGCAGAAGAAGCACAACCACACAAAGCACAAACCTCCGATTTCACTCCAGTGAAATGGGGTTAATGCAAGTATCTTTACCCTGACTGAAAAACGAAAATCTTGCAGATTCACGCTGATAAATGCAGACTGTATCAAAATCCAAATTCAAATATTCTCAATATTTCAATCACCCATAAAACGATTTTTATAAAATGTAGTCACACATTGAATTTTTTTTCTAGCAGTAGACTGGGCAACCCTAAAAAGTCATATATGCATCTGAAAATGTGGTTCATTGAATTGTCTCAAAAATCTAAACTTTTTACTATATTAAATAAATTATACGATTTTATGTAAGATAAATTTATATGATATTTTTAATTTTTGTTTTAATAAAAAAAAGTAAAATAAAAGTGATATAAAAAAATTTTTAACTGGCCAGAATTAATTTTCAGGTTCTAGTATTTATCATTATCAGATTTTTCGTCTTTAATACTGCCAGAAGTTTTCAGTGTTTTGTTTTTTAGATCCTTTTGTTCTTTTTCATTGTTTTGAATAGGCGAATTTGCAACTTTTTGTTCTTCAACTTTATTTTTTGCGTCTAATCTTTCTAAATTTCTAGCATCTCTCTTAGCTTGCTCTTTTTCCATTCTTTTATTAGTCCAATTTCTCAATTTTTCACCGTTTTTATAGACATATATTGGAAATGGAATTCCCAAAGCAAAACCAATCAAAGCAAAAATAGTGCAGCCCCATCCATAGCCAAGATCTTCAAACATATATGGCGAAAATAATGGAAATGCAAAACCAAATAAAGATCTGAACACCGCTGCTGCTGCTACAGTGGAAGCAGCAAATCTTGGATTCATATCAATCAAGTAATTTTGAATGCATTGAAACATATCAATAACAGCAAATGCAAAAACACCAGCTGAAATTGATGGAACCATCCAATGCACTTTTTCTTCTGCGCTCCAACCAAAGACTAATAGTGCTGATGGGGCAATAACCCCAGATAAATATAGATATTTTAATCTAAATTCTGGTTTTGGAATTCCATTATTCTGTTTTACTAATTTTCGATAAGCACTACCAGTCAATGGAGTCCAAAATGCTATTCCTATCAAATACCCGATACCCAAAGTAATATACATCAATCCAGCAATTTCTATTCTAAAACCATATCTAACACTCCAAACAAGAGGAAAAGCTCCAATTAATAAATACATCAACCCATAAAGTAAAGCCATAAAGGACCCCAATCCAATAACCATTGGATTAAAAATTAATAGTTTGATTGGCCTTGTGATATTAAGATAAAATCTACCAAAAACAGTCTCACCATCTGCAATATCATGAATGGTCTTCAAATTAGGATTTTTTGTAATTTTTCGCAACTTTTTAGCCCTTTTTTTTAAAAGAACTGGAGAATATGTCTCTCTGAAAAATAATAATCCAATAAAAGCAATAACACCATTGATCATCAATTGGATCCAAAACACCCATCTCCAACTTAGATGTTCAACAACAAATCCGGCTATTATTGGACCAACTGCTGGTCCTAAAGTTGGCCCAATAGCATAAAGACCACCCCAAACATTTCTCTCTTTATCTTCAAACAAGTCTCCAATTACACCTGCACCAACAGACAATGGTGTAGCTCCACCACATCCCGCTAAAAATCGAAATATGATCATTTGGGTTTTATTCTGAGCCAAACAACAGCCTAAATTGAACGCAAACATGAACCAGATTGAATAATTCAAAACTGGTCTTCTTCCATAAATTTCTGAAAATGGAGCAACAATCAATGGGGCAATAGCCCAGGCTAACACAAAAATAGAAACGAGTAATGATCTTACAGCTGAATTGGTTATTTCAAACTCGGCAGCAATTTTTAGTATAGCTGGTGCTAACATTGAAGAACAAACTGGAGAAACAAAGGAATATGTTGAAACTAATATAGTGTTAATGACTTTTTTTTTTTGGGGCCAATTTCTAGGAAATTCAGGATCATTATCACCATCCCAAGTAACCAACTCAGGATCAACATCTGCAAACTCTAAACCATCTTTTTTAGTAGGTAAACAATTTTCACCAATATCTTCGTCATCATAAATAGTCTCACTTTTAACTAATGGATTTAAATTAGTGACTCTTTTTCTTAAAACAGATCGAATAGTTTGTCTTGCTTTTTGACGTTGCAAATCAATTTCTTTTGGACCTTTATCTTCTCCATAAATATTATATATATCAAATTGATCTTCTGAATCTAGAACTGATTGAATAGATGGAACAGATGCAGCAGATTCCAAATCAGACAAAATTCTATTATTATTATTGCTGTTGTTGTAAACATTTTGCTTGTTTTTTGCGCTAAATCGTGATATTGTTCGATATAATGATTCAGCAACATTTGAGCTTATTGATAACTCTTTATGTCTGTTTCTTGATAATCGAGAAACATTTTTAAAAAGTTCAGGAGAGCTACGTCTTATATCATCATCTGCATTTAGTGGAACTGGCATCGAATCAACAGATTCTATAGAGGAACTATCATTTCTTCTTGAATTATCCATTTTGGTTTTGTTTATAATATATAATGAAAATTTATTTCTAAGGAAATATTGAACAGCAATATAAGTTATTTTATTTTTTTTTTTCTTTTCTTTTTGGTTTGTATTAATTTAATTTTAAAATTACAAGGAATACTTTTTGAGTTTCAACATTATTTAATTTCTCAGCTAAACTAATTGCTATATTCTATTGAAAGTTTGATCTTAATAACAAAAAAAAAAGGCTGTCACATCTTTTTTTGAGGATTCCCTTTAAACTTTGGGGGTGATCATATATTAGCATCATCTCAGAGTTTTGATTGCTTAGTGTTTTACATAACAAACAAAAGGTTAATCGCCTGACAATTCAATATCGGAAATCAAAAACTCAACTCACCATCTATTCATTAGTATAATAAAATATATAATAGCAATATAAAGTAAATATATAAATAATATATAAAAAGAATCCTCAATTTGATTCCTCTTACCTAGTACTAGTATTATGTGAAATGCTTTAAAAATGCAAAATATTTGGAAATTCTAGGCCAAATTTAAGACTTTCAATATAACTTGAACCTGAATTTTTATTAGAAGTTGTTATCAGATTTTAAGGCTTCATTTTCTTTAAGCTTGGTTTTTTGTAATCTTTTAAAATTTTTTTCATCTCTTTTGGCTTGATCTTTTTCTAATCTGCGATTGGCCCAGTTTCGTAATTTTTCGCCATTTCTATAAACAAAAATTGGAAATGGAATCCCTAATACCATTCCAAAAATTCCGAAAATAGTAAGTGACCATCCATAACTTAATTTGGATTTGAACATATAAGGTGCAAATAAAGGAAAGGAAAACCCAAATACAGACCTGAAAACAGCAGCAGCTCCAACAGCAGAAGCAGCATATCTAGGGTTCATGTCAACTAGATAATTTACAATTGCTTGGAACATTAAAACAACAGCAAAACCAAAGAATGCAACAAAAATTGAGGGTACAATCCAATGAACATGGTTTTCAGCAGTCCATCCAAAACCGATTAAACCAATTGGTGCAATTATTCCAGCCCAAACAAGATTTTCGATTCTATATTCAGGTTTAATGACTCCATTATTGCTAGTAATTGATCTCATATAGCATTTTTGGTTAACAGCATTCCAAAATGGAATACCAAACAAGTAACCAACACCAATAGATAAGAACATTAAACCAGTTGTTCCAACTTCAAAATTATAAACATTTGCCCAAATTGAAGGAAAAGCAGATAGTAAAATATAAAGCATACCAAATATAAGAGCCATGAAAGAACCTAGGCCTATAACCATTGGATGAAAAGTTAATAATTTTAAAGGTCTAGTCATATCAACGTAAAACCTACCAAAAGCAGTCTCAGTATTGGTAATGTCATAAATTGTTTTAAAATTCTTATTACCGGTTTCGTTTCTAAGCTTTCTAGCCTTTCTCTCCAACAAAACTGGAGAATAAGTTTCTCTGAAAAAAATAACACTGAAAACACCAAGCAACCCATTGACAATTAATAAAATGTAGAAAACCCATCTCCAGCCAAGAGCATCTACTACATAACCCGCAATAACAGGGCCTATTGTAGGACCGATAGTGGGACCTAAAGAGTAAAGTGAAAACCAGAAATTTCTTTCTTGAGAATCAAATAAGTCACCAAGAACACCAGCTCCTACAGATAAGGGAGCAGCACTGCCACAACCAGAAAGAAATCTGAAAATAATTATTTGAGTGGTATTATGAGAAAACGCACAACCAATATTAAAGGCAAACATAACCCATACTGAAATATTTAGAACGATTTTTCTACCATATATTTCAGATAACGGGGATACAAATAATGGAATTATGGCCCATGCTAGAACAAATATTGAGAGATATAAAGCTTTAATTAAATCACTATTTTCTTGAAATTCTTTTGCTATTGCTGGTATTGCAGGGGATATAACTGTCGAACTTAATGGCGAGACAAAAGCAAAGCATGTTATGAGGAATGCGATTGTTATTTTTTGTTGATGGGACCAATTTCTTGGAGATTTTGGATCGTTCTCTCCATCCCATGTTACCAATTCAGGGTCGATATTTGAAAATTCCAAGCCATCTTTTTTTGTTGGCAATCCGTTTTCTACTAAAATATTTTGATTATTGTTGGGATTATTGGTATGGTTATTAGTCTCTTTCTGAATAATTTCATTTTCTTCGTCATACTTTTGAGCTATTGAAGTGGATCTATGATATAATTCTTCTATTATTGTTTGCCTTGTCTGCTGTCTTGATAAAGCAGTTTCATCAGAATTTATGTTTGGCCTAAATTCTTTTTTGACCGTTAAATGATTTAGTTCAGAAGAAGTATCTGTGTTCGAGATGGATGACAAATTAAGCACGCTCGGCTTACTTTCTAGCGTTCCACTAGACTTTTTATTTAGTGTTTCATTATTTTTTGAAGCCATTATTCTAGAAAGAAGCTTGCATGGGTATTGAAAGAATAAGAGAATATAATTAGTTGAAAATAAAATATAATCAAGAGAGGTATATCATTCTCAAATTAGTAATATCTGACAAATATATAGCAGACTGTCCAAGTTTTGCTTTATTAATAATGAGCTCGTTATTGCAAATATCATTTTTGACTTTAAGAGAAATTTTAAATCAGCAGTCATGACTGTTGATGAGCAAGTCGTAAATGTCTTTCATTCTAATCAGAATATGGTAAAAATTTAATCTGGAGATAACCCAACGGCTAAATGAATTTGCACCTCGAAAGCACACAGTTGCTGTCAAAGCTGTCCAGATATAGAGGGATTCTACAAACAATAAAGTGACCCGCAAACCAATTTCCTTATAATGATTTTTTATGAGCAGGGAAACATGCAATTTGATTATCTGATTTCACCAAAGAAAGATGTCCTGCACCAAGTAACAGCGGCAAAATTACAAAAAATGTATCAATATGCAGGATCACGCTTAAACCCAAACTCAAATTACCATCATATATCACCTATTTCTATATATTCAGCAACAATTAGCACTATTTGGCACATCTTTTTTTAACAACCTCTAATTTATGTTACTTGTGTAGACATTATTCTCTGAGCATAAAGCTTTTAATTTAAAATCTATTAAACTTAGTTATCACTAGGCTTTTTGATTGAACATGTTAGCTTGGGTTAAAATAAATATAAAATAGTTGTTTATAACTTTCGAAAAGCACTACAAACAAGTATTGTTAGGTGTTTTAGTATAAAATACAAAATTTCCAGCAATAGATTATCATGAAAAGCAGATTATTTGTCTTCAAAAGTACTTGTTATGATATCTAATATTTTGCCCGAATCTGGAAATATATCCTCATTATGGTTTCTCAATTCTTATCTATTAGCAATAATATATAAATGTTTGAAAATATTAATCCAAAATTTCTACTAAAAATTTTGAAAGCTAAAAACCTACAATAAAAACCTAATTCTTACAATTTGCCAAAAAAAAGCATTATCGTTGTTTTTACTTTTAACTGTATTGAAGTAATTATTTAACTGGATTTGAATATATAATGGAGCTTCTTTTTCCAACCATAATAATTAATGATTTATATTTGAATGTTTGTAGATTAAATTTTTTGTAATATATTCTTGTACTTTATTAGAATGTAGAAAAAGCTGGATGGTGAAATTTTTCGTTAATAGGAAATTTTGTATCGCGAAAAAACAAAATTTTGCTGACTAAGCAGTCCAATAATATTTGTTGAAAAAAGAATTTGAGTTACTAGTTTCACATAAACACACAGCAGAAAACAGATAAATGCAAAGCAAAAGCTTATGTTTTTGAATTCGGATTCCAGCAAAAGTTGCATTTCAAAAAGGGTTTGATCACAGTTACATGTTTATTATGCATATTGATGCAGGGTAATCATGGCTATAAACAACAACAATAGACGGAAACGAACCCACTTTATTAAGCCTCTGAATTTCTATTGTCATATATATAAAATAAATAGTAATAACTGAAAAAAAATGCCAATATATTTAATTAAATATAGGTCTTTACCAACTTTCTATATACCTATTAGCCCATTCTCTTAGTCTTTCGCCTCTTTTATACACAAAAATGGGAAATGGTATTCCAAACATAAATCCAATCAAACTAAATATTGTGTTGCTCCATCCATATTTCAATTTTGATCTAAACATATAGTTTACAAATAATGGAAAGGTAAAACCGAAAACTGATCTTAGAAAAGTTGCTGCTGCTATTGATGATGCTGCAAATCTCGGGTTCATATCAATTAAATAACTCGAGATTGTTTGAAACATGCAAATTATTGCGAATGCAAAAGTTGAACAAAATATTGCTGGCAAAACCCAATGGTATTTCTTCTCAATCATCCATCCATAAATTAATAATGAAGTTGGCGATATAATACCTGACCAGTATAGATATTTCAATCTTGCTTCAGGTTTTGGTATTTGATTATTATTTTCTTTAATTTTTCTTTCATAATCTTTGCTAATAATGTAATTCCAAATTGGTAATCCACCAATATATCCTATTGCTAATGCAAAAAACATTAATCCTGAAATGCTTTTATTGAAACCATAAATATTACCCCAAACGTTTGGAAATGTGCAAATCATTAAATACATCAACCCATACATTATAGCCATATAAATACCTAGCCCAATAATAATAGGATGCAAAAACAAAAGTTTAAATGGTCTCATAATGTTGAAATAAAACAAGTGCTTTTTGTCATTCAGTTGATTTATCTCATATATTGTTTTAAACTCTTTAGTCACATCAATAAAATCTTTGTTTTCTTTTATGAAATTTAATAATTTTTCTTTCAAAATTACTGGTGCATATGTTTCCTCCAAGAAAAAGCTTCCAATTATTCCAGCTATACCATTAATAATTAATTGAACCCAAAAAACCCATCTCCAATCTGTATATTGAACAATAAATCCCGATAAAATTGGACTAATAGTGGGACCTGAAATTGGGCCAATTGCATAGATACAACCCCAAAAATTTCTTTCTCTAGCTGAAAATAAATCGCCGATTACACCTGCTCCAACTGCTAATGGTGCTGCTCCACCACATCCTGCTAAAAATCTAAATACAATTAATTGTGTGGTATTTTTACTTAAAGCACAACCAAGATTGAAGCAAAACATAAACCAAATCGAGTAATTTAAAAGTTTTTTTCTACCATACATCTCTGAAATTGGTGACATAAACAATGGAACAAATGCCCAAGGCAAAATAAATATAGAAACCAACAAGGATTTAATAACATCCTCTTGAATATTAAATTCAACTGAAATATCTGAAATAGCTGGGGATAACATTGATGAGCAAGCTGGTGAAAGAAATGTATATGCACTTGAAATAATAATTGTATTTAGTTTTCTTTTATGGATCCAGTTTCTAGGATTATCTTGATCATTATCTTCATTCCACGAAAAGATTGTTTTATGATTATTATTTGAGTTGTTTTCTTGTTCAATTTCAAATTCTTCTTCATCTTTGCTATTTTGTTGACTTTCTTGATCTTTTATATCTTTAATTTCTTTTAAATCACTTAAATTTTCTTCATCATTTTTTTTTTGTTCGTCTAGTAAACTCTGAATAGCCATGATAAATTGTGTAGGTTATTTTTCTTCTAGTTGTTTTTTGTCATTAAGCTGAAAAAGAAAAAGAAAAAAGCAGCTCTTTTAAATTTAGGGGTGAAATCAATAAACATATATACTTAAAATGAATAAAAACCCAAATTTAAATGACAAATTAAAAGTATTAAGCTCATAATTTCATTGATATTTTTTAACTTTGAAGATAAGATTTGAAAAAGGACCAATTCCAATGTTCCAATTGATAGGGATTTTGTATGGTGCGGCGAACTTTTGTGAGACATAAATTTTGTCTCCCACGCTTATAATATTTTTGTCGTACTTTTAATTTCATAATTTCGTGAATCAAGAATATTTATTTAAATATATAGACTATATAAACGTACGATAAAATTGGATCAAAAAGGTTTATGTATAAAATAGTTGATGAAAAAAAAGAATAAAACAATAATAAAGAAAATGAAAACCATTTTTTTTTGGAAAACAATAAAGATAAACCAAAAATGCAACAAATTGAATATGAATAATTATGATGATAAAAAAAAATAAATAAAATACAGTTATATTTAATTTGTTTTGGATTTGATTGAATGAAGAAAAAACAATTAATTTTTTTCATTTTCTAGTTGTTTTTGCAATCTTGCTAAATTCTTTGCATCTCTTTTAGCCTTTTCCCTTTCCATACGCCTATTGGCCCAATTTCTTAATCTTTCACCATTTTTATAGACATATATTGGAAATGGAATTCCCAAAGCAAAACCAATCAAAGCAAAAATAGTATTGCCCCATCCATAACCGAGATCTTCAAACATGTATGGTGCAAATAGAGGAAATGCAAAACCAAATAAAGATCTGAACACCGCTGCTGCTGCTACAGTGGAAGCAGCAAATCTTGGGTTCATATCAATTAAATAATTCTGAATACACTGAAACATGCAAATGATTGCAAATGAAAAAGATGCTGAAAAGAAAGCAGGAACAATCCAATAAACATGATTTTGGGCAGTCCAGCCATAAATCAAAAGAGAACCAGGAGCAAGAATACCTGAATAATATAGATATTGTAATCTGAACTCTGGTTTAGCTTGACCGTTGTTTTTAATGATTAGTTTTTCATAACCGATTTGAATAAAATTATTCCAAAAAGGAATACCAACAAGGTAGCCGATACCAAGGGCAGAAAACATTAAGCCACAAATACCAATATTAAAACCATAGATGGTACCCCAAACAGTTGGAAAAGTACAAATTAAAAGATACATGAGGCCATATAAAACAGCCATGAATGAACCAAGACCGAAAACCATGGGATGAAATAATAATAATTTTAAAGGTCTAGTTATGTTGAGATAAAATCTACCCAAGATTGTTTCACCATCAGCTATATCATAAATTGTCTTTAAATTGGGATTAGCCGTTTCCTTTCTTAGAGCTTTAGCTTTGTTTCTTAATAAAATTGGGGAGTAAGTTTCTTCAAAAAATAGTGATCCTAAAAGAGCAAATATGCCATTGATGATTAATTGGATCCAAAACACCCATCTCCAATCGATAGTTTGAACGACAAAACCTGCAACAATCGGGCCAACGGTTGGACCCAAAGTTGGACCTAAACCGTAAATACTTGTCCAAAAATTTCTATCCATATCATTAAATAAATCACCAAGAACACCAGCACCAATAGATAATGGAGCAGCACCACCAATACCGGCAAGAAACCTGAACACTAGCATTTGAGTCGTATTTTGAGCCAAACAACAACCTAAATTAAACATAAACATAAACCATATGGAGAGATTTAAAACAATTCTTCTGCCAAACATTTCAGAAAACGGGGCCACAAATAATGGAGCGATTGCCCATGCTAAAACAAAAATGGAGACCAATAAGGACTTGACAACATAGTTGTCAATCCCAAACTCTTCAGCAACCTTTGCGGTTGCAGGAGACAACATTGATGAACAAACAGGAGAAACAAAGGTGTAGCAAGAAACCAATAGAATTGCTCTAATTTTTCTGAAACGAGACCAGTTTCTAGGAAAATCTGGGTCACTCTCTCCATCCCAAGTTACTAGCTCTGGGTCTATACTGGAAAATTCAGTACCATCTTGTTTTGTTGGTAAACCGTTTTCGACATTTTCATCTTCCAAGTTTTTGTAAGTGTCTTTCAAGCTTTTGGTATCAATGGAAATCGAGGACTCCTCGTCATCTGAGCGATCGTTGGCTACAGCATTTGCTCTCTGGGACAATACCGATATAATTGTTTGTCTTGTCCGATGTCTTTGTAGATCAATTTCCTGTTGCGCAGCATCTTTCCCATATATGCTATCTAGTGCGTAATTTCTCTGAAGCCCATCAGCTGCGTACTCGACAATTGTTTCAGCAGGCCCATCATATCTGCCTATGCTTGAGCTTGTGTCTTGGTTCGAGTCCTTTTCAGGGTCAAAAGTGATGGTCAGCATTAGAGGAAGCATTGGAGGGAGAGGTGTCAAATCAGTGCTGGAACTGCTGTTGGGTATCCAGAAGGAACAGGGAAGAAGGATTTGCAAACACAACAAGGAAGACCATTGAATTTATAGCAGGTCATTGAATTCTGTCTTACTAATTCAAAACTTTCCATCATTCAAAAGAGAAAGAACTCCATTATTTCAGCGAACTCATCGAAAAAACAAAAAGGAATCAGTGCAGAAATGGGAAATTGGTGCTGAACCGAAAATGTCGCGAGCAGCGCGGGTTTTGCGCAGACCCTCACACCGCCACTATTTGGACCCGCACTAATGGGAGAACAAGCCGCACTCTATTCCACTACTCCGCAAATCCAGCCAAAAACAAACACTTGCCCTGTGAAAACGCAACATTTTCTGCAGGCTCCCGGCGACACTCCCCAACAGCATCGGATAACTGCCTAATCAGGCATCTGCACAAAAGCTCCGCAAATATGCACGCAACCCAATTTGGCCACTGTATTTTATTAGTACTTTTCTTTTTGTGCCCTTCTTTTTGGCCTGTTATTTTCATTTTGAGAAGGTTATGACGGTTACACAATCACTCGCTCTTGATGAGACTCTCGACACTTTGCAAAATGCTTGCTATGTTGCGCGAGTTCTTTGCACTGGCCCCCTGGAGCTTCTCCTGGATTACCATGTCGAGTAACACCCTGATGTTTTTGATCAAGACTCCGTTTTTGCACCATGTTCGAATTGGCACCCAGTTGTCGATCACAATTCCTGGTAACGACTTGTTGAATCCGCTGGAGAGCGACGCGAGATCGTAGTTGATTTTTCCTCCAAACAACAACACACATAGTGGTGTCACCGGCGTGATGTCTCGTAAGTAGAGCTTATTATTGCTCTCTTTTGTAGTCTGCTGCGATGCTCCATAGATCAAAAACGACAGCTTTGTTCTTTTGCTGACTTCCTTACCACCGTCGTTCTCGTTGAACGTATTGAATAAAATTGATGACGGATGCAAAAAGGCCCTGTTGGCAGGATATTTGCTGGCTTCATCTTCATTCTCGTTTCCATCATTGCTGAACTCTTCATTTCGAATAAAATACTTGATCTGCTTGTCGTTTTGATTGATTTCAATAGTCCCAGTCGAACTCTTTAAATATTTGCTCTCTGGAAACTCAACTTTCACAATATTTGGATAATAGGCACTAGTTATAATCAGCTTCAATATTTTGAAATTGTTGTTGTTTCTATTCAACTCTTCTTTATCTTTATCTTTATCTTTATTCTGATTTCCATTTCCATTTCCATTTTCATTTTCATTTTCAATCTCATTTATCTTGCTTTTGTAATTTAAATCAATAAAACCGACGTCTCCTAAAACTGATAAATATTGAATTCTGGTAGATACAATATCATCTAAAACTAATTTGGATAATTTATTTTCTCTGATAAACTTTCTTTTTTCAAACGGATTGTCAATCTTGGCATATTCATTAAATACATTAACGATTGAAATTAAATCTCCATCGGTATTTCCCCATTTTTTAATAATTCTTTTTATCTCATCTCGATCATTAAAACTATTCAAAAATGGACTGCCGCTAGTTAATACACTGCCAATTGTCAAACAATTTTCTAAACATCCAAATAAAACTCCAAATATTAACAATTTTCCTGCTCTGATATCCATTGGTAACATTGATAAATATTTCCCTAAATTTGTTAACTTGTCATCATCATCATCTTCTTCTTCAATGTTTGTTGCACCAATCTCATTTAAAAATTTCTTGGTCTTAATAATACTCAAATCGTCCGGTGAATCAATCCCCTCTTTTAGAAATTCAGAAACATTATTTATCCCCATGCTTTTAATAATCAAATAAATGTTTTCAATTCGAACTCTTTTGATTTCCGGTATTGGCTGATCCAAAAAATTATTCTCATAATTCTCCCTTGTATATAAATGATAGCAAATACCCGACTGTATACGACCTGCTCTACCTCTTCTTTGTTTTATCTCGGCTTTTGAACACCAATCTTCAACTAATTTTGTACAATTCAATTTAAAATCATAATGCAACTGCTTAGCTCGTCCACAATCAATCACTACAACTGCATCAGGAATTGTAATTGACGTCTCTGCAATATTCGTGGTAACAACTATTTTTCTAACCGTTTTATCAAATGTCTTGAAAACCTTTTTCTGTTGCTGAGGTGACAATGCTGAATGTAATGGCAATAAAATGCATTTCGATTTTCGGTGAAAATTACTACTAATATTCTTAATACACATATTGATCTCCATTATTCCTGGCAAAAAAATTAAAATCGATCCTGTGTTATTCTCTCGAAGCAAATCTAAATCAACCTTATTCACCAACTGGCTAATTAAATCATTGTTAATCTTCCCACTATTGAAAAACCGAGAATCTGCTTTGGGTTTTAAAACTAGTTCATCATCACCCTCACTGTCATAATAATTACTATTCTCAAGATCATTTTTGTCATCTTCATCGCCATTATATCTATGAGGCCTTCTTTGATATTTATTCTTTTTTTCTACTTTTTTCACAATCGTAAAATTTAAATCATTTAAAACACTATCCAAATAGTAATCTTTAATTGGAAATGTTCTTCCTTCAATATGGACATGATTGATTTCATTAACTTTAAAAAATTGTTTATAAAGATTAATATCAATTGTAGCTGACATTAAAATAATCTTTATATCAGCTAATTTTCTACTTTTCACAATTTGCTTTAAAATAATCAATAAAAAATCAGAATCTATAGATCTTTCATGAACTTCATCAACAAATATATATTTAACGTTTTTTAAAAATTCATCATCTTTGGAATTTTTCTTTTGATCTTTTGATAAAAACCCTTGAATCATTCTCAATAATATACCTGTTGTCACAAAAATTATTCTAGTATTATTTTTGGTCCTATTTTCACCTCGAATCATATATCCAACTTCTTCCCCAACTTTTAATACTCTTTCATCTGATATTCTATCAGCTAAACCTATTGTTGAAATACGACGAGGTTGTGTAACAATAATCTTGGATACAAAATCTTTATTCTTAGATATTATATCATCTAAAATAAATTGAACAATTTGTGTCGATTTACCAGACCCAGTTTCACCAGTTACAATAGTTATTTGACTTGATTGAATCATGGAAACCAATTGGTCTTTCCTATTAAAAGCAGGTAATTTTTTTCTTTCAAATATCCTAGCTTTAACTTCAATTGAATCATGCTTTTTTTGATAGTCAGCTAATAAGTTATCAATCTCATCAATTGAAAATACTTTGGTATTTAAAGCAAATGATTTTTTGTTTTTATTTGTATTTTTATTTTTATTTTTCTTGATATTTGAGTTATTACCTTGTGATGATGAATCCACTTCAAATTCAAAATTGTTATCGTGTATTAAAGGCCCAGGATTTTGAATGATTTTTGAAATGTTACTTTCTAACCATTCAATTATTGACAATAAATAACAATTTCCAAGCATATTGTTCCCAATGATTTCATCATTCACCAACTGTCCTAATATTGACGATTTTATATAATTAGCCATTTTATAATTTTTTTTATCTATAATATTAAATTGTAAACCAAGTAGATCAAATGGATATTTGGATACTGATTTATTATATAATATTCTTAATGAAAAAATATTTTGATCTTTTGGGAAATTCTCCGGATTTAAAAAGATTTCAATTGTAGAATAGTTTTCTTTATCTATTATTTTAAACTTGTCTGAAGAATACATGGAAACCAATGATTCGACTTCATTTTTATAATCTTCTAGCTCAAAAAACCCATCGTTTAACTCTAAAATAGAATTATAAGATTCAATATTGGAATCATCAATAAGTTTTTTTGTTAAATTATATGTTATAAAAGATTCCAACTGAGGATTATTTACTTTCTTTTTTCCAATGCTATTAAATTGAACAACAATATCATTTTTTAAATATCCTGAATCCAATAACCTGTCAAACATATATTGACTTTTCAAATCATTTGATATAAGTTTTAAGGAAACATTTGACACATTATCATTTTTCAAAAATAAGGTGGGCAAATCGTCTTCTGGAACATTTAAAAGCAACCATTCTAAGGATGAAGTAAGAGAAATATGGGAGATATATTGAAAAGACTCTTGGATGTGTGGCTTTCGAAATCCAATTGACTCAAAGTATTGCAAAATCTTTTCCGAATTAATATTGTCAGTAGGTATATTATTTGATGTATATATATGGTTTAAATTCTTGTTGATGACTGATTGGAGAAATTGTGTTGATTCTGGAGATAAATCTATAAATGGAGCCTTTTCCCAAATTTTTCTAGGAAAACGAGTTGTTTGATTAATTTTAGAATTTTGCAGTAGTTCTCTGTTTGCATAATAAATTTGATTTTGATTTTTTTGAGGCATTGAAGACTTGCTTTGATTCAATAATTGAGTGGAGTTTGAAATATTGATTAATTGAGGTTTTTGTGTTTTTAGTTGTTGATTCAAATTAATATCGTTTTGTTTCAATTTATTTTGCATAGACTTTTGATTTTCCAAATAGATCTTGAAAGGATCACTATTCCACTCCAATTGGTACTTCTGCTTGTTTTCTTTAAACAAAATAACCCTTAATTTATCCAAATCTTGCCAGACTTTCCGATGGTTAGTTGGTAATATCATCTGAAGATTTTTTTCATAACTAATCTTATGCAAAGTAAAAGTAGCACACAAATGTCTGGCTTCAATTGGAGTTGATTGGGGTTTGATTATTTCCTGAAATTTCTTGTCAGTTGCTTTAAAATTAATTGTAATCAATTGTTTTGTTTTGGGATTTTCCCATGAGATTTTGGAGTTTGCAATAAATCCACCTTCTTGACCATCTTTTGTTGGAATTTTGACCATATCGTAGGCGACAGTTTTCCAGTGATTCTTCTGTACCAATTCATGAAGTAAAGAGCATGGCAACTTTCCTGTCCAGCTGGAGTTGTTTGCCACAATCTTAGTGTTTCTGATTCTGTTGGTTTTATTGATTTCGCTGATATTACTACTATTGTTGACACTGCTGCCATTGGTGTTGATGTTGATATTTCCATTATTTTTAGCGTTAGTGCTGGCCTTCAGCTCATTTTTTTTACTCTTGGGTCTCCTACTATCTTTATTGTTTTTTTTTGCCATTGAGAATACGGTTCATGAATATTCAAAACAACTGATCTAGTTAAATTACTCTTTTGCTGTTGTGCCAGGGTCAAAGTGGTTGATATTTGCTTTTTTTTGCCTTTGCTGCATCCAAAAGAAAGTTGGTTTTCAAAATTTTAACGTTTCTTAAATTTTTTTTCCACTCATCTCTCGATCAAGAAAATTTTACCAAAAATTTTAGATTCAATTTACAAATAATTATTTAAAATGACAGCTGCTGCTCCAGAAGTGAAAAAACTATACATTTCCTACAACAATATCCACAAGTTGTGTCAGGAAACTGCCGAGAAACTCAAAGCAGAATCCAATAAACCTGATATTATCATAGCTATTGGTGGTGGTGGCTTCATTCCTGCCAGAATCCTCAGATCTTTCATCAGAGAGCAGGGAGAAAAGAACATCCCCATTCAGGCCATTGGTTTGTCGCTATATGAGTCCATGGGAAACAACTCGACCATCGACACCATTGGAAAAGAGGTTGTGAGAACCCAGTGGTTGGATTTTGGTGCTATCGACAAACACTTTGATACTTTGATTGGCAAGAAAATCTTGATTGTCGACGAGGTCGATGACACCAGAACTACGTTGTATTACGCCTTAACTGAGTTGAAGAAAGATGTCAGGAACCAGGCTATAAAGTTGGGAAGATCAGATGAAAAAACAATCTTCTCAGTGTTTGTTTTACACAATAAAGACAAGCCCAAAAAGGAAGACTTGCCCAAGGAGTTGATGGATTCTGGTAGATATTTGGCTGCTAGAACTGTTCCTGATATTTGGATTGCTTATCCTTGGGATGCCTCTGATATTGATTATCACACTGAAATGGCAAAAACCCAGGGCAACATTTAATAAAATATTGTTACCTTTATACTTAGATGCATCTACATTTTTTTTTCTACCATAAGGCCTATTAACATTCTTTTGTTCTTCTTTGTTTTGTTCTTCTTTGTTCTTTATTTCTGCTTTATAAATATCAAATAGATTGTTTTTATCTAATAATGAAGAACACTTGATCAGTAAACACAAAATTTAAACCTCTCCAGACGTTAAAATTTCAAGATGTGTGAAGAGTAATCAGCTGTTGTAACAGAAAAAGAATACAAAACTCAACTTTGTTTGAAAATCAAAAATTAAAAAGACTATTTGTTTTTGATTGCTGCTTGTAACAAAACAATTTGCTGTACCTGATCCCGGAGTAACTCCTTTAAATCCATTACATCTGCTTTTAATTCCTCAACTCTTTCGCTTTTTTCTCCTAGAATTTCTAAACTTGCAACATATTGTTTTTCTATTTTCTTGATCTCCTCCTGGAGTTCTACCTTTTCAGCTTCTAACTGCTTAACCCTTTCATTATCTTTTAATAATCTTAAAATCTCGTTGCCTGCCTCTTTTTTCTCCTTTTGGTTCTTGTTTAATTCTTCTTTGATTTGAAACATTTCTGTCTTTAATGATCGAATTTGGTTTGTCATTCTGCTTATCACTTGAACATTTGATGATCCTATTGAGCCTGTACCAAGGGTTATTGGAGTTTTCTTTTCATTATATACGCTTATACTTGAACTATCAAATCCATTTGTTATGGTTCGTGTAGGTGATGTTAACGAATTTAAATCTTCATTACTATTACTCAAAATGACGCCGACATTGTTTTCATTGTACTTATTGTTATTATTATTCAAGAAAAAACTTGATCTTCTTGAGTGTATTGCAGTTGGATTTTTAGTTCCATTGAACTGATCCGAATAATCTGCGCTCCAACTTGATGCTGATGAATTTCTGCTTCCTAATATTGGAGGAACTATTGGAGGAGGCATTAGCTCGAATGATGCTTGTAATGCATTAACTTTGTCTTTTAATCTACTGTTTTCTTGTTCTAATTCTTTAATTTTTTCATTTAAATGATCACTATTATTATTTTTAATTAATGAGTTGTTATTAAGTTTTGAAGATAGTTCTTTAAACTTATCTTGCAACGATTTAACTTCGTCTTCCTTGATTTTAAATTTTTCTTCAATTTTATTTAATGTGACAGAAATCTCGAATTTTTCCGTTGATAGTTTATTATTTTCTTCTTTAATTGAGTTTAAGTTTTCGGTTAAATTTCGTATATTTTTAAGGTTGTTTAAATGTAAAAGATTTTTATTATTTAATTCATCTTGCAATTTATTAATTTTGCTTGATAATGATAATTCGATCTTAGAAAAATTTTCTGCTGAAGTTTTATATTGATCATTTAATATTTGATTTTGTTTTAGTAGTTTATTATATTTTATTTCAAGAGAACTAAATTCGGTGTTGGTATTATAATTAGTGATGGTATTAGTTTCATTTTGGTTAAGGTTATCAGGTTCGCTGTTATTTGTTTCGGTGCTATTGCTATTGCTATTATTATGATTATTAAAGTTATTTCTATTTTGATCATAATTTTCATTTATAATTCTTAATTCTTCTAATTTATTTTCCAATCTTGATGTTTCGTTTGAATTTTCTTCTTTTAATTGTTTTAATTGAAATGATAGGTTGTTATTTTCAAGAGTGAGAGAATTCAATTGATTAGTTAAATTTTTTTGAATCAATTGTTTTTCAATAGTTAGATCATTGATTTTTTTATTTAAATTTTCGTTTTTAATTGTTTCATCTTTGTATAAATCCAACTGACTTTTGTATTTAATTTCAAAATTTTTTGATTTTAAATCTTTATATTTTAAGTCCAAATCATTATAATTTGACAGTAGTTGGTTGTAGTTTTCTTCAAATTTTTTGTAAAAACTATTGTCTTGAATTAGTTTTTTTTCGTTTGATTTTAGGTTATTAATTGATTCATTTAGTTCAATAAATTTTAAATCATATCCAGAGATTCTGTCATTTAAATTGTTGATTAAATCATTTTGATCAAGTTCTTTTAAGCGTAAGTTTTTAACTAAGGTTGTTAATTTTAATTCAGTCATGGACAATTTTTGACCTTCAATTAATAGATCATTGATTTGATCATCTTTTTCTTTAAGTTTTTTTTCAAATGAGGATTGGTCCAAAGTTGAGTTGAGTTTATCTTTCAATTTTGAGATTTCAATTGAATGTGATTTATTTAATGTCTGAATTTGAACATTTAACGAATTTATTATAGTCAATAGCTCTTGGTTATTATTGCTGTCTCTATTGCTGGAGTTTTCATTGAGATCATGATTTGAAGTATTGATATCGTTACCGTCGTTATTGTTATCAACGGTTATTACGTCATTATTAGGGTTATCAAGTTGGAGTTGAGATTTGGATACGCTTGCTGTGTGAATTGAGATCTTTGAAGACGAGTTGTTTTCGTCAAGATCAACCAAAGATTGCAAATTAGGTGGAATTGAAGATATAGAGGATCTGGGAGAAAGCGGGTCGTTTATTGAATTGTCTGAAAGCAATAGACTTTTATTTAAATTTTTCCTTTTTTTTTTATTTTTTTTCTTTGATTTCGAATTTTTGCTTGCAACAGCCATGGACAATCTTTCTTGCATTGTTAGTCTTTTTGTCGGCTTGTCTGCTGGACCAGTATTGTCAACATCATTGTTATTGTCATTGGCACTTTTGATGTTGGTGCTGTCATTTGCTGTTTCATTGCTGGAAACTGCAAGTGCATCATCGGCAGCAAGATCCCGGGGACTGCTTGGATCGTTAGCGACGTGACTATTGCTTTCCTCTACAAGCAGATCATTGGGCTGCAGTGGGATGTGGAGGTGGGAATCGCTCATTGCAGCAGAATTACAGCAGAATTGGAGCTGTTCAAAAGCACAGCTCTGGCCTTTGAACGCGAATTATATCAGCGTCCGGATTAGGAAGAAGACGATCCGTGCTGCTGGCAACGCGTTGGAGCCGGTTCTGTGGAAATATCCACAGAATTTCAACGCGAGGTTGGGCAGTCGTGGGAGTAAAATACAAGCACTCGTGGTTTGTGAAAAGAACACTTTGAGCACAGTAGTAAAGAGCGTAAATAAGAAGGTGGTTGCTTTTTTCAGTGCTCTTTTCTTCTACTGTCTTTCTTCAGCTTTGGCATCTCATTAAGGTTTTTATTGTGCGGTCCTTTGATGGAAAACTCAAAAAATTTATTCACTAAAATTTTATCCGTTCTGTCGCTTTTTGACTGTAGTAACTAATATACTTCAGCTAATCCTTTATTATTTCCTTGTTTCTTTGCTTCTGTGCTTCTGTGCTTCTGTGCTGTAAATGATGACCACCTCTGAACTACCACCAGTGTTATCCACCCAGTCTGATTCGAATTTCCAGTATTTCAAATACTCAAGTAATAACAAAGACCACAGTGCTCACTATGTTTTAGATGATATCAAAGACTACTATTCATTGGATGACTTGCTACGGTTTTTAAATTCTCCCAAGGGAATAGTTTACAAGAAAATATCATTGCAGTTTCCTGATACTTTGATCAATCAAAGCTCTATTGTTTTACAGTATTTACAAGACAATTTGCAGAGCGTGATTGTTGCTGAGAGCAGCGAAAATGAACTAAATTTCACTTCGCAGGATAATCACAAAGATTCTTCCTCCCACTCTCATTCTCATGTTAATGGACATAAGAAAAAAGAACATGGGAAACACGAAAAGTGTTTGAATTGTAAATGTGATAAGAAAGTTGGGGAAATTGAGAATCATAGCCTTGCTACTAATCTTGAAAAGGATCTTGATAACTTTACTCCATCAGCAAGAGAGGTATGGATATTAGCTGACACTTCGTACTCTCCATGTTGTATTGATGAAATAGCTGCTCAGCATGTAAATAGTGATTTAATTGTTCATTTTGGCGATTCTTGTTTATCAAACTTTAGCAATTTAACTTCAAGTTCAATTCTAATCTTTGGGAAACCCTTATTGAACTATGACTCTTTAGTTGAGTTATTTAAAGAGAAATATCCAAATAAAGAAGACCGGATTTTATTGATTTCAGACACGGTTTATAACTGTCATTTATTTAATCTTTATCGGCTCTTGAAAAATGAGTATACAAACTTGGCTTATTCAGATTTATATTTGAACAACAATAATAAAATAAGGATAATTGGTTATGAATTGAAGAGCTATGAAAATTCCACGTCCAGTTCTATAATATTGGACAATAGAGTAATATTAGGATTATCAGAATCCGAGATTAAACGACTAAAAGAGTATGGTGGTGATGATGAGGAAATCTCATTTGGTGATTATAAATTATTCCACATCAGCCAACCAGACCCTCCGAGACTATTATATCTCTCTACTAAATTTGATTCCTTGACTATATACAATCCATTGGACGGAAGCGTTAATGATGGACCATATCCCTCTTTGAAAAGAAGATATCGTTCTATGTTTGTTGCAAGAAATGCGTCTACTATTGGAATACTAATCAATACGTTGTCGTTATCAAACACATTGAGCATGTTGAATATGGTGAAAGAGTGGATTCATAAAAACGAAAAGAAATCGTACATGTTTGTTGTTGGAAAGCCCAATGTGTCGAAATTGGCCAATTTTGATGCTGTTGATTGCTGGGTTGCTTTGGGGTGTAGTCAAAACGGAATGATAATTGACGAATATAATGAGTATTATAAACCAATTTTAACGCCTTATGAGTTGTATTTGGCGCTAGCAGCTGAAGTGACATGGACAGGCAAATGGGTTACTGATTTTAAGGAGATAATGAAGTTGGACAACAGAGACGAGGAGGATAAAAGTCTGGATGGGAGTCATGGCAGTGACGAAGATGAAGATGAAGATGCTCCGGAATTCAATCCAGTTACTGGACAGTATGCAATAAATTCCAGACCATTGCGACCCAAACTATACCAGCATATTGAGATTGAAGCTCCCATTGATAATGAGAAGCAGTTGGTTAAGCAATTCTCAAAGAGTATGGTTATTAAAGGAACGATTTCTACTTCAGCGTTGTATTTACAGAGCCGAGAATGGAGTGGGCTAGGGAGTGATTTTGTTCAAGACGATAAGGAGGACGATGAAGGCGCAATTTTAGAGCAGGGTCGATCCGGAATAGCGAGGGGCTATGGTTACGATCGAAAAGTGAATGCGGTGGTATAAAGAGAAGAAGTAAGCAATACAGACTTGTTCAGTGAGTGAGTAGTGAGCATTTTGGAACTAGTTTTTTTTAGTAATTGAAGACTGAGATTATAAAATTATAAAATGGACTGATGTTCTTAGTAATGGAAGGAATCAAGTGCATGCAAGTTCGGCTGGACTTGCATTGGACTTGCATTGGTATGCATGAAAGTTTAAATAGCGATAACATAAATCTATATGTGTATAAATCAGCGAGTGATAACGATATAATATATGTAGGCAATGGAGATACAATATATGTAAGCGATGGAGATACGCTAATCATCATCGTCGTAAACTGGCAATTCAATTTTCTGGTCAAGATCTACAGGAATGATAAAGAAGTTGTCAAACGAGGATGAGCTATTTTGAATGCTGATGACTTTGTTGTTGTTGTTGTTGCTGCTGTTGTTGTTGCTGTTGCTGCTGTTGTTATGATTTAGGGTGATGTTTGTATCGTTGTCCTTTGATATAACGTCGATGAATTCGTTTTCATCATTTTGTCTTTTTAGGTTGATTTCTTCGTCGGGGAGGATATCGAATTCATTTTCTCTTTCGATGTAGTCAATGTTTTCATCAATTTCAATAAAGTCTGGGGCAAGAGAGGACCATTTTTGGTTGATTATGATGGACCAGATGTAGATAGTGCCACTGTCGACGCCAGTTGCGGAGACTTTATTCTTTTTGAAGTTCCAGTCGACGTCTAGGAGTTCTTCTTTGGGGCCCTCGAGGATTTTGATGAGGGAGCCCATTGAGGTCTCCCACATGTATATTTCATGGTTTGAGCCATAGGTTGAAGCGACAAGATAATCGCCATTGTAGTTGATGGAGATGGCATTCCATTGTAGTTTGTTGACCACGTCTTGATACTTGTGGTCGACCTCGAATTGGAAGTTGTTGTTTGATATGAGAGATTTGAAGTCGGATAGATTTGGTAGGGTAAATTGTCTTATGATTCTGTCAGTAGAGTTGATGAACATTTTTGAGTTATTTGAGGAGATGACGATTGATTTGATGTTGTTGTTTGTTATCTTTTGGGAGTAGACAATGTTAATTTCAATCTTTCCTTGAACATCATGATCTTCTCCTTCTTCTTCTTCTTCTATTCCCTCTCCTTCTACTTCTTCTTGATCTTCTTCTTCATAATCATAATCATAATCATAGTCATAATTTTGGTTTGTTTTTCTTTTCTTTTTCTTGTTTAGTAGGATTTTTCTGAGATTTTTGATACTGAACTTTTCAATGTTGAAGAGGTTATTATACTCTGTGTAATACTCCTCGTCGTTGTCGTTGAAATGCGTATTTAGTATCAAATGAGGGTTTTTAATTTCAAAGACATTGAGCCAACCGTTTGTTGTTCCGTTGAAAATGTAATTTCCGTCATAAGCAAAAGCCGTTGAGAGAGTGTAGTATTTGGCAGGAGAGGCGAGATTGTTGGACTTGGGGGGAAGATGGCTGTCGTTGACATTGAATAGGGGGTTGTTTTGGAGGTCGATGTATTTGTAATCAAACTCGTCCGAGCAGTCGATGTAGCGACAGTCGTTTTCAGTAGAGGAGGCAATGATGATGTAGGGGTTGTTTGAGAGAAACTGGGAGTTCCAGACAAGGCTCTCGAAGATGATAATCCGGAGGACCTTGGAGAACTTCAAGTCCCAGAGAATGACATTGTTGTCCTTTGCAGAGGACAAGAGGTATCTGTTGGAGAAGGACCAGGTGAGGGACTGGATCTGCTTGGTGTGTTTGCGCAAGATGGTGAGAGGCGACAAGGTCTGCAAGTCGAAGATGAGGATGTTGCCGTCATTGAGGCCGCTGGCGAGATAATCGCCGTTGTAGTTGAACCTGATGTAAATGGAGAAGCCGAACTCAATGGTGTCGGTGAGCGACTCAGGGTACTCTTTGGCGACAGCAAAGGGGTCGAGAAGGGAGAGGTTCATGGTGGAGGTGGAGGTGGATGTGGTGCTGCTGCTCCTTCTCGTGCTGCTCCTTCTCGTGCTGCTCCTCCTTCTCGCGCAGCTCGTCTCGTGCCGCGCCTTTTGCGTGTCACCTGCAGCCCCAGCCCCAGAAGAAAAAAGCGGGCCCTTGCTTACCCGGCGCACGCCCCGTATATATAGTCGCAGAGACAGCCGACGGTTTCTCTCCAGTTGTGTTTCCTCAACAAAGGTTACCACCTTTCATTCGCACTCTGGCCATACCAGCTCTCTGCTCGCACACCCACCGCGCAGGGACTATAGCGCCAGACAGAACAACCGTGCTTCGATCATAGGTTGGACCCGTTCTCTCAGTGAACGCGCCCGATCCACAGCACGCACATCTCAGTCCAGGCTCGGCAAACGGAACCGGCTTCTGCTCCCAGCCGGCTCAACGCGGCCCATCTGCTTCCGTTGTGTCGTCCCGAATTAATAATCTGTATATATGTATATATACCCTCGTTTTCCCATTATCTTCCCATGGAGCAATCCAACCACCATGACTTCCTCCTACCCCAGCCCTGCTGCCTCTGCTGCCTCTGCCGCTCCCAGCCACAGCTACCAGATCAAAAAGAAGAAGCGAGTGGGAAAGGCCTGCGACTCGTGCCGGATCAAAAAGACCAAGTGTGACGGCAAGAAGCCCTGTTCCAAGTGTCTCGTCGACAACAAGATTTGTACCTTCACCGAGAAACAGTTCAAGAACGACAAGATATATCCCAAGGGCTACATCAACCTTCTCGAAACACGTTTGGACCTTCTCTCGCGATCAATTCTCAAGTTGGTCCACATATACTTGTCCAATGGTGATCTATCCTTCCTCAAGTCCTCCATGTTGAATGCTCCGAGGAGCCCAATTGCCAATGGCACTGATAAAGATAGTAATGATGATAAAAACGATAAAGATGATATAGATCACAGAGATAACTGCACTAATGATGGCGAAAGTGATGTTGAAAGTATCAATGATAATGATGATAGTACTAATAATGACACCATTGCCAACTACGACTCAAAATCAGAGTTTTATCAATACTCTCTTAACGAAATCATCCATCTTCTTATATCCCATAAACAATTGCTAGATGGCTTGCCCATTGAGTGGGACCAAGGCATCTTCATAGCCTCCAGCTACTCGTCCAAAAACTTGCTTCAGTCTTCAAATGCCTTTTCAAAGCACCAACTATCTTTAGCAAACAATAACAATAACAATAACAATAACAATAACAATAGCAATAGCCCAAAATCCGCTAAAATAAAAAAGAAAAATACAAACAACATTACTAATACCATTACTAATGGTAACATTAGCATCAATTCACTAAACCCCGAGGACTTTGAAGATTCTTCTCACATCAAAAAGTCTAAGAAAAGTAAACTCTCAATCAACACCTCTTTAAACCCTCAGAACTACTTGTCCACAGATTACACTTCCCACTCCTCTCACTCTTCCCACTCCTCCCATTCTTCGGCAAATTCTGCCTACAACTCTCCCTCCTCTTCAAAAATGATCAAAACTGAATCGGTCTTTGATCTTCCTTCCTTCAATCTCTCCACATGCTCTCCAACCTCTTCCACCTCAAACTTATCCAATTTATCTCACATAAATAACTTCAATAGCCTCAATCTCAACGACCTCAATAACCTCAACGACCTCAATAACCTCAATGATCTAAATAACTTCAATAATCTAAATAACTTCAATAATCTAAATAACTTCAATAATCTAAATAACTTCAATAATCTAAATACGATAAATACAATAAACACTTTCAACAACATTAACACTATAAACAACTTGAACAACTTGAACAATCTGCTTTTCAACAACACAAACTTGCCCTATAACAATACAAAACTCATTCCAAATTTCTTAAATGAATCCTTCCCCATATCAAATCTAAATCTAAACTGCAACTTGAACATCTTAAACAACAACTTACCCACTCAAAACAACTTGTCCCCAAACTGGGACCTGTTCGAATCACCACTAACCTCTCCTTCCTCCAAATCTCTAATCCTACCAAACTCAAACTCAAACATAAACTTGTCTCCTATAGATAACTCTCTAAATCTATCAAAACCCCTATCAAATGGCCACATAACAAAATCTCATAAAAGATCTCTTTCTCACTCAAAAAACACTTCAAAGAAATCTATATCCCTCAATAACAACCTCAATCTATCTTCCTATAATCAAAATTTAAACAAAACAACATCACCA
The DNA here is from genome assembly GCF_001661345.1 of Ascoidea rubescens DSM 1968. NCBI lineage: Eukaryota > Fungi > Ascomycota > Saccharomycetes > Ascoideales > Ascoideaceae > Ascoidea > Ascoidea rubescens. The sequence goes on along the minus strand of NW_017962922.1, from coordinate 299,439 downwards.
TTATCGTCAACAAATGACAAAAGCAACATTTTGGATATCGATATAGATCTCAATTCTATCAACGGAATACTAGAAGACGTCAAATTGTTTTCTCCCTCAAGTTTTAATAACAATAGTTTAAATAATATATGATTATTACCTTCACTTGCCCTGTATATTATCCCTCAATTTCAATTGAGTTGTTTAATGATTATATTCTCTTCTCTTCTCTTGTATGTTTATGTTTTCATTCTACTAAATAGTTTCTTCGTTTCATCACTTATAATATTAATGAGTTATTTCTTGTTTTTTTGTTTTTTTGTTTCTTTTTTGCTCCCATTCTTTTTCAATGTATACCCTTTTTTGTTTTTCTATAGCTGTCTATACATTAATGAATCTATATTTTAAAATACTCCTCAAATCGCTCTCTACAATCGAAATTCCCTCAACGCTCTTCACAGTCCGATCTGCTTTGCTTCAGTCTTATATCACTCCCATATCTTGCACTAATCATTTACACTAAACGTCACTCATAATTTTACCTTATATTATACTTTCATATATCATTTATAGATTTATATACTTCAATGTTCATTTCAAAAATCGCTCCAAAAATCGCTCCAAAAATCGCTCCAAAAATTGCTCTCAATCTCACTTTCACTTTTCACTTTTTCTTTTTTTGATAATATAACTTATTTATGAGAGGATTACGTTCACGTAATTCTTTGTTTTTATTACCTCGATACTCAACATATGCCATATCTTCTCCACCAGCAAATCCAGCCAATGACCCAGCAACTCTTTGCGCTTTGGATTTGCTTCCAAATTTCCCATTGAACTTTCGCTTTTTACCTCCGGTAGCCAATTTGGTTCCTCTTCCTACAAAATTATCAGCATCGTCTCCTTCCTCAATTCCTGCTTCTCCTTCCTTCGTTAACACACTTTGTAATAATCCTCTTCTCTCTTGAGCTGTTCTATACGCCAAATTTGGTAAACTTTCAATTCCCTTCAAATGCGTAATCACTTTAAATGCATACCCTTGGTCAACTAAAAATGCCTGTCTTTTAGTTGAATAATACATTTCTTGGGTATCCTTTGACACCAACGAATAAAAAAATGCGTTAAACCCTTCATCGTTTCTTCTCTTGGCTCTTAAAATTCTACCCAATCTTTGAGCTTCTTGACGTCTTGAACCATAGTGCGATGAGACTTGGATAAGACATGTAGCTTCAGGTAAATCAATTGATGTATCCCCAACCTTTGATAAAAAAATAGTATTAACTTTTTCATTATGCTGGAAATTTTTCAAAATTGTCATTCTTTCTTGTTGAGGTGTTGATCCACAAATATATGGCTTGCCTAATTTTAATGCATACTCAATTAATGCATAAACATTATCAGAAAATACAATAATTTTATCACCCCGTTGCTCGTGATAATGAATTAAAAATTGACAGGCTTGAAATTTGGTTGGATTCATGATATATAATAACATTCTCTTTCTTGTTGAAGTATGCAAATATTCTTGATAAAATTCGGCTGTCATTGGACACCAAACTTCAGCACATTGAACTTTTGCTATATGTCCCTTTTGAGCTAATTCCATCCAATTTGCTTCGTATAATTTTGGACCAATAAGAAAATTTAAATCACCAATTTTTTCATCTTCTCGAACCAATGTAGCAGTTAGCCCTAATTTAGCGTGAGCAGAAATCGTAATAAGAACGTTTCTAAACATTGCAGCTGGAACAACGTGAACTTCATCTAAGATTAAAAAACCCCATTCGCGATTTTTTAGAAAATCAATAACTTTTTGAGCATCGTGAGATCTACTGCTTTTTTTGGAAATCATTGAGTATGTAGAAACAATTAAACCAGACTCAGTTGCAAACATTTCTTTATTATCTGAAGTAAAAACAGCAACTGATTCGGGATTGATTGTACTCCATTTCAAGAATTCGTTTCTCCATTGCATAACAGAAACAGATGAAGTACATAAAACAATTGTTGATTTTTTAATTGTACATGCAGCAGTGATTCCAACTAAAGTTTTACCAGCACCACAGGGCAAAACAATAATGCCAGATCTTGCTCTACCATTTCCAAACATTTTACTCAAGGATTTTTCTTGGTAAGGTCTGACTTTAGTAGATGGTCTTAAATCAATATCTAAATCAGGGTTGTTGTTATCAAACTTGAAATCATATTCTTCTAAAAGAGGATGTTGAACTTGAATACAACGTTCTTTAACTTTTCCAACTGAATCTTTTACGATTTCAATTGAATGAACAGCGTCGAGATCGTCGTCATCTTTTTCATCGATAATGGAAGTGAATAGGTTATCAATTTCATTACCATTGAGGTTGTTAGTATTATTCAGGGCAGTATTTGCATTATTGCTATCACCATTTGTTTTGCTATTAGTGGCATTGTTATTAGAAGTCTTATTATTTAAAGGATTGTTGATGTTGGTAGAATTAGCAATAGTATTGCTATTATTACTAATGTTATTATTGGGATTGAAGCTATCAACATTGGAAGAATTTTTGGTTTGCGTGATACCATCAGAAGTTTTATTGATAATTCCAGAAGATTCAATTCTACATGAGCTAATAACAGCATCTTTTAATAGCATTTGAATAATGTCAGGCTGAGAACTTTCCAAATAATATTTATTATTCTTAAGAACCAATCTAATTTTACCAAATGATAAAGTGGAATTGATGATGAAATCTTTTGTTGCGACAGTTAATGGAGTTTTAGACAAACGATCTAAAACAGATACAATATCAGTTGGTTCCAAGCCAACAGAAACAGCTGCATATAATGAGTGAGTGGTCAATTTATACTCATGAATATGAGAAGGTCTACTAATTGGTTCAGCGATTGTGATTAAGAAGTCCTGAGCTTGCTCAGCTAAGGGTGAAAAACTTTCTAAAATAATAACGTTGTTTGCGATCCATAAAGGTCTTGAAGAATGGTCTGGTTTTAGTTTCAAATAAGAAAAATCATGATCCTTAAAAATTAAATTCAATTTATCATTATTTTGAATCAAATTCGAAGAATTTGGTTGGTTGCTATTATTATTGGTGTTGTTACCAAAGGGAACTAACTTATTGCTAGCATTGTTCAAATTGTCATCTTCAAAGCTGGTATCGGAGGATTCTCCGTCAGTGAAAGCAGCCTCTAACTCTTGATCGTAAATTTCATTATCAGACAAATGGATATTTGACATTATATTACAACTGATTGAAGGAGCAGTAACAAGTTAACCTTACCAACTAATAGTAACCGCAAATGATTTATTTTTAATCAGAGATAATTTGAATTTGGTCACGGAACACGGAATAACGTGCGCAAGATAATAGTTGTTATTGTGCGTCATATCTTGCATTATATTTTGCCCTATAGCTTGCGCTGTATCTTGCACGACGCCATTACAGCAACTATGTCCACTTTTCTGGAGTCGAGAAATCAAAGTTACTATTTTTGTGGCTCCAAATCTCAATGTCTACAATTCTCCTGAAAATATAACGGAAAAACATTTCCAATAGCGATAAAAGGGGAAGAAACTAGTCTATATATCATCTTATCTAAAAATGTTTATTTCATCTCACCAAGAGACGTTTGTATTTCTGTTCTACAGTTTCATCCAGTAAAAGTCATTACTTACATTAACTTATTATTATGAGCTTTGCATTGTTTCACTTTGTTCTCTTCCTGCTGGCTGTTGAGCATTTGCCATTGGAAATCGTTTGGTTATTCTCATAATCAAATAATCAGAACATCTTTCATTTTGGTTTTATTACTGCATTTTTTATAAGAAACAAAAATGCTAATGCTCCATTCTCAACCGAACTTATAGTGATTATCGAAAACTTCAGAGATTTCTTCCATTTTTGGAACAGTGTATCTTGATACAATCAATAAAAGTTCAATAAATGGATATTGACGTGTCGAAAGTAGGAATAAAGGAAAGAAAGAAGAAAGTTGAATAATTTTTTCACCAGAAGAGGTCTTTATCTATATATTTTTACTAATATAACAAATTATAGTCAATTAGTCTGTTGAATACCTCAATGGTCTCGAATAATTTGTGTAAGTACAAGCTTTTGTCGGGAGCTTTGCAAACAAGAACTGAACCATATCCATTAAGATATTTTCTTGATAGTGCTTTTTCAATCTGATAATCAACATTCAGGACAGTCTTATTATGCCCTATTGTGCCCTATTGTGCCCAATCTGTGTTTTGATAGCCCTGTTTTCCAACTCTAGAGCTCTTTAATAGTTTGACATGATCAAACACCTCTCAAAACAGTTTTCTGGCTTTTTTAGCAACCAGCTTAGTGCTCAATTCAACTTTGAAACATCTTTTTAATGGTTCTGACAAAAGTTAAAATTATTTGAAGCCAAATTAGGTTATGCAACATTTTTTTTTGTGTTAGCATTAAATGCGAGTTGTTTGTTGAATTAGGGTATGTTTGCTTTCATGCATGTTGATGCGAAAAAATAGAAAAGCTATTTCAAGGTTTTTCTATCTAACGAGATAAGCCCAACATGTATCAAACAAGCAGAAGATTTGGAATATAATACGATTCTTTATTCTTTGCTTTGTATTCTCAGAATTGCGTTTTGACTTGCCTTTTATCTTTTGTTTTTACCATTTTTACCCAAGATATCTGGGCCAGCTTTATTATTCCATGGAAATCGGCTGATAGTAAAGTTCAAAATTGATTTAAAAAAATAAAACCTTGCTTTTACCAATACAGCTATTGTAATTGATAAATCCAATAAAGATTTTTATTAAGATTTTTCAGGTAATTTTGTTTCATTAATTGAGTGATGTTAATAACAGTGTTTATGTCTTCTTTTAAGACTTTCTATTTTAAAATAATAATACAAAATATTTCAAGTCTATTTGCAATCTTTATTATCATGGAGTTGAAAAGTTTTGTTTAATATTAATATTAATATTTTCTTGATGAATTTGAACCAATTAAAGATAATGATTGCTACATTGTACTATATTTAAAAGATTGAAATATCAAAGAATATTAAAAACTGTAATAAGGTTAAAATTTGATAGTGTAAAACTATAATTATAATAGATATTATTGAGATCTGCATTTGAACGCAGAAGATTACAAAGAAATGATGGATTAACCAGTGACATTATAATATAAACATAAAATATAAGAAAGAAATTCAAGAACATTGTAAAAGAACAACAAAATACCAAAGTATAAGCACAAAGAAAGGTAAGTTTATATAAAAATATGAGTGAGTGAAATTAATTAAATAGACCAAATGCTAATTGTGTTTTTAGTTATTGAATCAGTAGCTAAAGCTAAACCATCAGGACTTATTGCCATACGACGAATATTTTTTCCATTATTTTTGTCCAATCTCTGAATTATATTGCCTTTTAAAAGATCCCATACTACACCACCGTAGTTATCGACGGATGTAAACATTAATCTACCTGATCTTGAAAAGTTTATATCAAGGATTCCTTCATCGTCCTCGTTATTATCTAGGGATGAAAAAAGTGAAGAGTATTTATCAAAATTTGAACTTTTATTTTTATTCTTTTTGTTAAGATTGGATTGAACATTTAAGTTGCAATTAAAGTCGTTATTAGAGTTAATTGTATATGTGTTTTTAGTATTATTATTGGCATAAACATAATTTGAGTTATTCATTTGATCATTGAAAGAATAATTTTGAATTTGAACGGAACCGACTCTTATATCATAAAGTGAGATATCCTTATTTGCAGTACCGGCAACAAAATTATGGTTGTTTGGTAAGAATTTGACAGCAGTGATTTCATTATTAAAGCTAGTTATTAGATTTTGATTATTTACATTGAATTTAAGAATCGAGGCGGGTTGTCTCAAGTCATGTAGTTTAACTGAATTGTTTCCACTACTAGTTAAAAACAAGTTATTTTTAATAGAGCTGCTGCTAACAATGATGTTATTTGATTGAATGGAAAGAGAAGAAATATCAGAGATGTGATTTTCGTAATTGAGAGTGATTTTCTTTTTATTGATATCCCATAATGAAGCTAATTTTCCTGAGGTGGTTAATAGTGAATTACTATCGATGAACTCAGATTCAGATATATAACTCTTTGAGGGAGATTCCAAAGTTGTTATTATCGAGGGATTTAATAGTTTAGAAGTCATTTCAAAGGAGTTGTAATCGTAAGAATTATTTGAGTTATTTGAGTTATTTGAGTTATTTGAGTTATTTAAATTATTTGAGTTATTTGAGTTATTTGAATTATTTGAGTTATTTGAATTTGTTGATTGAGTACTATTTTTATGACTATGAGTAGGATAGCTGGTAAAATTGGTATTATTGTTAATAAAGTTGTTATTAATTGAGGATATGTATGCTTTGTAGTTTGGTAATTTGAATAAGATGCATTTGTTATCGAGATTACCAGAACAAACAATTTGGTTATTTGGAGATATTGCTACAGAAGTTGTGTAATCAGTTTGGTTTAGCTTTAGGATACCAATTTTAAGACCTAGTTGAGCATTCCAGAAGAGTAAGTTATGGTTATCATCAGCAGTAATCAAGTAGTCTGAATCGTTGGTCCATTTTATGCATTGGATGTTATTCAAATGGCCCTTTAATTCGTAGTATTTTTTCAAGTGTAGATTAGCGTTATTTGAATTTGAGTTGTTAATTAAATTATTGATTTTGGGATTATTTAAGATGAAATTGAATAGATTTGTATCTCTTAAATGCAATAACTTTTTATTGATTTGATTTTCTAGTAGGATTTGTTCATGATCTAGATAGTTGATTTGATTTTGTAGATTGTAAATCTTTTTGTGTATATTTGATTTATCGATAATTGACATTGTTATTATTATTATTATTATTATTATTGGGAGTTATGAGAGTTGAATTGGAAAAGAATAATTTTGAAATTTTGAAATGAGAAGAAATAAAGGTTAAAAAATATCAAAAAAAAAGAGTAAAGAAACAAAGGATAAACAAGGTAAAAGAATGAATAAGAATGAATAAAAGATGAAAAATAAACTAGGATTGCAATTTTAATAAAATAAAATGAATAGAGAATTGTATTTATATCATTTTCAGATCAATTGTTCAATTGATTTTAAAAAATGGAATCACAGTGTGATGCTTGACTAAGAAGCAAAAAAAGATTTAAATTTTACATGTATTGTAGTAAATGAGTGAGTGAGTATTACAGTTAGAAGAACCGAGTAATGTAAATTAAAAATTGATGATAAAAGAATCTAGAATAAAAAACCTACAGGTTGAGTTGAACCAAAGAAAGTAAAATGATCAAATCGTGGTAAGTAATGTTTGGTGTATATAATTAAAAGTTTTAAATACAAATAAAATGTAATAGATATATCTTAAGATTAAAGTTCAGAAACTTAAAATAGAAATGAGATGTGAGAGATAATAATAAAAAAGTAATAAAAAAGTAATAAAAAGAAGACAACAATAGCTATTATGTATCGAACAGAATTGATGAAAACTTATTATTGTGAAACAGATTGCCCCAAACCACAATAGCGAAAGAGTTCAGAGCGAAAAGGGAAGTGAATACAGATTATATGAGGAATTCAGCTTCAAACCAAAAAGAGTCACCAAACAGGGTGGAAAAAAAGAAAAAAGCGTACAATAAAAATAAGTGGACGAGTTGGGAATTGAACCCAAGACCTTCTGCACGCTAAGCAGACGCGCTACCAACTGCGCCACACGCCCTGCTGATGCGCATTTCAAATGCATCTATTATTATGAAGGTAGTACCATTTCTGTGGAAAACATTATGTCTTACCTAAGCCCACTCGAATGCTTACCTAAGCAATGTGCGCCGGCAGTCTTTCCGCGGGTGCCCAAAGCGGCAGTTTGCACCGGAATCCCGCAGGTGCTCAGGTGACGGTGCGCGGGGCGGAAAATCGCTCACGAAAAGAAACAGCCGAAGAAAAATTTTCCACACTAGCGCCGACACAAAAGGCAACCACAAGAAAGAGCAACGCTGGGGATGCTTTTCCCTTTATCTCTCGCAGCTCTGGCGCCATGGGCAGATTGTATAAATACCCGCAAGTCGCTTGCTTTCTTCTGGGCTTCTCTTGATACTCGCTAACAGACCACCATGTACCGCCAGAATATCGGTTTGAGTGTCAAACTCAACCTTAACAGTGCTCTTTCGAGATCCACAAAGCCTAGCACCTTTCGCTGTTTTAATGCTCTTAGAAATCCCACCGCTCTCAGAGACGTCAACAGCACATTTCCAGCCTTAAATGTTATCTCCCGTCACTATTCAGCTGTTTCAAACGACATCCCTCCATCCAAATCTCCTTCTTCCTTCAGGAAATTTATGAAATACTCCTGGAAATTCACCTGGATATCTTCGTTGTTCACCCTTTCCTACTTGGTCTACCTCATCTACGACGAAAACAATCCTAATTTAAAGCAGGTTCCCCATGATAAGAACAAAAAGAACTTGATCATCCTAGGTTCCGGTTGGTCTTCTATATCCTTGTTGAAAAATTTAGATACTACTTTATACAATGTCACAATAGTTTCTCCCAGAGATTTCTTTCTCTTCACTCCTTTATTGCCTTCTGTTCCCACTGGAACTTTAGACTTGAATTCAATCACCGAACCTTTGCAACAAATCATCAAAAGAACCAAGGGCCAAGTCAACTACATTGAAGCTGAAGCAACTAATATTGATCCTGTTTTAAAAAAGATTTCTCTTAAATCGGTTTCTGTCAACAGCTCAAATAACACATCCGAAAAGGACGAAAATGAAAATGAATCTGAAACAATTATTAAAAACTACGATTTAAACTACGACGTCTTGGTTGTAGGTGTTGGCGCTAAGGTTAACACCTTTGGTATTCCTGGTGTTCAAAAATACGCCTGCTATTTAAAAGAAGCCTCCGACTCCTCAAAGATCCGTAAAAACATACTCAAAACAATTGAAGCCGCCTCAATATTGCCAAAGGATGACCCAGAAAGAGAAAGACTATTATCAATGGTTATAGTAGGTGGTGGTCCAACTGGTGTGGAATTCGCTGGTGAATTACACGACTATATTCATGATGACTTGAAAAAATGGATGCCTCAAATTGCTGATGAAATCAAAGTAACCGTAATCGAAGCTTTACCAAACATCTTAAATATGTTTGATAAAAAACTAATTGATTATGCTGAACATATCTTGATTGATGAAACTTCAATTAATTTGCAAACTAAAACTTTAGTCCAAAATGTCGATCAATCAAACGTTTACGCAAAATTGGTCACTGACAAAAACAATATTAACGAAAACCAAAACCAAAATCAAATAATCAAAATACCTTATGGTGTACTAGTATGGGCTACTGGTAATGGTCAAAGAGAAATCACAAATAATTTAATCCAAGCTATTCCTTCTCAAAATAATTCAAAACGTGGTTTGTTGGTTGACGATTGTTTAAATGTTATTGGTGCTAACGATATCTTTGCTTTTGGTGACTGTACTTTTACGAATTATGCTCCAACTGCTCAAGTTGCCTACCAACAAGGTATCTATTTAGCTGATCATTTGAAAAGCTTAGCTAAAATCGATATTCTAAATGAAAAATTATCAGATTTGAATATTTTAAAACAAAAAAATCTCCCCGAAACTAACATTAACTATAACAAAGAAATTAAAACTCTATCCAAAAAATTAATCAACTATCAAAACAGCTTACATGGTTTTACTTATCATCATATGGGGTCCTTAGCTTATATCGGTTCTGATAAGGCAATTGCTGACTTATCTTGGAAAGATTGGCAAACTATTTCAACTGGTGGTATAATGACTTTTGTATTTTGGAGAACTGCTTATGTATCAATGTGTTTAAGCATGAGAAATAAAGTATTGGTTTGTCTTGATTGGTTTAAAGTCGGTCTCTTTGGTAGAGATTTAAATCCAAGAGATACTTGATTTACTCATTAATTTAGTTCAATAGCTATATCATTCAATATTCTATATTCGTTATATTTGGTTTGTTTGTGTTTTTTTTTGTTTTTTTTTTTATTTTTTTCATCTTAATTTCATATCCTTTTCATAACCTTTTCATGTTCTTTTAATTTTATCTTCATTTTCATTTTTACCACTTAATTCTTATCCCATTCATTTTTCATTACCTACCAATTTTCTTATAAATTCTTTTTATACATTTTTTTACTCACTAATTAATCAAGGTCATTTAATTATAAACCATTTGTTCAATTATAAAATATTTAGGAAAAATTATGGAAAAAAGTAAATTTAATTGTCATCGCAAAAATCGCTTGGATTATCCCTAAGCCTGTCAAAATTAAATAGGCTTTCCTATAATCACTGATACCTTCAATTGAATTATTGTCATTTAAATCAATATTTTTTTTAAAAATTGGTAATAGAATGAAAAATAAATTTCCAAAGCTAAATAAATAGCCAATAAAAATAAAAATCCAAATTAATAAATTTTCCAAAAACTTAAAATTAATCAAAAATATCTTGAAAAAATTTAACAATGAAAGTGGTATCCAAACTAAATTTGAATATCCAAAAATTTCAATAATTTTAATTAGTTTTAAAAATCTTTTAAAATTCAACCATTTGGCTATTAAATATATTATAACTGGTATAATAATAGTATAAGAATATAAATAAATTAGTGAATTTGTTAAATTATTAAAATTGGAGTTACTAATCAAATTATTATTATCATTATCATTATTATTATCATTATCAGGATTCTGATAATTTATCCCGTTTTTGATAAAGTTGTATAACAAATCTGAAGATGATTTTGAAAAAAATAATATAAATGAAATCGTTGCAATGATCCAAATTGGTCCATAAAGTTCTCCAATATCATCTTCAATATTATTAAAATTCGAATTGATGTAAAGAGGATTTAAATTTTTCGATGTTGAAATTTTATAGTTTGAATAAATATTTAAATAATTCAATACTTTTTTGAAGAAAAACGATGAGGTCAAATTAAAATACTTTCTATAATAATTTATCGAAAAATAATTACTTGATGATTCTAATTCATTGGTATTACTATCTCTAACATCATCGCTGACTTGATATGTTGATTGAGATTGAGATTGAGAATGAGATTGAGATTGAGATTGGTTATGATTCATCAACAACGGGTCATTGAAAAATATATCATCGTCATCAATATCGACGTCGGTAAGAGTAACTTTTTTCCTATTAGTTTTGGGGACATTTGTAACATCAGACTCTACAAAAGATGAATCAAAATCATTTAATAGAGCATCCTCCTTGATTCGACTCAGTGTAAAGTTACTGTTGGTATTCCTTTTTTGTGTTACAGAATTGTCAAAAACATCATCATCTGCATCAATTAATTTATCATACTTAGACCCAGCCATTTTAACGATGGAAAGAATGAATTACTTCAGCTCTCTTTAGTATATCTGATAGTTCTGAGGTTCGTGAAAAGATAGCAGTGGTCAGTAAAATGTTAACATTTTTATCCGCATTTTTTCCTTACAAAACCAATACGGCTAATTATTAAGGTTCCTTCGAAGTGGACGGATTTTTATCCTGTCATCTTTAGTTATATCAAAGTGATAAGCATGACAATAATTAGTACTATTTCAAACATAAATAAAGTATTGAACAGTTAAGAAAACATAATATTCATTAAATCAAATTTTTTGCTCAAAACTGGTGTGCCCAAAACCCAATCCAAAATTATTTCCAACTCAATTTTCCAATGGGCCAGGTTTTGTTGAAAGTTGTTGTGCAGATCGCTTATTCTATCCGTACATTATTTATCCGTATCTCGGATACGAATAACTCTAGCAATAAATAGTCCGATACACGTCCGTTCGCTTGAACGAAAAATACATCAGATATATTCTTTTTCTTTTTCTTCGACCATCGCGCTCGAATTATTGTGGCCTAGTCACGCGCCACATTTTTTTAAGATGCAATTGTTGGTTGGATGTCACATGGAATTCGGTGAAATATATGTCTCACAGAGATTTTATATATAATCCAATTAATAGCTAAGCGTAGTGGTAGAAATAGTCATTTAGTTTACAATTGTGACCTGTTGATATCAATAAATAATTATAGAGCTCAATGGTCAAAACCAGTCACTGCTCCAACCCAGCCCAAACCCATTTGAAGTTTGGCCAGAAAAAGTTTTTCCAAACCCAGCTCAAACGGTTTTGACACAATTTCCGTGGCTAGTGTGCATGCTGTGGCTGGTTTTTGTGATTGTGATTGGTTCAACGGTCACTTCTTTGATTGATGTGATGATTTGCGGCAAATGCATTCCAGGAATTGTTTATGATATATTAAAATGCAAATATCGCTATGAACAGCGTTAGTAATATCCCATATAATATAACCAACAATGGACCTACAAATATACATAAAATATATATATATATTTATTTGAAAGTGTTGGGAAGTAATAGGATAGATAAAATGTTAAGATAGAAAAGTGATGATAAGAATAAAATGTTGAGATAGATAAAATCATAAGATAGATAAAATCATAAGATAGATAAGGTGATGAGATAGATAAGGTGGTGACAAAGAGAAAAAAAATAAAAGAACATTAAAATAAAGATAATATTAAAATGAAATGATAAGATAAACTGTTCAGATATTTTATCATTTATTATAAAATACTCAATTACTGTTCAAATGATATATTGATAAACTGATGATCAAAATCAATCCTCATTCACAATAATTAGACACCCATGTTGGCAACCATCATATCCATTTTTGCTGCAACTTGAATAATTCTGCAGCTCAAATGTTAATTGCTGAGATGGCTACTGTTGAGCAGATACAGAATTAATGTAAGTAAAAACAATGTCCATTGAGTCTATGACGGCATCCAGCTCCAAACTCACATATCTTTGTTTTGTAATTTAATGGTACTGCTCTTGCTTCACGTAGCTCGTTAAGACTATGAGCGAAATGGCAGGTGTTCATGTATTGGCATGGATATCCTTCAAGGTAAGAAACACATAGTTCTGTTTTGTACAAGAAATTGTGAGGCCTTGATTTCATTATAACAGGTCTTTGGAAACGTCGATTTCGGTTGCAATTACGGATGCGATTTCGGTTTAGATCTTGACATTGTTGACCTTGATCTTGATTTTGTTGATTCTGATATATTTCATATTGATCTTTTTGATTTTGGTTTAGATCTTGATCTTGTTGACCTTGATTTTCTTGAGATAATTGATCATTTTGATATTTTTCGAATCCAGCCTGAATCTGTTGAAGATATTCATGTTCTTTTTGAGTTTGATTTTGGAATTGTTGTTGTTGATTTGCATGTTCCTCTTGTTGGCTTGATGTACTTGTTGAGTTTTTTGTGCCTTGTGCACACATTTTGAAAATGGTATTGTTATTTTTGAACATCTTGTTCAAATGTTGTGCTAGTGATTGATGATACATCTTGCCGATTGTACGATAACTCTCTAGCTTCATTTGCTCAAATATGTGTATGTCACGAATGCAATCAACCACAAAACGATGCTTTTGTTGAATTATTGGGTTGTTAGAGAGCTCCTGAACATACTCACTCAACATATTTGACAATTCTTGAGCACAATAATAGATCTTGTGATTGAGATGGATTTGAATGTCTTTTCTGCAATAAACGAATGCTGCTGGATCATTAAACGATTTGAACTGGGCTAATGAGTAGATATATTTTAAGATGATTTCAAGATAATGGTCATTCTGTTTGTCTAGCTTGCACAGACATAACTGATGTGATTTATTAAATGGTCCAAAACATCCTGGATTGTGAGTTACAACAATGCTATCAGCATTGACACCAGCATTGACACCAGCATTGACACCAGCATTGACACCAGCATTGACACCAGCATTGACACCAGCATTGACACCAGCATTGAAACTACCACTGAACTGATTGTTGTTGATGGTCAAATTCATATTCCTGATATTATTATAAATAATTCGATTGTCGCCATTGCCAATATTGTTGCCATTATTATCTGTGTTTGTGTTGTTGTTGACATCGACATAATTATAATTATTGTTATTATTATTATTGTTATCATCATCACTATCAACAAGATAATGATATATGCTATTACTATATTTGACAAGATTGTCATCAACAACATCACTAGCAGTATCAGCAGCTTCATTATTAGAAATCAAATTAAAATGATCATTACCAATACCAATGTTATTAGAAAGACCATTATAAAGACTATTATAAATACCATTACCAAAACGATTACCATTAGAACGGGTATTAAAAATACTACTATATTTGTTACTGTCAACTTTGCCACTATTGAAATTGATATTGCCAGTATCTATACTGGAACCACCAAAATTACCGACACCATAACCATCTGTGCTAGCCAAGCAATTACTATTAATGTTAGTGCTATCATGAATTGTATTGATGGAGCTGTTGTTGGTTGTTGTTGGGACTGGTGAGAGTAGTAAGAATGGTGAGATTGGTGAGAATGGTGAGAGTGGTGAGGGTGGTGAGGGTGGTGAGGGCGATGAATATTTCCTAATACTATTGTTGGAAAACATTACAAATATTACAATCAATGCAACTAATGCAACTAATATAAAAGATATGAAGTTTCTGAAGTTTATAAAGCTTAGGAATGTGATAAAGATTATGAAGATTACCAAAGTTATGAAAATTAGAAGTACTATAGCTACTGGAAGTACTATAGCTACTGGAAGTACTATAGCTACTAGAAGTACTATAGCTACTAGAAGTACCAGAGGTGGTAAAACTATGCTGATTATATATTATCAGAAATCAATCAATCAAAGCAGAATCAGTGATATTTATATCAATTTAATTGCACAAAAATCGGAGGCAAAAGTGACCATGCTATGTTTACATCTCACCTGAATGCCAAATTGGGCAGATAACCTGAACCAATGATTTGGACAAGTGTTTTGATTTGATGGTTCAATCTGAATAAAAATCGATACATCGTTCAATCTTTATAAAAATCGATACATTGTTCAATCTGATGATTTCGAGGGAAAAACAAACATAATTTCGAGGGTGGAATCTGAAAAAATAGCTGATATCTCCAGATTTGATTTCAATATCTCACTCGTAAGTTGGCTATTGGCATAACATGATAAACAAACAAATAACATACTATTTATTGCTGTTGGCGTCGGATGCCAGACCTGCTACTGCAGACAGTGAGCAGAAAGTAACAGTTGTTCAGCACAGGTCTAATCAACAAAATCACTGTAAAATGCCATCAGACACATGGTACCAGATACATCCATTGATTGCACACAAACTTCCTTTTAGCAAGGCTATCGAGCTATCCTGCGATTGGTGTACAGACATTAGAGAGTAACAACCTTCCGGTCAAACATTTGCACTAGGTATAAAGATGTATATGTGTAGAGCGTATAGAGCAAGGGATTTTAAGAAAATTGGAGAGAGTGCAAAATATCCAAACAAAACAGCAAATAAGGATGAGAGTGTGTGTAGATGTTACAAACACAGATGGTGGTAAGTATGGTTTCGGCATCAGGCGAGACGCAAAATGCACAATAACGCACTGTATACATACGCAGCATGGTGCACTGGTGTGCCTGTGGTGTGATGACGTTTAGTAAGCATAGAATTACATAGAGTTGCACACATTGAAATGTTCTTTTCCGAATCTGGCACAACTACAACCGGATCTGGTTGTACCCTCGTTTCTCAATTTATTCAGTTCTTGAATCTTCGTCACCATCAACCTCCTTGTCGTTTACTTTGTACTTTTATTATTTCAGATAATTGAGATATAAATAATACCCAAGATAACTGAAGTAAAACATTCAAGTCATCTTCAAAAAAGTAGTTTTAAGAATAATAAGTTAATTGATGTAGATAACAACATTATCATATTTGAAAATAACTATCTGCAAATTTTTCTCAAGAAAAATTAAATAATTAATGTAATTAATATCTAATACCATGAATTTTTTTTTTAATATATTTAAAATTTCGTGTTCTATTTTAAGTTGAATGAAATAATAAACCGTAACAAATATTATACATTGAACAATCTTTTAAGAAAATCAAAATGAAAATAATGAGCAATGATGAGTAAAGATAAAGAGGCAAACACTTAAAGAACAGCAAAAAACAAAAATGAAATATAAGGTGCTCATAAAAACAATTAAGTTATTCTTTCTAGAACATTTTCATATAATTTGCTAACTTCATACTTGTAGTCATTGACATTAAATTTTCCAGTTAAACTTATAACAGATAGTCTACTTCTTTCAGTTATGGTACATAATCTAACTTTATCTGTATTACTTAAAGAATTGTGACTGTCGATTAGTAAAACAAAATTTAAATCAATTAGTTGAATCAATTGAATTAGTTTTAGAAGAGTTTTTTTATTGAATTTAAACTTATTATTAAAATGTAGATAGTCTAATAAATCACCAGAAATTTTAATCAAATATTGAGTTTGATAGCCGTAATTAAATGTAGTTTCTTTAATTGAATATTCAATAAATCTCACCAATTTAATTAAATCGTCTAATAATTCAATTAATTCTTTATAAGCAGGGGGCCTATTATTGTTACTAGTAGTAGTATTGTCTTCATCGTCATTGAAAGATTGAACGTATTTTTTTTGAACATTGATTAATTCAGTATCAATATACATTATTAATTTTGAATGTTGTTTATTAGTCAATTTTTTTTTGTTTATTGTTTGATGTACTGAAATATCTAAATAATTTTTTTTGTTTTGATGCGTATTGTGGAGTGTATGGTTATTATTGACAAATGATTTCGAAGGTTTGAAATCAGATAGTTCAGATTCAGAGGTTTGATAATCTAAATCCATATCAACATCACTTGAAATGTAATTTGAAAAACCATTAGAAACAATATTGGCGCTGTCTGTATCGAGATCAATGTCGATTTCGTTTTCGTCATCATTATCGTTTCCTATGCTGAATTGCACTCTAGAACAGTTATTGTAAAATTTATTCTTTGCAGGTATTATATGGTCGTTATGATTGTGGTGGTAAGATCCGCGGCCAATATTCTCATTGATAGTCTTGCTGATATTGTTATCTTCCTCATTGTCCTCATCATCATCAGATAAGTCGGGATTTAAGTCCATATTTAAATGCAATTCTAAACTCTCCTTGGCCAAATCAGAGTTCTTTCTGAAAAACGTCGATGGTAGTTCTTCATTACCCTTGGGATGTAGTGGGGTATCAGGTTGGTTGTCATAGCTGGGCTGATTGCTGGAGTTGTCGTTGTTGGCACCAGTATTGATGTGGGTGTTGCCGTATAGCTCAGGGCCGGCAGCAATGTTACTGTTAAGCATGTTGGAGGTGGGCTGGGATCACAGTAGAGCACTTGGGTTACACTGAAAAAGCAGAGCTTGCAAGATCTGGGGTGGGCTCTCCTTATATCAGCATCACCAAGAGCATATTCGTTGCAAGCTCTGAGCAAGTGATCGAGAGTCACTGTTTGTTAGAGCCCTGTTTGTTAGAGCCCTGTTTGTTAGAGCCCTGTTTGCGGGGCACGTGTATTGGAAGGAGATGTGTAGGGAGGAAAAAGCAGAAGCAGAAGAAGCAGAGAGAGAGATGTGCATGTCTATGATCTGATGTAGGTGGCGTCTATCTTCTTTAACGATGGGCCTAAGATCATCCTGATCTTCCTTCTGTAGGAGGTCAAGTTGCTCTTTTGCACCGGATTGCCTTCAAAGTAAACTGTCTCCAAGCTGGTGCACCCTTTCAACTCAGTTTCGATGTTTTTGAAGTCGCTTATATAGTTGTTGCTTAACCATAGATCTTGAAGGTTTTTCAAGTGATTCAAGTTTTCTAGCCTCTCGATTCTGTTACTTGTTATATCTAGCGTGTTTAGTTTCAAGTTTTTGTCCAAGTTTTCAATTTTGGTGATGCCATTATGCGATAGATATAATTCTTCGAGATTGGTTAAATTTTCTAAATTTTCAATTTTAATGATTCTGTTTGATTGAATCGATAAAATTTTCAAGTTTTTCAAGTTTTGTAAATTTTGTAAATTATTGATTTTGTTTTTACCTAACCACAATTGTTCTAAATTGATCAAAGATAGAATTTCCAGATTAATTTCATGAATTTTATTGCCACCTAATTCCAAGTTGACTAAATTAACCAAGTTTTTCAAATTTGATATCTCTTCAATTTTGTTTTGAACAAAATAAAGATTTTTCAACTTGGTTAAATTTTCAATATTTTTGATATGTTTGATTTTATTAAAGGATAAATCTAAATTGATTAAATTTGTAAATAAATTCAATTCACTTGAAATATGTTTAATTCTGTTATCGTACAAGTCCAATTCCTCAAAATCAGATTTGTTATTAAAATATTTAATTGCGTTTAAATTTTCAATTAAATTTTGTCTCAAGCACAAGTATTTCAAATTGTTGAATCTATTTAAATTCAAATCCTTTAATGAAGTGATTTTGAGATGAATCAATTCAATATAATCAGTATCAATTGGTATATCGTTAGTTAGATCAGCATCAGCATTGATTAAGTCTGGATGATTATCAGGGATTACTTGACCTGGATAATTGTTTTTCAATTGGTTTTCCAATTTGGTTGACTTATTTTTCTCATTATCTTCATCGTCAGAATCGTTGTTATTATCATTATCATTATCAGTTCCAGAAAAGATTTCGTCATTGGAATGGTGAGTGTTTGTAGTACCACTGTTTGAATTTTGAAGAGTTGGTAATAAGTCTTTAATCTCAGATAGATTCATATCTTGATTATCAGTTCTCTCAATTGCCATTTTAAAATTTGAACAAAGAACAATAAAAACAACTATACTAAATAAAGATGGTTTCAAGTAAAAATTATTGTTGCAAAGGTTTGATTGTTTTTTGTCTATTTAATTTCTATTTAATTTCTATTTCTAATGTCTATTGCGTTAATAATGATGATAATTTAACACCAACTCCTTTTTCGTTTGTTTCTAGACTAATAGCAGTTTAACTTTAATTATATTGACTTAACTTTGTATAATGATTCCAGGTAAAAAAAAACGAAAAAAAAGGCGGATTACATAATAAAAAACTGAATTGCAAATGATAAATTATGCCATTTTATATCTATGTACAATAACTAATATAAATCGTTTGATTAATTGAATTGCATAAATTACTTAAATACGGAGAACATTAAATACTTAATTAAGAAATTAATCTATCAATTAGCCTCGGGGTGGTTAACGATATACTCAATGACTTGACCAACAGACTTGATTTCATCAGCGTCATTATCTGGAATTTCAAAATCAAACTCTTCTTCAATTGCTACTAAGACTTCAACAACATCCAAGGAGTCAAGACCTAAATCGGTAGCAAAATTTAATTCGTTGGAGATCTCAATATCTTTGGTCTTTTCAAAACTTTTAATAACATCGTAAACTCTTTTGGATACATCATCTTTAGTCAAGGAGGAATAGTTTCTTCTAAGAAAGCTTAATTGGTTATTTGGGTTATTAATGAAATTCAAATTTTTGTTTGTGAAGGCATTTGGAATAATCTTCGAAGTGTTTTGAGCAGAAGAAGTTGTGATTGAGCGTGAAGCAGATGGCACCAAAGATTTGACAATAGTAGCAGAACGAGGCAAAGAACGAACAGCGAATTTGAACATTGTTGAAGAAGAAAACAAAGAAAACAATAAAGACGAAGAGCAAGACAAATATCTAAAGGACTAAACCACGACCAAACAGACTGATAAACAACAAATTGTAGATTTGTGATTAGAAATGAGCTGCCTCTCGCACTTTTTTCGCTCAACCAATCCACTCTCCAAAATAGCAATACACGTGATATGGGCTCGCAACCCCGGCGGCATTTGAAGGCTGCCTAATTTGGCGTGCCGGCGATGGAGATAAACGCGCCTGTATCTGCTAGCTATAGAAGAGCTTTCCATCAGCTCCAGTCTGCTTAAGAGTTGGTGTGTCGCTTGCAGCTTCAGGGGATAGGCAGTCTACCTATGGTTGCTTCCTCTTAATATAGCCAAACATGGCACCAACAGTGGTGAGCTTTTTGGCTTCTTCGTCTGGAATTTTCATACCATACGCATCCTCCGACAATGTTATTATTTCTGCATCTTCAATGAATCAGCACCCAAATCTTCGACAAATCTGCTGCTATTCTGTACTTTTCCTCGTCTTACTTCAAGATATTCAGCGATGAAGGTTTTGAATTCACCACCAACAGTAGATGAGTAGTATCTTTGAGCAGAAAACCCTTTTTGGGTAAAGAGATTGTTCCTTAAGCTTGGAATGGCCTTTGGAGTTGAGAAAAATAAGAATCTAGCAGCAGCAATGTGGTAGGGAATAACAGTCATTGATTTTCTAAGCATCTTGAATAGTAGCGATTTGATGAAGCAATGCAAACTGCTGATATATTTTAGATTTACTAGAGTGAAAAATTGATCGCGAATAACTAAAAGGTTTTCATTTTCCCATCTTCATATCTTTTTATATTGTAATTTTTTCACCAACGTCAAGTAATAAACAACATTGTCTCAGCGACACGTCAAGCATCGCTTCTCATCAAAACTCAGGGTTCCAATCTCATTTTCCTGTGCCTCTACACTTTAATTTTTATGTGTTATTGAATTTGTGTTGAAATGGAAAACCGTCCAATCAATTTCATCAAAGCTTTCTTTCATAAACTTCTTAGGTTCCTTAGAAATGGTTACATTTTATATTTCTTGTTATTATCATATCGTATTTGTTCTGCTCAGATTGTAATAAGTAAGGAAACATTTTTTTTTGTTTTCTTCTGTCCAATTCCTTGTTTCAAAATCTTATCTATTTGCGATTTACATATCATTAAAATTATTATAAAATTTGCAACTATTGAACTTAATTGAAGTATAAAATTCAAGTGATGAGCGATGATCCCTAATACTGGTACAAAAAAACAAAATAAACACTGATCATAATTCTGTAATAAATCTATGAAACTTTATTAGCATTAAAATTCATCAATTTAATCAATTTAATCAATTGGATGTGTTTTATTGTTAAATAACATTTAATAGTAATCGCTATCAAAATCATCATAATCATCATCAGAATTATATCCAAACTCATACTCTTGAGCAAATGTGCCCAATTGATCAATTTTTTCCTCCTTATCATCCATCTTAAAAAACCTGTTCCCAGTGTTTTGAACAATAAAATTCAATTTATTTAAATAAGTTCTCGTATTAAAATCATTAATGCTATAGCTCGATATCAAGTTATCATTTTCCTTAACCAATTTTAAATCGTCCATAGGAAATGAATCATTATCGTTATCCAAAAATCCAATATTTGAATGAAGTTTACTTAAATTATTTGAATTGGTTCCATTAGAAATTAATTTATTTTGATCCTTTTCAATGATATCATCAATCCTTTTTGAATTTTCTTTTTCTTCTTCTTCATTGATATTCTTCTCGTTATTCTTATTCTTAAGTACTGTACGAGATACATATATTTTATTAAATGTCTTATTTTGCCTATTTTTATTTTTAAATTTATTAAATTTATCTTGAAATCTTTTGTTCCCTAATTCAAGCTCAAAAAAGCTTGATGAGTAATCAATAGTGTAATTGCTATTACTATTATTACTATTATCAACGATTATGGAATTAATATCACCAACTATATTTCTATTCGATCCAATATTTAATGAATTCTCAATATGACTCATGCTAATATTCAACTTTTTATCGCAAAATAGTATATTCAAATTTTCATAATTCAAAAATTGAATAGCTGCATTATGCCATGAGCTTTTATTATTATAATTGCTATTGTTTAAATAATAATTCTTTGAAATCTTAGGTAACGAATCAATTGGGAAAAACATTGTTGATGAATCTAATATTGTAACTAAACTTTTAATCCGACTTATTAATCCGGCTGAAACTTTATTTTTCTCAACATTATTATTAAATAATCCATAAGTAAATAGATTCTTCTTGTTTAAATAATCATCTTTTATAAACTCTAAAAACTGATTCAATAAACCAGGCCAACCTGAATCAATATCAATAATCAAATTTAGTCCAGATAAGTTATCGCACTTTTCAATAAAATATCGGATATTATTCTCAATATAATCTTCATTATAATTCAATTTAACTTTATCATATTCTAATACACCTTGATCAAAATCATTAAATGGTACTTTGTTCCTATTTTCATTACTATTATTGTGAAATTTTAATTTGCCATTGGGATAATGAATTGGGTGATATTCCCAATCGTTTAAATTATTGAATGAATTTCGATCATATATGACTCTAGAATAATCTGACCAATATAATGTATTATCAAGACCCAATAAATTATTTTTCTTTAGTTTAATCTCTTGCAATTTTGTGCTCTCCAATTCTCCATCTAAATACTTTTGATAATCATTTTTTTCAATTCTTGATTGTTGGATTTTAATAATTTCGCCATCCCAATTGTAGCTGTTGTTGTTGTTGTTGTTGTTGTTATCATCATTAAACGATTCAAAATACTGGTACTGATTCAATGAGCCAAAGGCATTTTTGAAATCCCATAAAATTGCTCTTGGATTGAAATCAAGAGTGTTTGTTATTCTGTTTAAATTTGAGCTCAAAAAGACATTGGGATTGGTAATTGAATGAGAAGCTCCCTTAGTGTAATCCAAATACGATTCCTGGGAGTTGAAAAAATGGGTGGCCAAGTGGTTGGCTTTATTGGACAACGATAGCGTCAATATCTCATGCATCTTTGCGAAAGCCAACAAGAACCCACTTCTTCCCTTTTCAGTCCACGATATAATAACCTTCACCTCACAAGCAACAAAACTTCAGCCGAAAAAAGCATCGGAGCTCGTTTGCCGTAGCCAGCTTCCAGTGTAGTGGCTCTGCAGACACACGCGTTGACGGGCGCGAGATCCCGCTGCGGGCGCTGTGGTTGGAGATAAAAGCGGATCGAGCTTTGAGTCCCATTTTCCTATCATTGGAAAAACTGGAGCATCACGAAAATGGGAAAAGATGATTCTATGCTCATTCAATTGCTGATTTCATTTTTCATCACTGATAGTCTTAGCCGATTGCGAATATTGTAGATATTGCAGCTATCAGTTATCCATTTTGTTTTATGTGTTATCTTCGAGCTGGTTGTGCTATTTTTTTCGATATATATAAACATGATCAATTCTTTTTTTTTTCTTGAGGTCTTACTTTTTTTTTATTTCCTTTTCTTTTCTTTTTCCTTTTCTTTTCTTTTTCCTTTTCCTTTTCCTTTTCCTTATTGATTTCTATTTAGAGAGCAAGAAGAATTTTATTAATTGTCTACTTTTCTCTTCCAGTTTAATCAAATTTAATTTAATTCGGCTCTTTTAATTGTATTTTGCCAGATTTACTCTTCAATATGTATAGGTCAACGGCATTAATTAGGAAAAACGGATTGAAAGCTGATGGTAATATTCTCAAATCACTTGTCATGAAAAATAATAAGATAAGGTTTATTTCTACTACTCAAAAGAACTCGAACTTGACGACTACAACTCTTCTGTCAAATTCCAATCCAGGCTCATCAAGCCCTAACTTGAACAATGACAACAACAAATTGTCAACTAATATTGAATTTTTGGACACATTAAACAAACAAGAATTATTTCAGTTGTCATGCATTGGAATAGCCACTTTAAACAAATTTGTTTTGAACAGTGTCATAAAATTATTCCCATACATACCCATGAAAGTGATTAAAGGATTAGTTTACCAGTATTACTGTGGTGGTGAAACCTTTAACGATGTTGTTGAAACTGGAAAAAGATTGTCTGAAAGAGGTATTGATAATATGATGATATCCTTAACGATTGAAGATTGTAATGGAGAGAAAAACATTGATATTGATTATATTGTTGATGAGTCCATCAAGTCAATTGATCATATTTTGGTTCCGAATTTAATCAATCAATCTAAGAACATTAATCAAATCCCACCGGGATATATCGCTTTAAAACCTACAGCATTAGTTTCGGATCCCAAAAATGTTTTGAAAAATTTCAATCATCCAGATTATGAAAAACAAAGAAATGAATTGATTGAAAATTGTTCAAAAATCATTGAGCATGCTTGTAATAAAAACATTGAGTTATCCAAACAGTTTCCAGATCGAAAATCGCCATTTATAATTGTGGTGATTGACGCAGAATCATTTGAGTTGCAGCAAAATGTCTACATTTTGCAAAGAATTTTGTCGGAACGATTTAATAAAGATGAACATGAATTTATATCAGTTGTTGGAACTATTCAAATGTATCTAAAGCAATCGTATGACATGATTTTGAAAGAATTGGAATTGGCTTCGAAAAACAATTACAAAATCGGTTTGAAATTAGTTAGAGGTGCATATCTTCACACTGAGCCTAATAGAGCGCAAGTTATTCACGATACTAAAGAAGATACTGATAGCAACTATAACAAGGGGATTTCATTTATTATTAATGAAATTATCAAAAAGGGCAACAACTCCACTTGTTCACATTTAGTGGTTGCCTCTCACAACGACCAATCTTTGGTTAAGACCACTAATCTTTTAAAGAAGAACTCTTCATTGAATTCAAATAATATTGTTTTGGGCCAATTATTAGGCATGGCGGATGATATTGGGTTTAAATTGATCAATGAAATGAATGCTAAAAACATTATTAAGTATGTGCCTTGGGGTCCTCCTTTTGAAACCAAAGAGTATTTAAAACGAAGATTAGAGGAAAACGGTGATTCCTTAACTTCAAGAACAGACACTGGTTTAGGGCTTTTGAAAGGTGTTGTCAAAACAATAACTAAAAGATTATTTTGATATCTGTGTCAATACTAATTTTCACTTTTAATTTACATTTATATTTATATTTACATATAAATTGTATTTCATATTCATTCAAAAATTTACATGCATTTTTTTATAGAGCGTTAGACTAAGCAATAAACAAAATACAATATAATACTTTTGCGGTCATGACAAAAATTGCTTTTCCACAATTTGTCATTTCTAGTTGTGATGACCACATTATTTAGTATTCCAGCTTATGTTGTGGGTAAATCTTACTAAATCCAACATTTGTAAGGTTTAAAAAAATATAAGAGTGTAGATTTTATACTCCATTTGAATAAAAATCATCAACATTTATTCTACATTGATCGAACCAGATACCAGATTCTGTTCATAAATATATGCTTTTTGAAATGCATCTGAAGATCTACAATGTGTCAACTTAAATTTAAATAAGAGTGGAGCATTGCAGTATATCGCAGCACTTTATTTAAAGGTTTTTTCGATCAATAATATCATAAATCAACTATATTACGGGTTAACGGGTTAAATAGCTAATTATACAACCAAAAACAAAAAAACAATAAAATATAATGATTATACTGAAGCAGAGCTTGCAGAAACCTTAGTTTTGATCTGATGTACACTAAGTTGGTTTAGATATATCTCTAACAATTTCTAATCAAGCCGTTAAAATGAACCACTGAAATAAACCGTTGAAATGATAGTTTAAATATAATCAATGAGTTTGTACGTCAAATCTTGAGTGTGTTTATATCACAGCTGATGAAGAGTAGACTCAAGTCGAGAACAATATTTCAAATTGAAACTTCAGAATTGTGTTCAGACAAGAAAAGTTTAATTCAAGCAACCCTTTTCATTTCAACTGGAGTACAAAAGACTACAGAACATCGTCCAGCAACTAAACACGTCTGTCAATCTGAACATCCCAAACAATAGAAGCAACTCACTCATAAACAGCTCTCTCAATGCCTCTTCAAAGAACCGAACCGCTGCGTGTCTGCTCTCGCCAACAGCGCGTACCACTCGGCCACCAGCACCAGCACGGCCCGAGCACTGCCACCGCCAGCCCGTGCTGCACACTACTGCACACTCCTGCTGGCTGCTTGTGTCCAGCGCTGTGGCTTCTTTGTCTCAATGACGTTCTTTGGCTGCTGTGCACGTGCCGCAATAACCCCATTCGAATTTCGTGTGAACCTTATTTTTTTGTTCTCTCAGCGAAAAGCGCATTGATCAATCAGAGCCAGGCCTTGAGCCCAGATATATTCTCTTTCTCTGCTGTTTATGTAACAGCCACTGTCTTTATTCCTTATCTCGAGTCTGCACCCAAGGCTTGCTATAAATTGCTAATTATATTCCTGTTTATATTGCGATTGATAGATTTTTTCGTTTCCTTCTACCTCTTTCACTTTCTGAGATTCAATAACTTCAACTACCTTCTACCCAGTTTCATGGTAAATACCTGCTTTTGAAATTTGCTCAACAACATACAAACTGATCATGGATTTGTTACCAGAGAACGAAAAGGCTGTTTCGATAGATTCAACGTCAGTTTGCCAAACAAAACACTCTGGTACTTGCAAGTTGAAAAAACTCATCGCTTTTTTTGTTTCTATATCAACCCTCTTTTTGGTCTCCATTGTATCATTAAACAAATTGGGTCACCTCCCGTTAAATGCCAATATTCTTTCTGGCGACCAAGTCGATAGACCTCACAATATTAACAATGACAATGTCAAGGTCAGCAAAATCTCAAAATATTATTATACCGATGAACAGCTAAAAGAACTAGAATCCTTGAAATTATCAACAAACAACAATCCGGTTTTGATTGAAAAGTCTGATGGCTCCACTCAAGTTATCCATGGGAGATTTTTGCACATTACTGACTTACACCCCGATCCACATTACGTTCCCAACTCATCCTTTAAATCTGCTTGCCATAGAGGTGAAGGCCAGTCCTCCAAATATGGTGATGCCATTCTTGGTTGTGATTCTCCCTTGATCTTAGTTGAAGACACAATTGACTGGGTTGAAAAAAATCTCAAGGACAAAATAGACTTTATTGTCTGGACCGGTGATAACGTTAGACATGACAATGATAGAGCTATACCCAGATATGAACATGACATCTTTGAATTAAACCAAAACATCTCAAATCTCTTTTACAATTCTTTCAAAAACAAAGACTCCATTGACCCAAGAGACTTGTTGGTTAAATTGATTCCCTCCTTGGGCAATAATGATGTCTATCCACACAACTTATTTTCCCCTGGCCCAACCTTACAAAGCAGACAACTCTGGAAAATTTGGGAAAGATTTGTATCAAATGACCAATACCATGTTTTTGAAAATGGCGTTTACTTTTTTTCTGAAATCATTCCAAATCATCTAGCCGTTTTATCTATAAATACCTTATTTTTATTTAAAAGCAATCCCCTCGTTGACAACTGTGACAATAGGAAACAACCCGGCTATAAACTATTCACTTGGTTGGGTGTAACCTTGAAAGAACTAAGAAGAAGAAATATGAAAGTTTGGATGACTGGCCATGTTCCCCCAATTCCAAAAAACTATGATTACACCTGCTACAATAAATACGTATCCTGGACTTATGAATACAGAGACATCATCATTGGTGGTTTATACGGCCATATGAATATCGACCATTTCGTTCCTTTAGATGCTTTGGAAACCTACAACTATTACAACCAACTTTCAATCTCAAAAAATAACTCACAAATTCACGATCTAAAAGCTTTATTTCCAGATTTTATTGACGAAATCAACGAAATCACCAACACCCAACTGTTTCACTTAGATTCTTACCACGACTTTATCAACAATTATGAACACTTTCCTCATTCATCAAATGATTTCGATATCATGGGAGGCACCCCTGTTGGAAAAGTGGACTATATGGACACCGTTAGAAAATCCTTTTATTCAAAAATCAAATCAAAGAAAGCTGACTCATTTAATAGCTCGGAAAGATATTCAATTGTTCACATAACTGCAAGTGTCATTCCAACTTTTAATCCAGGTATTAGAATTTGGGAATACAACATTTCTGGTTTAGACAATGAATTCTCAGCATTAAGCTCTCCCAATTATGATCCATGGCCCGTTTTCTTTAAAAATGCTGAAATTAATTTGAAAAATGAATACCCTGATATCTTTCCTGATAATGATTCAGAATATTTTGATCACTTTATCAATCGCAACCTTTATGACGATAATGATGATGATGACAACGAGAATTATGATAACACTGATAATTATATAACATCTGATGTATTAAAAGATCCAAGTGTTCCTCCAAAGAAACCCGATGATATCGAAGCTGGTCCTGCTTACAATCCTCAATTATTTACACCTCTTAAATATGCCCAGTATTATTTGGATTTAGAATCTATAAATAAAGGCAAAAAAGACTTTGGTTATGAATTTGAATATTCAACCGATGAAGAGTATAATATGGACTCTTTATTAGTACAAGATTGGCTCGATTTTGCAAAGAATTTAGGTAAACCAGTCAAAGCAAAGGGTGATAAAGTATTTGAAGCAAATCAAAACAAAGGCAAAAAAGATAAAAAAGGCAATAAAAGTAAAAAAGAAAAAGAAATTCAATTGCAAAAATTGTGGCAAAGTTATTTAAAGCACAGTTTTATAAGTTCTAATTATGAAAATTTAGACTATTAATTGTTTCTATCACATTAATACATACATTCAAACATAAACATCAATATATATATTATAGATATATATAAATAGCGTTTTTTATTTCTTTTTTTAAATTATTTTTTTTATTTATAAAATTTTAAAGATTTTTACTTCTTCTATTAATTATTAAGCAGTTTTTTTGTTTTTTTTTGCAATAAAGGTATAATAAATAAAAACGTTTTATTAATTATAAAGCTCAAGTGAAGTCTTAGCTTCAACGAAATAAGAGAAGGTATATAAAACGATAAAATTCAGGTAAAAATAAAGGGTATTAACAAAATAAATAGGTGAAACAAAATATAAAAAATTGTCTAAAAGTAAAAGATACAGAAACGGTTAAAAAAAATTGTAATTCATAAAATAATATTATCAAAAACTCAAAAAATTAAAATTTTTAACCAAAATACAATAAGTCTTTTGGCAGCTTATCGAACAAAATCATGTAAGTCAAGGGTTTCATTACTAGGATCGTCTTCAATAGTACTGATATTTGAAAAATCAGATCTGTAAGGATTTCCTGCTTTACCGCTTACTCTAAAAGATAGAATTCTTTGGGTGGAAGCAGGAAGAGAAGATTTTGATATTTTTCTGTTAGAAAAATCGGCTAAATTTTTTTTGATTGAGTCAATTCTGCTTGGACTTACCAGCAACTGATCAACTGTTGAAGTTGAAAAATCTATGTTTGAAGCAATGGAAGTATTGAAAGAGTTCATGGAATAGTTATGAGGCATGGCATGGTCCATGTCAAAGATGCTAGACGTAATTGAACTTATCAATGATTCTGAGTTATTGCTTGATGGAGAGCGCAAATTATTGGAAAAAGAATCAAGACCAGTATCATTCACTTTAGCAAAGTTAGCAATTGGTTTGCCAGATTTGACATCATCAACCCAATCCACTTTTTCGTTATTTTTTTTATAATTGTTTGATTTATTTTCCACTTGCATTAAATGATTCAAATCGTTAGAAGATTTTTTAGACTTTGCTTTTGAAATCCATTCAACTTGGTTTTCTTCATCTTCAAAGGCAAAATTTTTGCTAGGCGAATCATTTTTAGTTGCTAGTGGAAGGGTTTTTCTTGTTCTAGCAGCTGCTACCCATTTAATCGATTGACTATTATCATCTTCTTTTGATTTATTCCCAAAATCTTTAATTGAAGAATATGATTTTCTTTTTGATAATGCAGCATTAACCCATTCTGGACCCTTTTCAAGGCTCTCATCTTTTCGGACCATTCCATCAATATCAATAACTGATTTTCTTCTTCTAGCGGTTTGAACCCAGTCCACCTCTTCATCAAGATTTGTTTCATTGGTCTTTTGCTTGCCTTCAATTTTGTTTAGTTTATGAGCTGATGTTTTCAAAATTGTTTCCAATCCATCATCTGATCCTTTTGATTTTCTTTTCTCAACCTTGGACTTAATATGGTTGGAAAACAAATTCACCCCAATTTTACTCAATTGTTTTAAAGCTTCGGGATCATCTTCTTTAGGTTTCTCAACAACAGCAGCTGGTTTTAATTTTTCAATTTTCTCTAATGCTTCAGGCAATTCTTCATAGTCTTTTTCAACTTCTTTTGGAGATTTTAAGCTCTTAATTTTAGTAATAGCTTCAGGGATACTATTTTCCCTTAACTTTTTTATGGAGGTTTTTCTAAGAACATTAATTTGGTTTAAAGCTTCTGGAATCGAATCAACTTTTTTTGGTGAAGGAGGTGCTTTTTTTAATTGAGCAAATATTGGCGGAAAATCTGAGTTAAAATCTTTTGTGGTTTTCTTGACATCTTTATCGACTTTTTTTAAAGAAACTTTAGGCATTTCAATTGCAAAATTTTGATTCAAAACTTTGTTTTGCTCTCGGTTAGTTTTTTTTAACGATATAGCTTTAAGATCAACAATCTGATCTTGTATGGCAACAACTTCCTCTTCGGCTTCATTTTCTTGATTTTCTTCATTCTGCTCATTTAATTTGTTTATTTCATTGAAATTATTAATTCGATTTTTAATTGATCCAAAACGCTTTGAAGCACTTTGAGTGATTGATGTGTCTTGCAAGTTTTTTAATTCATCTAGAGAAGTAATGTGTTTCCCAGGAGATTTTTGCAAAGCACTGGCTAGCCAATCCTTTTCTTGATTCTCTTGATCAATCATTCTGTTGAATTTTGCAATATGGCTTCTAGTTGGACTAGCTTCTCTACTTGGTATTTTCGAGTCAACTCTATTAGGTGATGGTTGAGTATGATTAGGAAAAGCATGCATGGCACTATTTATCCAATCATTTTTTTCGTCTGAGTCTGCTCTATTCACATTTTTTTTCATTGGTTTAGTAGACTCGTTTTTTTCAGCGATTGATTCCAAGTTTTTCTTAGGTGGTGATGGAGAACCCCAGTACGTTCTTCTATCAACTGGTGAAAAATCCAGCTTATTGGCCGTTGATTTTTTCATTGCCGGTGCTTTTGCAGCAGCAACAGCAAATAAAGCATGTTCGGCAGTGGGCATTGGAATATATCTGTCGACGGTGGAGTTGTTACGAGAAGGTCTTGATGAATGAGTTCTTTTTATTGCACTTGCAATAAAAAAACCCTTGTCTTTTGGTTTTAGTGGCGAAACTTCTAATGTATCAGTAGTATCGATAATTGAATTATCGTGGTAACTTATGTCAGCCAATTTGTTAAAACTATTGCTTTTGAATGGAGATGCAGATCTAGAATTGTTTTTTTGTATAGCACTTGAAATAAAACCACCTTTATACTTTGTAGGTTTAGGTGGTGAGATCTCTTGGATGCTCCAGTCATCATCTTCATCGTCTAAATTTATTACCTCAATTTGATTAGAATGTGGTTTAGTTGGAGTGTTAAAAGAATTGACAGCCTGGGGTGATCGGCCAGGCGAATATTGATTAAGATTTCTTTTATCATTGTCTTCATTGGTTTTTTGAACATGAGCAACATATTTGTAGTTAATTATTTTTGGATTAACTATATTCAAAGGTTTTGTATTGTTACTAGTAAAACCGCTAATTCCAGTTTCATTTGAAAAATTATTCTTTTGAAGTAAATCTAAACTTTGATTTTCAGTTTTTTTCAAAAAAGGTGAGTCCTCATTTGAATTGAAATTATTCTTTAATTTATTGTTATTTAATTTTTGAGTGTTAATGATTTTCCGAGCAACAAAATCTGGTGTGTCATCATTCAAATAGCCTTTGTCTTCAAGATTACTTAAATCATCTTTGTTTTGCATGGTAGGAGATATGCTATTAGCATTTCCTGTTGAATTCATATAAAACTCCATTGCTTGTTTAACTCTTGATTTTGGAGAAACTAACTTATTTGATTGATGCTTTGATGATAAAGATTTTTCAAATTCGTTCAGTGAAGAAGACTGAAAATTCATCAAATTGGACGTAAATTTTGAATTTTGTTTATTAAAAGTAGAATCAGTTTTAACAGGAGAAACACTTCTATACATCATCTTAGGAGCAATAAAACCATTATTTCTTACTGGGGATGCACTCATAGAAGTGATTTTTGACTTGAAGTCAGAATTGGCTTTAGGCAATTCCTTTAAATTGACAAAAACTTTACAATTTGTTTGAGGAGTTTTTGGAAGATCTACAGGCTCACCAATTTTTTCAAATCTATTCCTTCTTTCATTGAAATCATTGGAACCACTTTTCAGTTGTGAAACCGGTTCTTTTATAGCCTTGGTAGCTGGTGTAGAATTGTAATCAATAAAATGCTTTTTTGGAGCTGTTTTTGGTTTGGGATTTGAAAGGACGTCTTCCTTAAAATCTGGAGCATTAGGCGTGAAAATTTTAGTGTTGATATTTTTAAAAGAACTCTTTTTTTGCATTTTAATTTTTTCATCATGTTTTTTCAATAAAGTTAGAAGCTTGCTTGATTCACTTTCAGGTTTGTTTTTCTTGGAGTTGTTAACACTTTTCAAGTTTCTATTTGATGTTTTTGGTGTTGGACCTAAAGTAGATCGAGTGTTGTTTTTTCCCAATAACTCTTCTGATTTCTTAGATAATTTGGAAATCAAGTTTAAATGAGATTCTGAGATTGACAAGCTAGAATTCAGTGTTGCATTTGAAATTATTTTGGTAGGCAGTTCAATTTTGCTTGGAGAATTGCTTGTAGGAGGAGGTGAAGGTAATTTTCTTTTGGATGTGATTTTAGCAGATCTTTGAGATAACTTTCTTAAAAGATCCATCGAATCAGGGTTGATCTTATATTTTTCATCTGAACTTTCCTCACTGCTATCGATAGATAAGATTTCAATATCACCATTGGTTTTAGCTTCAGAAGAGCTTTTTAAAGCTGTTTGATTTAGCTCATTATTTTTATTAAAATTATTTTCTAGGTCAGATTCGGAATCAGATTCCACATCAGACAAATTAATAATTCGAGAGGGCAGGATGAGTGGTTTTTCGTTGATATATTCATTATTTGTATTTTGATCATAATAATTGGCAGCAGGCTCACTATGGATTGTAAAAGAGGTTGATTTTCGATTTTCTTTGGATAAGCTTAAAGGAAAAGAAGGTTCAGGGACAATTTTAATGGAATTTTTCCTTTTAAATTCTAAAAATTCCTGATAATCAAAATTTCTTTCATCAAAATTAGTTTTAGTTGAAAAGTTTTGCAATCTTTTCATAATCGAGTTATTAAAAAAAACATTTGGTGGCTCATTTCTTGTTTGAGTGGTCAAAGGTTTGTTAAAATTAGAGTTCAAGTCATTTTCAGGATATAAATTGTCATTCAAGTTTAGATCAAGACTTTTAATGCGGTTTTCTCTTCTTTCAGAATTTCTCAAAACACTGCTTGTGATATCAGCCAAAACCGTTGTTTCATTATAGTTGGAACGAAAAGAGGTATTGTCAATTTTTTTCCTGATTTCATCCAAGTCGTCTAGGTTATCTAAATTGTCCAAATCATCAATGGTGTACTGTAGTTTATTAGAAGAATTTTTGTTTGAATTATTTTGTTTAGAAAAAGAATTTTGAGAATTTTGAGAATTTTTCAATAAAGATAAACTTTCATCAAATTTTTTTTGGAGGTTTTCAATTTTATCAAAATTATAAGCGGACTGGTATTTTAGAGGGCTATTTGAAAAATCGATTGAATCATTGTTGTAATTGCTATTAAAGTTGTTATAATTATTTTTGTTATTATTACTATTATTATTATTATCATTGTTATAATTATTATTGTAATTATTTTTATAATTAATATTTTCTTTATCAGATTCATAAGACAAGTCTTTGTCAATGGGATTGCTATGTTCAAATATATCAGGTAGAGGTTTGTTTTTATTAATTTTTGGTTTGTTTATGTTAACATTATTATTTGTATAACCGTCATTTGCAATATTTAATTGAGTAGCTTTTGAAGGTGATAATTGTCTAGCAATTGGAGACAACAAATTCAACATTTGTTCATCATAGGCATCATCATAGTTTTGCAAATTAACATTTGTAATATCCTTATTATTGTTAATATTGTTGATATTTGGATCAAAGGTATTGTTAAAAGACAGATTTGAAGACGGTTTCCGGCGATTTTTGGTGTATACTTCCCTTGATCTTTTGATCGTCAGTTGTCTTTTAATAATTGAACTGTCATTAGTGCTATTGGTATCATCTTTCAAAATTGACTTTTTGTAAGCATTAAAATCTAGATCAAGAGACTTTACTGACATAGTAATTGAGTTGTCAGAATCTGTAGGCAAAGAAAAAAAAGAATACTTTGTTAGAATAAACAGATAGAATTGACATAAAAAAAACCCCAAAAGTCAACCATACTTACCATGATCTTGATCTTCTTCGCCATACTGGCTGTTATAATGCGAGTAAAAATTTGCACTGTGAGACTTCCTTTTTCTGATATCTTCCTCTAATGTTCTTGCTAATTGTTCGTCTTCTCTGACCCTTTTATCATTTAATTCTCTTAAACTTTGAAGATAGTTTGAAATATCAAGATCCATTATTTCAATGATATTCTCATGAAGAGAAAAAAATAAACTTTTGCTACAAAGATTATGATAAATCACTATCACTCGCTGAGCCCAGATAGAAAACAAAAAGTGAAAAAGCCAAATGCAAATCAAAAACAATCAAAAAAATCAAAAAAATCAAAAATAAAGATAAATAAAAACCCAGATCAAAATGGATCACAACAGATCAAGAATGTCAGATCAAACAGAAAATAAAGGAAACCACAGCATTAATAAATGTAGAAACATTATAAATAAACATGAATTGTGTTTGAAAGTGCAGTAATCAAATGCTTTTTCCCAATTAAGCAAAATGTCAATAAAAACACAGCCGGAGCGGACATTA
Organism: Ascoidea rubescens DSM 1968; assembly: GCF_001661345.1. NCBI lineage: Eukaryota > Fungi > Ascomycota > Saccharomycetes > Ascoideales > Ascoideaceae > Ascoidea > Ascoidea rubescens. The sequence goes on along the minus strand of NW_017962922.1, from coordinate 264,478 downwards.
GAATCCGTGCATGGGTGTGTGATCCAGCACCGGATATTAGACACGGGTGGAGTTATCCTGCTTTACGGAATGCCATGGATAGCCGGTTTTCTTTCCGGTTCTCCCACTGCGCGGATTTATCCACTAAACCAATGAGGTTTTCGTCTTTAATAATTTGGCATTTGGAGAAGTTGGAGCTGATACCAACACTTGCAGCTGTTATTCATCTTCCCTTCAAAAGCGATAGTAACAATGTCCTCTGCTCCATTACCATTGCCATTTACTGCTGCCAACAGAAAGTTGGTCTGCAGCTATTATCTCCAATCTTTGAGGCTAGCTAGAAACTGGATTTTCAGAAGAGATTTATACAGAAAACAATGCATGGAGCTCCGAAGAAAGTTTGACATTAACAAAGATGTTTCTGATCCAAAAGAACTAAACAAAATCATAAGGGAAACTCAAGGCTTACTCTATGAGCTTAGACATCCTGATCCAATTATTCCTCCCGGAAGACCAGGAGGTACCAAATACGAAAGGGTTGTTCCTCCCAAGTTGGACACTCCTTACCCATCTGATGTTTAGATTATCAACGTTGTGTTATTTGATATTTAGTCCAATCAAGAGCACAAAACGTTTAGAAAATACAGTAATGAATTATCAAATTGCGGTTAATAAAATTTGTGCATGCATATCAAAATTTATATTTAGTTTAGGAATTGATTCGAATGATTCTAATTCTCTTCTTGTCTTATCAAGTATTCATATGTATTTTTTTATTTTAATATTCTAGGTTTTGTTTTCCAATAGATGTTCACTTTTTAAAAGCAAGAATTTCAACAAAGCATGCATCGAAATTTTTTGCAATACCGAAAATACACAATTTTGTTCCATAAAAACAAGAAAAAAACAAGAAAAAAAAACAAGAAAAACATCCAATGTTATTGCTATAAACCATTGATTTTTTTACTTTATATAATTAATGAATTAAGAATCAGCTTATCTTCTTCTGCGTATATTTCATAACATAGTGTTTCCCCATTGATATAAGTAACATAGATGAAATATTTGTCTTGCGAATAGATTCCATTTTTTCGCTGCGCATTATCATTCAAATCAACATAGCTATCACTGAATCCCACCTTTCTTACAGCTAGCCCACTTATTGATTTGAGCATTCCATGTCCTTTGATTGATGTTTTATAAACGTTTGGAAAAATTAACTCTTGCCGAAACCCATACAATCCTCTGAATGTAGTTAATCTGAAAACTGAAATTACACCTGATTGAGTTGCAATGACAATAGCAGATAAATCCGGTATCAAGATTGAAATTGATATTCGATTTGCTGCGGTAAGCTCTTCCATTCGACCACCATGGTCTACATCTAGTATTTCTAATAATGAATTATTTTCATCTATATTAAAGGAAAATATAGAATTTGTACCAGCATTGCAAATTAATTTGTTTGGATTGAATATTCCTAATCTTGTTTTGGTGGTAACCAATAGCACATGTTTTTGAAATTCATTATTTAATTCTGCTATTGGTTGCCAGTATTTTTTTCCGTTTATACTTTTATACGTTTTTTTTCGTTTCCGCTGAACTTTCAAATAATATGCGTCATAGAATTTTCTGTATCTCTTAATTGTATCATCCAATGTTGAAAAGTTTTTTATGCTGCGAGAATCCAATGATTTTGCACTATCACTTCTGCCGTTTGAATTGTTTCTATGTTCTCTATTCGAGAAACTACTATTGTTGGATATAAAGTTGGGTCTTGAACGATTAATGAGATGATTACGATTATTATTCCCAATCGGTGAATCATTAGGATCATCCTCCAGATCTGTATCATCAAGAGAGGGAAGAATGTAATGAATTCCGCCTATGAATCGAAGCAAAGCATTCAAATCAGAAGATGTAGTAATTCGGAATTCGCTCATCAAAGATATTAGTGAACGATCTATTACTGGAACATTAAAAAAATGCAAATTTTTTGATATACCTAAATCGTCAGATACCATTGGATCACTTTCTCCATCTAAAATTTCACTTTTTTTTAAAAATGATTGAATCAATTCACTTTGATCAATGTATGTATCTCCAAGCAATAAATTCAATGAAGAAACTTTTTTGAAATATTTTTTATTTATTGTATTGACTGTCCATCCATCTTCGTCTAAAACCTGACGCGAAATTATGATGGGAGTTGAAAATTTAACTCTGGAGAATTTTAATTTAGATAATTTTTTCATTTTTTGAAATAATTTTTGTTTCTCATCAATATTATGTCTTTCATCACTTGAAATACTTGAAACACTTGATAGTTCGGTTTGTGTTTCTTCTGCTGTTTCATAGATTTCATTTTGGTTGTCTGTATTTATTTCAATAGAATCACTAGTTAAATCAGCAACGCCAATATTTTCATCAAAATCTATATCGTGTGTTAAGCAAAAATTCAGCAAATCCAAATAACTGGGTCCTCTTGGACCAAAAACTTTTTCCATTTTAAATTCAAAAATAACTAGTTCACCAAATATAGCAGTAGCAGCGATATGCACAGTTATATTTAACATCGACGATACAGGACTACTTTTCAAGCGTGAATGTATGTTTTTCTTTTTTCCATTTTCATAATTTGTAAAAGAGCCAGAATTTTTCTCATCCGAATTACTATCTTGATTATCATTGTCCCAATATTCGTTATCATCATCATCATCATCATCATCATAATATTCATCGTCATCATCTTCTTCATCATTGTTTATAAAAGAAATATCAGGTATGTTATGCATCAATTCATTTGTTGTTACTGCATAAAAAGTTGCTTCACTGTGTTCGGTAGCTAAATAAAACAAGGTGATTGTTTTACTATTATCTCCAACAGCAATCATGTTATATTTATTATGAAAATCAATTGACCAAGCCGATAAGCCAACTCTAAGTTGAAAATTGGGATGGTTGTGAAACAAGTCCTCTTTATTGGAAGTATTTGAGTGATTAAATTGATCAGTAAATTCCAAATTTATTCTTGGGGAATTTGAGAAACTATTTAAATTTTTCAAACGATCATTAGCTTTTTTATCGATATAGTCACGGATAAAACAGTTTGATCTTTCGAGTAGTATATCTGTAAACCAGATTAGTATTCTTCCATCATCAGTGGTGACGGCTAATACTTCTCTATCTAAAAACGTTGAAACTTTCAAGCAATTAATTGAGTAAGGAAATGAGTAATTGATTGCAGCAAGGCGGTCTCTCATGAACTGTTCCCGGTTGTTTCGATCGTATGGAATTGTATTGAATCTCAATAGTGGATGTTTCAAGGGTAAACCTGTTACTTCATTTATGCCCAAAATAAATATTTCAGATTTGATGGCATAAAACATGACATTTGAATATTTTTTGGAAGCAGATAATAAATTCCCTTTATATTTAAAATTTGTGTAATTGTCCTCCGAGACAAAATTTGAATCATTAGAGGGTGTTGTATTGTGCAATAGATTGTTTGTTTCTTCAAAGATGTCATTATTGATATTGGGCTGTGATCTTAAAAAGGTTTCATTATTAATATTATTATTTAAGTTATCATTGAACCGTTGAGTGATTGGTGGATTATTTTCACGATTTAGATTAATGTTTGTATTGTCTGTCATGTTTAAATTGATAGGTGGATTATTATTGTTATTATTATTGTTATTGTTGTTATTATTATCATCATTTAAAACGCTAGTAGTATTGTTATTGGTATTTGTATTTCTGGTATTATGTGGATCAAAAGAACTATAGAGCATGTAGTTGTCAGTTGAAAAGTCTATTTTTCTTTTTCCCAAAAATTTAATGTTTAAAGAGGAAAATTTATTGTCAAAGTTGAATTTTGAGCCTGGCTGTGATTTTACAGCAAAGTGAGGAGAAAAAGATACTTCATGCACTTTATTTAGATTTGAGATATTTATGCCATTCATGAACTCTTCGTTATTTAAATGGTTGAAAAAACAATCGTTTCTGTAGTTGAATTTTATATAAGCATCATTTGGGTCCTTTGAGTAGTAATTATTAATATTATTATTGTTATTGTTATTGTTATTGTCATGATCATTATCATTATCATTGTCATTATCATTGTCATTGTCATTGTCATTGTCATTGTCATTGTCATTGTCATTATAATTATTATGATGATTATAGGATCGTAAACGAGCCAACTTTTTCAATAAATAATCTTTTTTTTTCTGGATATTGATATTCTTATCAGCAAAAACGTACTTGAAAAATCTATCGTCATTTCCAATAATATTGTTTTGAGATGAAGCAACATCAGCGTCTACATTCGAGTAGTTGTGATTGTCATGATTATCGGAATTCAAGTGGTTCAAGTCTCTAAAAAGACCATCAAAATCCTCGGAGACGTTGCTTTGTGGAAGCAGATTTGAGGCCAGCATGGAATTTAATAAATAAGGGAAAATGCCCAATTGACTGTTGTCTGATTCAGTGCGACGAGGTTGATTGTTTTGGTTAGCATTGGGATCAGTGCTGTTGTTGTCGTCTTGGTTGGAGAAAAAGTCGCCGAAAAAGTTATTTTGAAGATCGCTGTCAGGACCATTGGGGTTGTTAGAAGTGGGACTTTCGTCTTCATCGCCATTGAAATTGGTTAGCTGGGTAGTCCTCTCTGTATTTGCGCCTGGGCTGGCAGTGAAACTCTGAGCCCCTAGTAATCTGAGACTGTGAACGTAGCCATGCTCTGGGTTGTTGCGACCACCAGACCCACCAGAGTCGCTGGCGTTGTCGTCGCTGAAACCACCACCAAATTCTCCAGGACGAATGCTGTCTGAAGATCGCAGGCTGTTGCCACGACGGTTGCTGTATGGAAGAGAGCTGCCATTGGTGCTGCTGCTGTCTGAGGGCCCACGTCCAGAACCAGCGCCGGTGTTCTGGCCCAGGGACACCACCCTCCTGTCGACGTTGATGAAAGTTAAGAGGCACTCGAATCTTAGCCTATGGTTCTCATCCTGTTCTTTGGTCACATTCAGAAACATCTCCTGCTCTGTCGTCTTTTCCAGCTCCTCTTCAGCTTCTTCTCCTGCGTTTTCTGCCGCCCATTCCGGCAGTCCACCTGATATCCGGGATTTCCGGCTTATGCATCAAACCGCAGAGCGAAATTCGGTCCATTTGACGTTCAATTTTCACTCTCAACTCTCCACCACTTTTCTGTTCCAGCTATCGTCAATGGTATCTCTCAGTCCTTAGGAGGTGTAACAGATCTTGTTCCATACTCACTGTTCTGTGCTTCACGTCAAAGCTCTCCTAGATAGATAATGCTGTATGTATCTCTTCTGCTCGTCACACACAATTCTTCTTGCCGACCAATGCACACATTACTAATCTTCCTTTGATTAACCGTTCCCAGCTTCTACATCGATGATCTTCCTGTCTATTTTCCCTATCCCAAAATATACCCTGAACAGTACAAATATATCTGTGATTTGAAAAAAGTCCTTGATGTTGGTGGCCATGCTGTGCTTGAGATGCCTTCGGGCACTGGAAAGACAATTTCCCTATTAGCAGTCACTGTCGCTCACCAGATGCACTACTCTGAACATCGAAAAATCGTCTATTGCTCACGTACCATGTCGGAAATTGAAAAGGCTCTAGTCGAATTGCACAACTTGATGAAGTACAGAGAAAGCGAGCTAGGCTACGCCGAGCAATTCCTAGGTCTAGGCCTAACATCAAGAAAAAATCTATGTTTGCATCCAACAATCAAGAACGAAAGAAAGGGCACAGTTGTCGATGAGAAATGCAGAAGACTAACAAATGGCCAAAACAAGAAAAAAATTGAAAATGGAGATCTAGATGTCTCTCTCTGTTCTTTCCATGAAAATATGAACAGCATTGATCCAGGAAACTACATCCCCTCAGGCATTTACTCATTTGATTCTCTATTGAACTACTGTCAAGAAAGAAAAACATGCCCTTACTTTACTGTTCGTCGTATGATCCCCTTTTGTAACATAATCATCTATTCATACCACTACCTACTAGATCCAAAAATTTCTGAAAGAGTCTCAAAAGAACTATCAAAGGATAGCATCGTCATATTCGATGAGGGTCACAACATTGACAACGTCTGCATTGAAGCCCTATCGCTAGACATAACAAATGACACTCTAAAGAGAGCTACAAGAGCCGCTAATGGTCTTAGTAAAGCAGTTATAGAAATTGAGAAAAATGACTCAAAAAAATTGCAAGATGAATATGATCAACTACTAGCCGGCCTAACTCAATCAAATAACGAAAAAAATAACACTGTTCCCTTGTCAACTGACTTGATACGAAAAGAGTTTCCAGGAACAATCATGAAGGGAAAATACTTCCTTTCATTTATGAAAAGATTTTTGGCCTATATCAAAGTTAGAATGAAAATTCTAAACACCATCTGTGAATCAACAGAATCCTTTTTAATCCACTTGAAACAACTAACCTTTATTGATAGAAAACCCTTGAAATACTGCTCAGAAAGACTATCCCTACTTGTAAGAAACTTGGAATTAAACAATATCGAAGACTACACCGCCCTTAAAGATATTGCTACTTTTGCCACCTTGGTTTCTACCTATGAAAAGGGCTTCCAACTAATCATAGAACCCTTTGAAACTGATGAAGCAAAAGTCCCCAATCCTGTTCTACACTTTGCTTGTCTTGATGCCTCAATTGCTATGAAACCGGTTTTTCAAAAATTCTCTTCTGTTATAATAACATCTGGAACAATATCCCCTCTCGACATGTACCCAAGAATGCTTGATTTTGAAACTGTTCTACAAAAATCTTACTCAATGACTTTGGCAAAAAAAACTTTCTTACCCCTAATTGTAACAAAAGGCTCAGACCAAGTAGCCATATCTTCAAGATTTGAAATCAGAAATGATCTAAGTATCATTAGAAACTATGGCTCATTACTAGTTGAATTTTCCCAAATCACACCAGATGGCTTGGTAGTCTTTTTTCCTTCATATCTTTACATGGAAAGTATCATATCAATGTGGCAAAGCATGGGTATTCTTGATGAAGTTTGGAAATACAAATTAATACTAGTCGAGACTCCAGATGCACAGGAAACTGCTCTAGCCCTACAAACTTATAGAACCGCTTGCTCAAATGGTAGAGGTGCAGTCTTGTTTTCTGTTGCTCGAGGAAAAGTGTCCGAGGGAATTGATTTCGATCATCATTACGGAAGAACCGTTTTATTAATTGGAATTCCATTTCAGTATACTGAATCTAGAATTTTAAAAGCTAGATTAGAATTTCTAAGAGACAATTTTCAAATTAGAGAAAATGATTTTCTTTCTTTTGATGCGATGAGACATGGCGCCCAATGCCTTGGTAGAGTATTAAGAGGAAAGGATGACTATGGAGTAATGGTATTAGCAGACCGTAGATTTTCTAGAAAGCGAAATCAACTTCCCACTTGGATTTTGCAAAGACTATCCGATGCTGAAACAAACTTATCTACAGATATGGCTATATCTCATGCTAAACAGTTTTTCAGAGAACAAGCCCAACCTATGGATCCAAAAGACCAAGAAGGTATCTCTGTTTGGAATTATGATCAATTGCTTGATTACCAAAAGTTACAGAGAAGAGAAGCGGGAATTGATTCAGATGGAGATTTTAATATGGATGAACTTGAGTTATTACCAGATGAGGGATTGACAAAAGAAGAACAATTGGCATTAGCAGACATTTAGTCGATTTTTTTTTAAAATAAAAGAATATCTATTGATAATTGAACAGAAATATTGACTTGTGTTATTTTGTTTTATATAAAAATATTTAGTGTATCTATAAGTATTTGAATAAAAACTCTTTGTTTATATATAACTATTAATCGTTTTAGATCCCACCTCGCAGATAAAAACAACAATAAAGCAAAGGAATAAAAAATTGCAAACAAAAACTTATAAATGACGTTCTGTATCTTATTTTCGCTTCCACAATCTCAACACACTGAGCTCTTCCCACCCACATTTTCGGAATATCACTTTTTCCACTTGCAATTTTCTCTCTTTCATCTGTTTGTACACATCATCTGGCTTGTTTCGAGCACAGAACAATATATAGGCAACCCCATTGTCGGCGAGAATATCATGCAAATTGTCCAACAACTTTGCTGTCACTATCATTCCATCGTCACCTCCATTCAACGCCATATCTAGCCATGCACCACTGTCTTGGTCAATGTTGCTTTGTCCATTAATTGTGGGAATCTCGCTGTTGGCTGATGGCACATATGGTGGATTGAAAACCAACAAATCCACTGAATTGTTCACCACACACGATGTCAAACTGCATTGCACTGAATCCATCACACAATTCAGTCTTGAGATACCGCTCTTTTCTAAATTCAACTCACTGGTCTTAAGCGATGTTTCACAGGCATAAGAATTCAAGTCTGTTGTCAAGTATATTGCAAATTGATTAGGAAAAATTGAATTTTGTATAAAGGATGTTATCACACCAGATCCTGTTCCAATTTCCATAACTAGGGGAGGACTGGCTTTTTTCTTGCAATCAAACAATATGTGATTCAAAAACAGCTTTTGTTCCTCCAAGCAGTCAAGAAGCAAAAACGTATCTTCGGCAGGCTCGTATATCCTGTTGAAATCGGCTATCACCTCTGGAGTTGGCAACATGGTCTGACCTACACTTTCCCTTTAAGCATCTGTTGCTACCACCGCCATCCAGCACAAACACCAAAAGCAGCACTTTAACACAAAAATTCCACTGCTTCTTTTGAAAAAAAAAAGAACTTTCAGCAGTTATCTATCCGCATCCGCGCCACGGTTGAGCACCGGGCATTTCCGTGGTGCTTTTGCTGCTTTTGCTGGATGGAGCCAGTGTAACTCCTGTGAACAATACCATCGCTGCGTTTGCATGGAAAAAAGGAGGATTACGGTTTGAAATACTTGTATTATAAAATATACAGCTGGCTTATTGCATAATAAGCAATTACTTTGATAACTATCAATGGTGTTTAGCGAAATACATATTCGTCATAGCCTAACCTTTATCTTCTTCGTTATTCGTTCTTCTTCCCTTGCTCTTGAACCTTCTGTTTTCCTGAAACTCTCTGGTTTTTCTGATAGCATCACCGTAGGCTCTTTCAGTAGAATCGTGAAGAGTTAAAATAGCATCTCTATCAACGTCTTCTTTAGGTATCTTCATATCAATCACACTTTCAATACGATGCAACAATTCAATATCATATTGAGTTACAAGCGATATTGATTTGCCACTTTTTCCAGCTCTCGCAGTTCTGCCCACTCTGTGAATGTATGCCTTTGAATCTGTAGGAATATCATAATTTATCACTAGATCAACCAGCGGAATATCCAAACCTCTTGCTGCAACATCCGTTGCAAATAAAATGAGTTTAGCACCACTTTTGAATTTGTTCAAGGCCCCAATTCTTTGAGTTTGTGTCAATTGACCATGTAATGGTATGGCAGAAAATCCCAAACTTCTACACAAAAGGGAAGAACGCTGAGCGTGTGCACAGGTTCTTGTAAACACTATTATTGACTTTCCAATGTTCTCATTCAATAAGTATATTAAATATGTGTTTTTTTGTGAAGATGGACAAATAATTAACCTTTGAATCAACGTGTCAACTGTAGAGTATTTATCGGAAATCATAACTTTAACTGGATTGTGTAACGACGCTCTTTGTAATTTTTCTAATTTTGTTGTCATTGTAGCAGAAAATAAAAATGTTCTTCTTTTATTTGGTATCACTCTCAATATAGTATCAATGGCAGGCCCAAACTCTAACTCTAGCAATCTATCAGCTTCATCCATTATTAAATACTGCAACGATTTTAAAGAAAATCCTTTTGTGTTTTCTAAATGATCAACCAATCTACCGGGAGTAGCTATGATTACATGAGGTTTTTTCATCAACTGGATCGATTGATCAACCATAGGCATTCCTCCCACTATACAACATGATCTCAAGCCCATATCACTACCCAAGGCATCAAACGTTTCCTTTATTTGAAACGCTAATTCTCTTGTTGGTGCTAATACACATGCAAAATATGAGGTTCTGGCATGCCATAGTGCTTGCAAAATGGGAATAGCAAATGCTGCTGTTTTTCCTGACCCAGTTTGAGCCAACCCAATTATATCGTTGCCTTCTAAAGCAGGAGGAATAGATTCAATTTGAATTGGTGTTGGTTTCTTGAAATTTAACTTTTCACACGCTTCCAACAATTCTGGTATTAAATTTAAATCAGAAAACGATTCAATATTTGGTTTACTATTATTTTCTTTCTCTTCCTTTTCTTCCTTTTCTTCCTTTTCTTCCTTTTCTTCCTTTTCTTCCTTTTCTTCTTTTTCCACTTTCTCTACTACTCCCTTGTGCTTTTGCTTTTGCTTTTGCTTTATTTTGTCTTTATTCGTATCATTATTCTCATTACTGATAGTTCCTAAATGCGGTTCACTTTGTTTTTTTTCTTGTTTTTTCCTATAATTCTTTTTGATTTTCTCAGCTAATTCCAAAACAGACTCATTATTTCTTCTTATTTTTTTAGTTTTCTTGACATTTCTATCTTTTTTACTAATTCTGGATACTGCCAAAGACATTTTATTCAAGTACTGTTGCAGAATAATTGAAAATTTGTTGAAAGAAAAAAAAAAAAATTCTTTTTCAACCATTCCGTGATCCGCGGAAACTTTAATCATTCACCGGAAGTTTTTGAGAAAACAATTAAACAATAAATCTATAATTTGTTCTAGCCAAAACTATTGTCTAACTAATTTCTATCAAAATGGAAACTGAATCAAGACCTAAAATTCAAAATAAAGCTCCTGCTCCTATTCAAATATCAGCCGAGAAGATTGTCTTGGAATCATATCAAATCCAAGATAACTCTTTGAGAAAACCAAACATTAAAATCATTGATGAGGAAGAACTATTGGAGCATCAAGGAAGAAAGAGAAAGGAGTATGAAGAGGCCTTAAGAAGAAATTATCAAAATATCAACCAATGGTTACGATATGCTGAATTTGAAATTCAGCAGAATCAATTTGAAAGAGCCAGGTCGATTTTTGAAAGAGCTTTAGTATATAATCAAAAGAATCAGGTAAAAATCTGGATTCGTTATATTAATTTTGAGCTAAAATTTAAGAATATAAACCATGCCAGAAATTTAATGGATCGATCGGTTTATATTTTACCAATGGAAGATAAATTATGGTTTAATTATTTGAAAATTGAAGAGAATTTAAAAGAGATTTCTAATTGCATTAAGATTTTTGAAAAGTGGTTAACATATAACCCAAGCTATTACGCATGGGATGCCTATATTGATCTATTAAAAAGGAATGGCAATATCAATGATTCTAAAAATAAAAATAAAAATAAAAATGAAAATGAAAATAATACTAATTATTATAAGATTAGACAGATTTTTAGTCGATATCTATTGAAATTTTCTGACACCCAAACCTGGTTAAAATGGATAGAGTTTGAAAAAAGCTTTGGAACAATCGAATCAATTCGAAAAATTTTTGAAATATCTATTGACTCAATATTGAAATTAAATAACAACGACTTTAATTCAATTGATGAAAATTTACTAATAGATTTTGCAGAATGGGAAGCCTCACAAAATGAAATTAAAAGGTCAAGAGCAATCTATGAATTTGGGTTATTATATTTGAGTGAAAATAAAAACAGACTCTTATTTGATAATTTTACAAAATTTGAGAAAAAGTTTGGGAATAAAGAACAAATAGAAAAGTCCATTATTTTAAAAAGAAAAAAAAAATACGAGTTAATTTTAGAAAAGGATAAAACTGATTATGATACTTGGTGGCTATATATAAAAATAATTGAAGAGTTATATTCTAATCTTTCAATTTCTGAGAATGTAGAAAAAATTAGAAAAGTGTTTGATGATTGTGTTAAGTGCACTCCAAAAGTTGTGCAGAAAGATTACTGGAGAAGATATATATTCATATGGATCAAATACATTTTTTGGGAGGAATTGAACTTTGCAAATATTAGTAAAGTGCGGGAGCTTTTCAAAAGGATTTTGAAGATTATACCTCATAAAAAGTTTACTTTTGCTAAAATCTGGATACTAAATGCTAAATTTGAAATAAGGCAAAACGATATTGGCAAAGCACGAAAATTATTTGGTATGGCAATTGGAATGTGTTCCAAACCCAAATTATTTAAAGAATATATATCAATTGAAATAAAACTAAAAGAATTTGATAGAGTGAGAAAAATTTATGAAAAATTCTTAGAAAGTTATCCTGGATTAATTAATATATGGAATGAGTACGCTGAATTCGAAAGCAATTTAGATGATATTGAGAGGTCAAGAAAGATTTATGAAATTGCCATAAACTTGCCAAGATTCTCATTGTCTTCATCAAATACAAGCAACAATGCCCAATTAATTGAGATTAAACAGTTCTGGAAAAAGTATATTGATTTCGAGTATGAACAGAATCAATTTACAAAAAGTATTGAACTTTTTGAAAAATTTCTTGCAAACTCAGGGTATGATGTCAAGGTGTGGATTGAATATGCAAATTTTGAGTTAACCATTCCTACCGAAGAACAATTATTGCAGTATCAAAATGGTGAAGATGATCAGGATGAGATTGAAATTGAGATTACAGAAATCCAGTTAAACAATGCAAGAAGAATTTTTGAAGAAGCTTTAAAATACTATCGAGACAACGAAATGAAGGAGAAAAGATCAATTGTAATGGAAGCCTTTAAAGACTTTGAAGAGGAAAACGGAACAAAAGAATCATTTGAAACACTAAAGAAAAGAATGCCTATGATAGTAAGGAAAATTAACAAGGTTGAAAATAAAAAATATTCTAAAGAGTATATTGATTATATTTTCCCTGATGACGCCAAAAAGAGCATTTCTCTTAATGGAATATTGGCAAAGGCCAAACAATGGAAAATGGCTCAACATACCTAACTGAGAAAATAAATTTAAATATGTTGAATAATAAGAGAATCATCTAAAAAAATAAGAACCATTAAATTCATTGTGCTGAAATTGATGGTGACGAAGATTCAAGAACTGAATAAATTGAGAAACGAGGGTACAACCAGATCCGGTTGTAGTTGTGCCAGATTCGGAAAAGAACATTTCAATGTGTGCAACTCTATGTAATTCTATGCTTACTAAACGTCATCACACCACAGGCACACCAGTGCACCATGCTGCGTATGTATACAGTGCGTTATTGTGCATTTTGCGTCTCGCCTGATGCCGAAACCATACTTACCACCATCTGTGTTTGTAACATCTACACACACTCTCATCCTTATTTGCTGTTTTGTTTGGATATTTTGCACTCTCTCCAATTTTCTTAAAATCCCTTGCTCTATACGCTCTACACATATACATCTTTATACCTAGTGCAAATGTTTGACCGGAAGGTTGTTACTCTCTAATGTCTGTACACCAATCGCAGGATAGCTCGATAGCCTTGCTAAAAGGAAGTTTGTGTGCAATCAATGGATGTATCTGGTACCATGTGTCTGATGGCATTTTACAGTGATTTTGTTGATTAGACCTGTGCTGAACAACTGTTACTTTCTGCTCACTGTCTGCAGTAGCAGGTCTGGCATCCGACGCCAACAGCAATAAATAGTATGTTATTTGTTTGTTTATCATGTTATGCCAATAGCCAACTTACGAGTGAGATATTGAAATCAAATCTGGAGATATCAGCTATTTTTTCAGATTCCACCCTCGAAATTATGTTTGTTTTTCCCTCGAAATCATCAGATTGAACAATGTATCGATTTTTATAAAGATTGAACGATGTATCGATTTTTATTCAGATTGAACCATCAAATCAAAACACTTGTCCAAATCATTGGTTCAGGTTATCTGCCCAATTTGGCATTCAGGTGAGATGTAAACATAGCATGGTCACTTTTGCCTCCGATTTTTGTGCAATTAAATTGATATAAATATCACTGATTCTGCTTTGATTGATTGATTTCTGATAATATATAATCAGCATAGTTTTACCACCTCTGGTACTTCTAGTAGCTATAGTACTTCTAGTAGCTATAGTACTTCCAGTAGCTATAGTACTTCCAGTAGCTATAGTACTTCTAATTTTCATAACTTTGGTAATCTTCATAATCTTTATCACATTCCTAAGCTTTATAAACTTCAGAAACTTCATATCTTTTATATTAGTTGCATTAGTTGCATTGATTGTAATATTTGTAATGTTTTCCAACAATAGTATTAGGAAATATTCATCGCCCTCACCACCCTCACCACCCTCACCACTCTCACCATTCTCACCAATCTCACCATTCTTACTACTCTCACCAGTCCCAACAACAACCAACAACAGCTCCATCAATACAATTCATGATAGCACTAACATTAATAGTAATTGCTTGGCTAGCACAGATGGTTATGGTGTCGGTAATTTTGGTGGTTCCAGTATAGATACTGGCAATATCAATTTCAATAGTGGCAAAGTTGACAGTAACAAATATAGTAGTATTTTTAATACCCGTTCTAATGGTAATCGTTTTGGTAATGGTATTTATAATAGTCTTTATAATGGTCTTTCTAATAACATTGGTATTGGTAATGATCATTTTAATTTGATTTCTAATAATGAAGCTGCTGATACTGCTAGTGATGTTGTTGATGACAATCTTGTCAAATATAGTAATAGCATATATCATTATCTTGTTGATAGTGATGATGATAACAATAATAATAATAACAATAATTATAATTATGTCGATGTCAACAACAACACAAACACAGATAATAATGGCAACAATATTGGCAATGGCGACAATCGAATTATTTATAATAATATCAGGAATATGAATTTGACCATCAACAACAATCAGTTCAGTGGTAGTTTCAATGCTGGTGTCAATGCTGGTGTCAATGCTGGTGTCAATGCTGGTGTCAATGCTGGTGTCAATGCTGGTGTCAATGCTGGTGTCAATGCTGATAGCATTGTTGTAACTCACAATCCAGGATGTTTTGGACCATTTAATAAATCACATCAGTTATGTCTGTGCAAGCTAGACAAACAGAATGACCATTATCTTGAAATCATCTTAAAATATATCTACTCATTAGCCCAGTTCAAATCGTTTAATGATCCAGCAGCATTCGTTTATTGCAGAAAAGACATTCAAATCCATCTCAATCACAAGATCTATTATTGTGCTCAAGAATTGTCAAATATGTTGAGTGAGTATGTTCAGGAGCTCTCTAACAACCCAATAATTCAACAAAAGCATCGTTTTGTGGTTGATTGCATTCGTGACATACACATATTTGAGCAAATGAAGCTAGAGAGTTATCGTACAATCGGCAAGATGTATCATCAATCACTAGCACAACATTTGAACAAGATGTTCAAAAATAACAATACCATTTTCAAAATGTGTGCACAAGGCACAAAAAACTCAACAAGTACATCAAGCCAACAAGAGGAACATGCAAATCAACAACAACAATTCCAAAATCAAACTCAAAAAGAACATGAATATCTTCAACAGATTCAGGCTGGATTCGAAAAATATCAAAATGATCAATTATCTCAAGAAAATCAAGGTCAACAAGATCAAGATCTAAACCAAAATCAAAAAGATCAATATGAAATATATCAGAATCAACAAAATCAAGATCAAGGTCAACAATGTCAACAAGATCAAAATCTCAGCAATTGGAGATTTTATAACAAGTAATAAAAGACCTAACCAGTTTCTCTATCTTATCATGTCATTTTAATATTATCTTTATTTTAATTTTTTTTCTTTGTCACTACCTTATCTATCTTGTGATTTTACCTATTTTAACATTTTATTTTTATCATTGCTTTTTCCAACCACTTTATCTATTCTATTACTTCCCAACACTTTCTAATAAATATTTTTTTTTTATGTATATTTGTAGATCTATTGGTTATAAGATAATAGTATATTACTAACACTGTTCATAGCGATATTTGCAGTTTAATATATTGTGAAAAATTCGTAGGAGAATGCTTTTGCTGCAACTCACTACATCAAACAGAGAAGTGATCGTTAAACCAATCACAATAACAATAACAATCACAGTCACTTCCTCTGACACACAAACAAACCACAGCGTGCACACTAGCCATGGAAACTTTGTAGCACGCTATTATTGGTGTTGATACTGTGGCGTTTATAACAAAAGCCCAGACCCTGCGTAGCGAAAATAGGTCGACAGGACCCAGTCAGAACTCCCTAAGAAAAATAAATTTGTTTCACTAGCACAAACTCAGGTAATATTCCAGTATTTAGCTCAGTCAATCGGTAGTTTAATATAGTGCAGATCAACAAAATTTCCAACTGGGCTAGATGCATCGCATAGTACTAGAGATACAAGAGATAGGTATATGCTCAGCACAGCAATATTAGAACATGTATATTTATAATTGTGTTAAAATAAGATTTTTGGCAATTATCATTGAAGTGGAAAAAGGTAAGATTATTTATAAGAAACCAAATATATGTCCAGCAATTATATTGTTTTGAATCATACCAATGGTGATTTATTGATTTGCTAAATAGTAAAACTATACATTATATATGCACTATATTTGATATGTGTCAGTACCATGGTGTGCACGCAAACTTTAACCGGCTTTTGAGTCTGTGTTTAGGTTCCCGTCAACACCCGAACCAGATATACTTTCAACATCTGGTCACGCGACCATTTCCTTCTCACTTTCTATTTATGTTTCTTCTTTTCTCCTTTATATTATAATATACCTAACTATTGGAAATATTGGACTTAATACCTCTTACAAACTTGACAAGATCCAAAATACACCTAATTATTGGTTGTTTTTGACCCAATCTTTAGTCAAAAAAATACTTAACTGAATAACAGATTACATCCATCAATATGTCTTCCAATATGCTCTTTGGTTTTAGAAGATATATAAATACGTCAAGAATTGTCTTCTATCCTTTCCATTCATCTGAATCTGCATTGGCAAAATAATAGCTACTTTGACTCACTTTACACAATGGATATTAATCAACTGTTTTGGAGACAGTATCACAACAATAATTCAAATAAAGCTGAAGTAATACCATCACGAAAATATCCCATAACAAGCTTCCTATTGAGTTTGTCAATATGATATTCAATCAATTGTCAATGGATATATTGTGGTTGTTCAGCTTATCAAACAGAAATGTGATTACATTTGCAGCATCATCATTACTATTCAGAGATGTATTACTAACCAATCTGCCTATTATCAATGAACAACAATTTTTTAAGATTCGCTTCGATCATCCCGCATCTATTTGAGTCCAATATATTTAGCTTTTGCACAGTTTGGAGAATGTATTTTGAACAACTAGATGAAACAAGAAGCTTTGATATTCTCTACCAACTAACAAAGAGTGCAAACAAAATAGAACATTTTCAGGTCTTTGTTAATGCTTTCAAGTCGCTTAAAAACACAAAATTGACTTGTATTAGTAACATTGCAGAGCTGATATTAAATAACTCAAAATATTTAAAGAATACCACCATTTACCTTGGATGTCCAGACTGGTCTCGTTTGCCAGGAGTCTTGAAATCATCTCATACTAAACTTCATGATTCACATACAACCGACTATCATCATTTTAATAATTCAATTCGTTGTCTTTATGAAAGCTTCATTGAAATAAATTCAAATGATTGTTTCTATTTTTTTACATTTACTAATAGCATCATTCATGAATTTGCTTTAAAAACTATGGCATCTTTTTTTACAGATATATTCAAACTTATTCAGGACTACCCAGATGTAATTGGAAATGCTGATAAACTATTTAATCTAAAGAGGTTAACAGTATTCTATAAACACAGAAAAATAACTCAATATCTAGACAATTTGGTCAATCTAGAATATTTGGATTTATCAAATAATTGGCCAATTGAGAGGTTTGAAAACTTAGATATGCTAACAAATTTAAAAAAATTATTATATAACGATATCTCAGATTTTGAAAATCTAGACAATTTTGAGAATCTGAACAATATGTTAAATCCGTATTATTCTGGTTTATCATTTAGGCGCAGTATTAGGAAGATTCAAAATTTAGATGCTTTGGTTAATCTCAAAACTCTTAACTTGTCTAACAATCGTATCACCAAAATTGGAGGATTGTCGAAATTAACTAAATTGAAGGATTGTCGAAATTAACTAAATTGAATGAATTAGATCTTAATCAGAATTTGATTGTTAAAATCGAAAATTTGCTCACTTTGGTTCATTTAAATAAATTAAACTTACTGAATAACAAAGTTTCTGAAATTCCAAATATGTCAAAACTAAAAAATTTGGAAGCTATTATTTTGGAAGATTATAGGACCATTCAAAAAATGAAAAATGTTAAAAAATTCCTACAATCGATTTATGATAAATTGAGTAATCCTGATCAGTCCCCAAATAAAATGATTCACAACTGTCAACCACCAGTCAGGATGTTTAGATAGTTATCTTCAATTTCAACTAAATGTGAAGCTTAGTTAGATTGGTACCATGCTACCTGAGAAGAATTTTTAAATAAAATACATTTTGTTTCATTTTTATTTGACAGCAACTATATTTATTAAAAGAGAGTAATTTCTTAACTTAGAAAACTGATATGGCTTCCATCAGTGGTAAAAATCATATCTTTTTGCACTACAGAAGATACCTTCGATGTTCGTGTGGAATGGGTCGTGCGAGTGTGAAGGGCAGTGAACAGTTCAAGAAGGGGCTAAATAGAAGCTGCAGGTGTCATGGGATGTGTACATGTGAATGACGCAAGAGCAGAAAATGATATGTGGGATGTAGGATGTTAAACACAAGTAGTGACACAGAGCTGAAATAGAACTGGAGACGTAGGGCTCTACACGGGCTGTATTAGACCACTCGGCCATCAGCAGCAGAATCAGCTGAACAGCGATCGCTGTAAAGCCAGTACTTGAAACCAGCAAACAATGTGAGCTGCATTGGAGAGAGATGGTGGTTTCAGTGTGTTTGCGGTGGAGAAAACACTAATATAATGCTTCAAGAGCTTTGAAAATAAAAACTGGTTGAAAATATAGATTTTTACATACATCTCCATCTTGTTTTTGTTTTGTAGGTGCTGCCTATCTCTCTGCTACCCTGCCGGTGGTTCTCTGCATAGTTTTTTATGTAGCTTAATCAATATATATCACAAAATTGACAGAGAAAACCTCCCCAAAGTAGTCCAATTTTTTGATCTGATAAAATGAAAAGGAGACTAACTGTAGGAATAACTTTGTATACACAAGAACTATTCAAAAGTAAATAGATTATATAACCACCTGACCGCATATTTCCGATCGTACGTTGATATAAATGCGGGTAAATAAACGGGAAATCAATATATCGATCGATTCGCTCCCTTATAGCCTTACAGCCTGATGTGTGTTGTATTTAACCAAGCTTCTTCTAAAGATGAATCAGTTCAGCAATAATGTTATTGCTGATCAAACTCATTTGCTAGATGAGAAGCTACGCACTGTGATATTGAACTGTCTTATCGACTCCAGAACAAACTTGGCAATCGCGAAAACAATTTGTTATGATGCCAATGATACAATCAGAAAACTCCAGGCAATAAGCTTTAACAATAATCTTCTCATTTCAAATATCAACTACTATCTAGATTTCATTAAAAACCAACTCAAACTATTAGAAAATGTTATTAATATGATCAGTTTTAAAATCAAAGATCGAATTATTAAAAATTTCAATGCAAACTATAGTAAATTAACCATTTTAAACAAAAATATGAATCATATTATAGACAATTTAAAGAATATTACAATAGAGAAGAATCTAATTGTAGATTCTAATGTGTCGATGGATCAAATTGATAAGAGGTATGAAAACGACATCAACAATACTGGTGATAATAGCAAAAAATTTGACACTTTATATGACTTTTTATCAATTGATGAAAATCTTAACAATATGAACTTTAGATATAATCAACTTAAAGAAAACAAAAAAAAAATAAAAAATTTATTGGAAGAATTGATTTTCAATAAAATCAATACAAAATTTAATGAATTTAATAATGTTTTCAAGAATATTGAAAACAAATTTAATATTATTTATCAAATAATATTAATCAAATTAAACGATCTTGACAATAATTCCACCGATTTCATTACTATCAATCCCAATAACAGTAATAATAATAGCAACAACAACAAGAACAACAACAAAATTGAAACACAAAATCAAAATAATATCATAGTAAATAACGATATAAATCGCACTTACGAAAACGAAATGGTCAATTTGTTACAATCAATGACCCATCATTATGATCAATGTCAAGAATGTTATAGAAATTTAGAATTATTTCAAAAAAACGATATATTTAACATGTCATTAAACGAATATGAATTACTTGAACTAATTGAGATTATCAGAGCAGATTCTTTAGAGGTTCCAAACGTTTTACAAGATCTAAATGAATTATCAATCAAAATTAAAAATGAAAATAAATTAGTAGAAAATATCAAAAAAGACCAAAAAATTGAAGAACCATCAAATATCGATTATCTCGACAACTTGATCAACAGCATATATGATACAAGCAATAACAATAACAATATTCCTACTGGGAATATTCAAACAGATAGAATCTCTTTAAATGATTTAAATTCAAAATTGAAAATCCTTTTAACTACAGAGATTAACTCATTATCTAAAAATCTAATTGAATTTAACGACAAAGACTTGAATAATAATTTTTTAGTTTTGATCAATAATTTAGATTCTCAGGATTTTACCCTTATTTTGAATAAATTGTTAAATAACGAAAACAGCAATACTAACAATGATAATAATACTAACGATAATAATAATATTTATAATTTAAAGGAATTAATTTCAACTCATTTATCTTTGATTTCCTTTTTATTCAATTTTAAAAAATCGTATTATTTACTTATATTGGAAATTAGAAGAAGAATTGACTTGAACAAAAGTTTACAAGATTTAATTGATCAATTTATCGACAACATTAATTTAATTGAAAAAGAAGATTCCACTTTTAAAAACGATTTTTTAGATAAGAATGGTCAGTTTATCCCAAGTAATTTATACTACTATGGTTATGTTAACAATGAGCAACCAGGTTACTCCAATAATAACGTCAGTAATAGTTTGACATACAGATTAAATAACAACATTAATGAAAATTTTGACAATAATAAAAAAACTCAGTCAATAACAAAATTACCCTATATTGAAATATACTCTCAATTTGAACCATTGCCCGAATTATCTGATGAAATAGTGAACATTGCACAAAATTGTTTGATTAAACTTGGAGAAGAAGAAAAAAATCTAAACTTACTTGTTCTACTGTAGTTATTGAATTTAGAAAAGAGCGGTATCTCAAGACTGAATTGTGTGATGGATTCAGTGCAATGCAGTTTGACATCGTGTGTGGTGAACAATTCAGTGGATTTGTTGGTTTTCAATCCACCATATGTGCCATCAGCCAACAGCGAGATTCCCACAATTAATGGACAAAGCAACATTGACCAAGACAGTGGTGCATGGCTAGATATGGCGTTGAATGGAGGTGACGATGGAATGATAGTGACAGCAAAGTTGTTGGACAATTTGCATGATATTCTCGCCGACAATGGGGTTGCCTATATATTGTTCTGTGCTCGAAACAAGCCAGATGATGTGTACAAACAGATGAAAGAGAGAAAATTGCAAGTGGAAAAAGTGATATTCCGAAAATGTGGGTGGGAAGAGCTCAGTGTGTTGAGATTGTGGAAGCGAAAATAAGATACTGATTTGTGAATGTGTATTTGATAATGTCAGAAATATACCTATATATATATAGATATTTAAAGAAAAATATGTACTCACCAACTATGATATAGTATATTAGAGCAAGTGAATTATTAGAAGTATACAGCTTCATTTATAAGTTTTTGTTTTTAATCTTTTCCTTTTCATTTCTTACTTGTTACGATGTTTTGGAATTTATATATTTAATAAAAAATTAAAATAATCAGGGCAAAGAAAACTCTGCATCCTTAAAGTACTCTTTTGCAATCAAAGCTGCAATGTTTGCACCACTTAAAGCAGAAGTTTCAAGAGTGCTAACAAGACTTTCCATAGAATTTAAATAGTATAAATTTTTATTAAATTTATTTTGGAAATCATCGAGTTTTTGAATTGGAGTTAGAATTGGAAAAGCCTTCCAATGTTTTGAGTAATAAAAATTAATGTTATTAATGTTTCTTGGGAAAAACAAAGGTAAAAGTTGGAATTTTGAAATGTAGTTTGGTGAAAATACTTTGTAAATATATTCTTCAGTTGCTGGAATATATTTGAGAATTTGAATTGAATAAAATTCAAACCCAATTGCTTCATCATCGAAATCTTCCTTATTTTGATAGTAATCTTCATCGGTTGAAAAACTTGGAATTGATAAAATAGTTGTAGGTATTTGAAAATCCCTTCTGTTAATCAAACCAAAAAATCTTGGATTATTTGGAGCTGACTTCTTTGAACTGAAAATAGTAACAAATAAATCTTTAAATTCAACGTATTGATGATCTGGATAAAAATTTTGAATAAAATTGGAATTAGATGTTTTATCATTTTCAAATTCCAAGTATTCTAAAGGAGAAGCAATAATAACTTTATCAAAAACTTCATTTTGAATTTTATTGATAGAATTATTTAAATAAGTCAATTTCAACTTATTATTTGGCAAAGAAATGTTTTGATAAAAGTTTTCAATATTTAAGACCTTAGTATCTAGAAATAAATCAGAAGTAGAATTTTGAATAAACTTTTCAAAGATTAGGTTATTGCCATTGGTTACATGATAGATTTTGTTGGCAGTTAAGGGAGATAAGCTGACCAATCCAACAAATGAATGAATTTGATTGATATTTTGAGCATAATTGCTTCTAATTACTGATTGACAGAATTGGAGTAAAAAATTTGAATTATCGATTTTTTTATAATTTTTCAAATAATCCAAAGTTGTTAAATTAGTTAATTCAATAAAATTTGTTGAATTCTTATCAATAATATGATTCAAACTATCAAAGGGAAATCCTGATTTATAGAAATATTCTATGAATTTTGAAATGACATCACTGAGTAAATATTTTAATTGAATATAGGAAAATAAACCAAATTTTCTTAAAAACTTTATACTGTTATAAAATTGGTTAGTTGAAGAATATTCCAAGTAGACAAACTTTTCAGGATCTGATGAATTGAAAATTCCAAACGAGTGATCAATTTTTGAATTATCCTCATCGATTGAAGCAGCTGTTGATAAATTGAAGATTTTAATTGCATTTGACAAAATCAAATTATCATTAGTGAAGATAGCCCCACCAATATCGACGGGGATATTATTAATAATGTCCAAGTCCTTGTCGATATAAGTGTAGTTTATTTTGAAGGCTCTGCCTCCAACATAATCATTTTTTTCAAAAATTTTAATATTATATGACAAGTGATCTAAATGGGTTGTGGAATTTGTGGAATTTGTAGCATTTGAGTTTAATGCTGATAAGAATTTGTTTAAATAATAAGCAGTTGATGAACCAGCAGCACCTGAACCAATAATTGCAATATTAATTGAGGGATTTGTTGAATTTATTTGGTGCTTTGAATTAATACCAACATTTTCATAGTTTAAATTAAATAAATCTTGATGGAAATTTGTGTTTTCAGTGGAGGAAAGTTTTGAATTTTGAGTATTGCGTCCCAAGGAAAAATTAAACAAAAATAGAAGTAATATTGAAAAATTAGACAAGAAATTAAATAAATTCATTGTGATTAAAGTAACAAATAACTTAATTTTGATAAAAGTATGGATCAATTATGAGTAATTCAAGATAAACAACAGAAGAAAACACACTTAATAATAGTTGCCTTCAAAATTGGATATCAATGATTTAAAGTTAACTTTCTTGCTCTAAACTAGCAGGAGTTTGCTAATAGAATCCACCAAAGTAACCCCTTGATATTAATCTTGAGTAAAGAAAGAAGTTAAAACAGAAGTTAAAGCAGAAATTATGATAATATATAGAAAGAAATTTCCAAAAAGAAATATGATATCAGAAGGAATCCATCAACAGTGGAGCTTCAACAAAGGAAGTAACCACCTCCCTTTCACTCCACTTTACGTTGCAATTAGCAATGATTTTCCAGGAAAAAATAGCACTGGCTATGGTTTAAATAATACCCAAAGCCATTGAACACAAACTATCAAAGGTTCCAGCTCAATCAACAGCATTTTTATCAATTTTTTACTCACAGGCAGCAAAAACAGCAAGTTGCACGTGAAATCACGTGTTAAGGAAATGTGCGTGTGAAAGTGCGTCTTAATTATATAATGCGTTAACACGCAATATCATGTATATCGTGCAGAGTGCACATACACGCAACTGTATGCAATTATATAATTATAATTAGATGTGCAGTAGAGTACGTTTAGTTGCGTTTTCTTAAAGCGGCATCCAACCACGAGCCGCACCCAAAAAGAAAAGAAGAAATCGAGCCGAAAGAAAGAAGCCTTTTCTTCCAATCACATACCTCCACCAGATTTCTCGATGATATCAAAGATTGCTGCTCAACGATTACTTGCTCGCAACACTTTTGGCTCTTTGTTGAATAGCTCAAGAAAGAGCTTTCTCAGGTTTTCCTCAGCTTCTGTTGCTGGGAACACAGATGGTGCCAGGCTTGTTAGTTTGAACTTATTCACCAAAAACGACTGTAGTCTATGTGAAAAAGCAAAGTTTGTTTTGAAAACCATTGAAGCTGACAATATGAAAGATAAAATACTCGGTGACAAAAATATTGAAATCAATTATATCGACATCACAAAAGAAGAAAACAAAAAATGGTTTGACGCCTATGTAAGTATTAATATTTTTTTACCAATTGTTGGACCTGTTTTACTAATACTCGATTTAATTTTTTCTAGTGTTTTGATATTCCAGTATTACATGTAGATAATTCTTTTAAAACCAAGTCTACAAAATTTATGCATCAGTTAGACTATAATGAAGTAATAAAATCAATTAATGAAATTTGAAATAGAAATTTGAAACCAATAAATATATTCAATTTTGAGACCTCCCCTGTTCATAAATAATAATATACAACTATAAATAATTGCAAATATAAATGTTGAAAACTCATAAAAAAAATGCATCTTTCAATCAAATATAGTTCTGTTATCCTCGATGTAATCAATTAACTTTTCTCTTTCCTTCTCGGTTCCATGATAATAGATTTTGTCAAATTCATCTATTAATTTATTCTGTTCACTTGTTGTTGGAATACTTCTATTATGAAAATCTTTATTATATTTTCTCAATTTCAATATTTTAGCAGCATTAATATGTCCTATTAGATTTTGAAGTTTATCGTGAAACACTCCACAAGCATTGCATAATTTTCGTTGACCATCTGGGCCACTTCTCCATTCTGGGGTTGATTTTATATCACATTGAACACAATATAATCCTTTATATATATCCGATATTTGTCCACAAATCAGCAATGATCTAGTGGCTCGATGGGTTCGAATATTTCTCTGTTTTTTTCCTCTGTTAATTCTGTAATTTGAAGGATTGTATGGTGGAATTACTTCTGCCAATTCATTATTTTTAAGTGAAGCAGCTATCGATATGTTTGATATCAAGTCTATATCTGAATATTTTAATGACTCATTTGAAGGGTAATATGTTCGAATTGTGTTATTTGATCTATTTCCGGGAAATGGGACAGTTATTGGTATACTTGATGTTGAATTTACATTTATATTGTTTGTTAACAAAGATGAATCATTTTTAGAAATAACAAAATTTTCCAATCTATAATCTTCCAAAGGAATAGGATATTTTTTACTAATACTCCAATATAAATAATTCATATGCTGGTTTTTAAAACTGTCTTTTGGACAATTTGAAATTAAAAAATGTCTATGGTAGTACAGATCATAGCCCATATGATTAATACAGTATTTATTTTCAGAGATATTATACCCCAAATCATTATTATTAGAATATTCAAAATAATTATTATGGCTTTCAGTATTACTATGATTCTCATTCAAATTTAAATTATTATTAAAATATAAATTAGCATCATTGTTATTATATCTATCATTAAAATCAGGATGACATATGTTATAATTACTATTCAAACAAAAATTTTTAGTTTCAGCATTTTTATTTCCATTATCATTTCTGTGAAAAACAGTGGAATTTTCTTGAGTTTTAAAGGGATGATTTAAAGAATTTTGAGCACTTCTTGGGATTTGGGTTCCTGAGTTATTATTACTATTGCAATTATTACTAATACCGGCTTCTATTGAGCTGTGTTTATGAAAATGTTCTTGATTGGCAGTTAAATCAGCTTGAGATAAAGAATTCATCCTTTCTATATTTTATTTTTATGCTGGGGAGTTTGTTTTTATGTTATCAAAATTATTAATTTCTTAATAAAGAGAGTACAATTTTACTTATTTTAAAAAAAAGTAAAAAATGAAATTAATAAATATAAATAAATATGAATAGATACGAATAGATAAATGAACAAATAAATAAAGATGGTGTGAATTAAAATAGATTTTTAATACAATTTTTTTTTTTTTTGGAACTCAAATTGTAATGGTGAATTTTTGTGTGATTTGACTTAAATTTATGTTGTTTTTTTTACAAAGCAAGCTAAATATTGTTCAAAGATCAAAATTAATATATACTGATTTTTAATATTTTTTACTTCTTAAATATATTTGGTTCATGGGCAAAATAAAATTTTTTTTCTTATTACTTTTTAAGTCATTAAAAAAGAATATGATAGAAAATTGCTGCAAATTTGTTCAATTACATTTATAGCCCATCTAGATCATACTTTAATGTATGTTAAAGTTTATGGTTAAAAGTCGATATGTCATTTTTCAATTTTTTTTTTGATTTGATTCGTATTTCTAATATTCATTCAATAGTTATGGCATAAAATGTGCTAATGGCTTTCAGTAACTTTTAATAAGAAATGTTGTGATATGGAAAAGCTTCGATGCTAGAAAATGTACAATCTTGGAGATTAATTCAGAAGTGGATGATATTCGAAACCCAGTAAAAGAAATAACGTTGTAAGCTTATTCTTGTAGCAACCAATGACAATAGCTATTTGATACTCATAGATATGTACGTGAATTTTGGAAACTACTTGCTTAGTGTTCTATCTTATTGCAGTGCAGTCTAAAAGAAATACACAGCAGTAAAGGTGATATCAAAGAAACCCAAATAGATAACAAGAGATTACTGAAAAGTTTAAAAAAGTAAAATATTGCTATGAGTAGATTAATAATATTGAATTTATATAAAGTTGTATGAATAATTTATAAAAAGATGGTTTGAGAGGCTAATTGAAAAGAAATTTGAACTCTAATTAGAAACTCAATTCAAAAAACCATTTGAAAAGTCATTTGAAAAATATTATAAAAAATATTATAAAAAACAACTTAAAAATCTCTTTGGAACCCGAATAGTCGGCTGTCATTTTGTTTAATGTTCTTGAAGTTAATTATTGGATGAAATTAGTGGTTTGCGCTCTTTACTTTTTTTAATTAATTCTTTATAAAATGAGTTTAGGTCATTGAAATTCCAATAGATTTCAATTGATTCAAATAATTTCAAGCCCTTTGTTGTAGTGCCTTTATATCCATCCAATTGATTCCAATTTAATTTTATAGAGCCCTTAATTTTATTTGATTTGATTAAATCCTCATCAAACTTCCATAAATTTTTACTTGCATCATAAAATGATTCAAAAAAAGTATTGAACCAAAAGAAAGTTGAACTTGTTAGTAATTTCTTTTTATTAAAACTAAATTTTTGCTCAAGAGATAATCTAATATCAGGACCAATTTTTCTGATAAATTTTGAATTTGCGTTTTTAATATTTTTATTTTTCTTAAATAGTAACGAATAAGTTACAAAATCATTTGATTTATGTATAATATCCTCTCCATTATTAAAAGTATATAACTTTTTATAATCATTTGTATTTTTGAGATCATAATCATAAATTGATATATCAATTTCATAATAAGGTTTTATTATTCTGATATATTCAATATTACATTTGAAATAGATTGGATTATAAAATGGTATATAATCAGGCAAAGAAGATGATTTTACATAATTATAATAATATTTTATATATCTCCTTTGAGATAAAATTGATACACCATCACCAAAACCAGATCTCATTCTCTTTTGAGTAAATAGATTTAAGGAATTTGAATAAGAAAAATTATGATTTGATATTAAAATACAAGATACTATTGTGCCGGTTCTGCCTTTACCTGCTTTACAATGAATTAATATGATATTTTTATCACTTTTGTTTAAAAAATTTTTAACCGATTGAACTATTTTTGGTAATAAATGAAAAGGGGGTGGTTGGTGATCAGCAAAGGGAAAATGTAAAATTTTATTATTAACATCAGTGTCATTATAACCAGGATTTTCACCTCTTAAGTTGATAATCAACCAATTATTTTGATAGTGGCATTTTAGGAACTTGACTATATCATTGATTGAATTTCTGTAAAGCAAATTTGGATAATTATTAACAGGACCCGAGCAAACAAGTATTTTGGAAGTAATGTAGGTCAAGTCAATATTAAGATCTAATTCTTTATCATAAAAGGGTTTTTGAGAACCAAATACAACACTCTTTAAAACTGATGACATTACTTCGTCTATAATTAATTTGTTTTCCTATTTTGTTTAGTTTTTTCAGTTTTATTTTATTTTTGGGTTTTCGGTTTTCGGTTTTCGGTTCTCGGTTCTCGGTTTCTTCTTTATTTTTTTTTTTGAAATGCTTTATTCAGATCTTAAATTTCTTTTCTATCTCTGGTATCTCATATACCTTCTGTATTTAGGTTTTTTATGAGAGAATTGAGTTTATTTTAAGCTATTACTTATTGAAAGTCTATTTGAGCAAGACTATGAGGGAAAAAGTGAGTGCACTTGTAATAATTTTTAGAAGTTCGAAATAAAATAGTTGAAGGAAAAGCAATGGTTAGAGTTAGCAAAAATAACAAAGTCAAAAGGATGTCTGACAGCCACTAAAGATAATGAAAAACTGAAATAGTTTGAGTAGATCCAGATTGTTTGAGCCCAATCTAAGTTGATTTATCGAAAACGTAGCATCTTGAAAAAGAATTCAAAATCTTGCAAACTTCGAAGTCGCCTGGAAACAAAAAAGACCCTCCAAATTCCAGTGCTTTTTGTGGTTATATCAGTAGGGCTCTAAGGGATGATAGCAGGGCTTTGACGATAGGGCTCTGTTGATAGGGCTCTAAAAGCCCTAAGACAAAACAGGGACGTCTTTTTGTTTCCTTCCTTCTTTGGTTTTGGGTCACCAGAAGCATTTCCAACAGATTGTTGAGGAAGTTAAGAGCAAAGTCGAGAAAGAGTGCTTATAGCAAGAATCAAAGATACAGAATAGTGTGCTTGAACGATGTTGATAACCGTTAAGGTGAGTTGGTGTGTGCTTTTTCCTATTTTCTTTTGATCTCACAACTAACATTTTGCCTGGTATCTCGATTTGCATCGTCTTTGGTATCTGTGTAGACATTGACCGGAAAAGAAGTAAGTTTATCGACTGATTAAGATTCTTCTGATTGCAGTATAGTGAACATTCAAACTAATTCTATTTGCTTTCCATTTCTCGTCTCCTTCAACCAGATCAAAATTAGAGTTGAACCAACTGAGTCGGTGGTTACTGTTAAGGAGTATATCGAAGAAAAAGAAGGTATTTCTCCATCCCAACAACGTTTGATTTACGAAGGCAGAAAACTGTATGTTATTGTGTGCCTCGACAGTCAATCTATATGATGGCTACTATCTCGATCCGATTTACTAACTGGCTTGCTCACCAATTATCTTTCCTATTCATCCTTTATTTTTTCCCCTTCTGTTGTTTTGTGATATGTGCAGTGATGATAACAAGTCCCTAGAGGAGTGCAATGTTAGAGAGGGTGCCTGTCTCCATCTCGTCTTGACTTTACGTGGTGGTTGCTGATTCTGCTGCTGGTGGTTCTTTTGGTAGAAACAACTCTTTCTTCTTTTTGGAAGGAGAACTGTGATCACGTGGGCTATTTTCTGTTTTCACTCCATACTTTTTGTAGTTTCATGTGAGAAACATCATTTGCAATTTTTTCATCTAAGTATTATTTTCGTTTTATTTTCAAACTATTATCTAATAAATAATTGAGCTATTGTTTTCTTTGAGACATGGCCAAGTCCAGGTATGCATTGTGGATTTTATCGCTGTTTCTTGTGGCAATATCGTGTAACTAACTTTAAACTGAAAAAAAAAATAAGATTAGATTTGAATATGTTAAAGAATTTGAGAAAGAAAATTATTTGTTGCAAAACTGCTATATAATTATTAGAATTGATGGTAAAAATTTTCACAAATTTTCTAAAGAGTATCAGTTTGAAAAACCGAATGATTCAAGAGCTTTAAATTTAATGAATAAGGCCTCATTGTCTTTATTTAGTAAATTTAACGATGTTATTATGGCTTATGGAGATTCAGACGAATATTCGTTTTTATTAAGAAAAAATACTGTTTTATATGAAAGAAGGGAATCCAAATTGAATTCGATCTTTGTGAGTTTTTTCACTGCTTATTATAACCATTATTGGAATGAGTTTTTTCCTGATAATCCTCTTGATGTTAATAGATTGCCAACATTTGATTCCAGATGCATATTATATCCATCGGCTGAGAACGTTAAGGATTACTTTAAATGGAGACAAGTAGATTGTCATATTAATAATTTGTATAACACGACATTTTGGACATTAATAGAAAAGGGGAAATTATCACCAAAAGAAGCTGAAAATAAATTAATTGGTACCCTCTCTTCGGATAAAAATGAGATATTGTTTAGCCAGTTTGGTATTAATTATAATAATGAGAAAGAAATATATAAAAAGGGAACAATAATTACCAGAGATTATAATTATAATAAAAGCAATAAAGAGATTGAAAATGAAAATGAAAATGAAAATAAAAATAAAAATACAGGAAAAATTTTTGAAGTGAATTTAACTGAAAGACAAAAACAAAGAGAAAATAAAAAAATAAAAAGGGCTAAGATTCTAATTGAGCATATTGATTTAATTAAGGATGATTTTTGGAAAGAGAAAAGTATTTTCTAGATGAAGTTTTGTAATATTGAGAATATATAAGGAAAAAAAAGATTATAATAAAACAAGAAAAAGAGCTAATGTGAATATGGAAATGGACATGAATATGAATATGAATAGATAATTGATTAGCTTGCTCTCCATTTAACGTTCCAGTTCAATTCTTCACCGGCTTTAAATGGTGCGACGACCAAACTTTCATCGCCAATTAAATCATTTTTAATTAGCTGTGGAACTTGATTCTTTTCTTGATATAAGATAACGGTATCCTTAGATTTAATAATTTCGTCACTGTCATTAATATTATAGAAGTTTTTGCCAAAATCATTAACAAAGTTTTTCAATTTATCTAAAGCATCAAAATTTTGAAAAATTTCAGCCAAATAACTTATAGCATTATTTTGAGTATAAACACCAGCACAAACGTTGACATGAGTAGATTTTTTTGATAATGGATGAGGAGCAGAATCAGAACCGAAAAAGAAAAAAGGTTTACCTGAAATGGCAGCATTGATTAGGGCTGATTTATCAGAAGGCAATTTTGCAACAGGTTTGCAAAAATTAACAGGATTTCCTGACCAATTATCAATTGTCAAGTATAAATGGTGGGCAGTAATTGTTGCGGCAACATTTTTGGAATTGATTTTTTCAATTGCATTGATTGCAGCCTTTGTAGTACAGTGTTCAAGGACAATTTTTAAATTTGGAAAATCCTGATGTAATTTGAATAAAGCAGGTAAGAAAGATTCTTCGGCATTTAAAATATGAATATGCTCATTATCATCATGGCTATTATTATGGTGAATGTCATCATGATTAGTTGAGGGCTTTTCGCCATGCAAATTCAAGATTAGATTGTACTTTTCCATGATTTTAAAAATTGGGTAAAAGTCAGAAAAATCATTTGGATCTACACCAGCACTTGAATTCGTTGTAACACCAGCAGGATAACATTTTATACCTTTAATGACTTTTAAAATTGCAGCTTTTTCAACTAGTTCAGGGGTCAAATCTCTTGATAGATAAAAGGTCATTAAAAAAGTAGTCTTTGGTGCTAATAATTCTAGATTTTTCTTATATCGGATAACCTGATCGATCTTTGTGATTGGGGGAACTAAATTGGGCATCACATAGGCAATGGAGACTCCACCTTCTCTGACAGTGGGAGTAATCAACTCCATCATCTCGCCATCACGCAAATGGACATGTAAATCAGCAGTAACTCCCAAGTTGATTTCTGTAGGCTGCGACATCGAAAGCTGTTTTGTTGTGGCTGTAGACTCTTTCAAAGTGCTCTTTCAAAGTAGTCTTTTGATTGTGTCTTTCCTCGTCAAATCTCGATTCGTCCTTTCAGCTTTTTGGGGAAGAAAAATTTTCAGGACCACATGTGTGGGTGCTCTCGCCAGATTGGGAAACACTGACTATCAGCAAGGCCTTCGTTTTGTCTATCCAAAAAGCAAGATCTGACTATTGGATGATTAGAATAAAGGATATGGGATTGAAAGAATGGTAAAGATTGCACAATAAAGATGTGCAAACAATTCGTATTCTGCAATTTATTCTCTATGAAAAGTGTTGGATCACAAATTAGAACAGTCGCCAAAGAGGGTAAGTTGAATTTTCTATTAGTAGAAAAAACAAATGAATAAGTCCAATTTTAAAAGGTTTCAAACAGTAGCCATCAGATTGCATTTACAATTACAATCGCCATCATAATCATAATCATAATCATAATTACAATTACAATTATAACAGTTTTCATAATCAAACACTAAATTTCTACAATGTCAGATCAACAGACTATAGCTGTCAAAACATTAGCTGAATCATTGGTTGATTCAATGGATAAAAGGCCATTAGTATCAGATTTATCAAATGAAAGCAGTTTAATAAATTTCAAATCCAGTTTATTTAGTTGTATTAACAATAATTGTAAAATTATTATAAATTCCAATCCTCTTGCGGCTAAAACCTTTTTAACTGATTTTTTTCTTAAATTACCACTAACTGAACATACGTATCAGTCATATGATTACCATTTCATTCCTTCGTTAAATTTGATTAGTTGTATAATTGTTGGAAAAGTCAAAATTGATGAATATCCAAGAAACAAATTGGGTGAAACTGCTGATTTGTTGCCTCCAAATAACAATTATAATGGCGTTATAAAAGAAAGACCATTTTGGAGTCTTCCCTTTGGTTTTACGTTGAATTTTGTGATTCAAACTGATACTCAAGATATTTACAAGGAATCAATTATTTCATTTAATTATAAAGTCAATTATATTCCTGAAGAAACTCAGATTAAAGTGTAATTGTTTGATTTATATAAAAGCAAAAAAACAATTAATTGAAATAAATAGTTTTGTAACTATAATAAATAACTGTCATTTGTTGTTGAGCCACTTTTAATTTCAAATTTATCAATAAAGTTCTATTTATTGATAATCAATAAATGATTTATTCTAACTCAGCTTCAGCTTCAGCTTCAACTTCTTTAGTGTTTCTTTTATATTTTTTAAAATAAATTGGTTTAGGTAATATAGTTTCAGACTGTGAATTTTTCAACGGAAAAATGCATGAACATGCATTAACAGATTTTTAATGATTATCATAAAGGAAAAATTCAAAAATGTTTATTTCTTAAAATAAAAAGTAAAAAATAGAGTTTAAGAGAAATGCTATAAAAATATTAAAACTAATAAAAAAACAATAAAAATTTTATGAAAATATTGAAAAAATGCTATAAAAAAATTAAATTAAGTTCACAATTTGAACATAAAACCCTTGAAAACAATTTTAAATCACCAATTAAAATACAAAAATTTATTATTTGTTCTGAATTTGATTACTTGAAATACCCAATTACCCAATTGTTTTTAATTTTTAATTTTTTGTACAAAAAACAGAATCAATAGATAATTAAATCAGAATAAAACAGTAAGATTGACCAATATAAAAGAGATTGAAAGCAAAATTAAATTTAGTTTCATACTGTCAGCTGAATTCAAAAATTGACTTTGAAATGAAGAAAGACCAGTTTCTGATGAAGCTGAATCAGTGGTCACAGTTGTAGTGATTGGTAATAAAACTGTTTGACCTGCTTCATTTGTTGAAACAATAACGTCAGTTGCGGTAGTGATTTCAATACCTAATGAATTGGTTGAAGTGACAGTCAATACAGTATAAGTATTTTGATCAATAACATCTGTTGTCGCAATTACAATAACGTCAGTATTAGAACCAATCGGTTCAAAATAGAAAGAGCTTCCAGTTTCAATAATTTCAAAATCAGAAGCAGTTGGAGTAATGGTTGATAAAATTAATGAACCATCTGAGGTGATTGTTGTGACGGTTAAAGAAGTTTGAAAAGTTGTTTCAGTAACAGTTAATGTGCCTTGGATCTGACCATCGCTGATTTGACTGACTGGAGTTAAAGTTGAAATT
Source organism: Ascoidea rubescens DSM 1968 (assembly GCF_001661345.1). Taxonomy (NCBI): domain Eukaryota; kingdom Fungi; phylum Ascomycota; class Saccharomycetes; order Ascoideales; family Ascoideaceae; genus Ascoidea; species Ascoidea rubescens. The sequence continues at coordinate 229,718 of NW_017962922.1, read as the reverse complement.
ACTTCACTGGTAGTTAAAGTTGGAGCTTGGATTTGGCCATCGTCAATTTGAGAAATAGGTATTAATGCCGATGTACTAGTAGGAGCCTGGATTTGGCCATCATCAATCTGAGAAACAACTTGGACTTGCCCATCAATAATCTGAGTGACAAAGTTACTATTTAAATCTTCAGAACCCAATGTTGTGAGAGCATAGTCTCTCTTAACGACTTCAATGGGGACCAAATAGCTTTCAGGTAAAAAGGTAGGAATAATCGCAGCATATGATGGAGCCAACAAGGCCAAAATTGAATAGATGGCTAGTGATTTCATTGTTAATTGTTTTGTTTTTTTCACCTTAACAGTTATGACTAATTTTAATTAATTCTGATGTAGAAAACAATATGAAAGTAAAGGTAGAGAAACGTATATATATAAAATATAGGAGGAATATGAATATATCAATAATTTCGGCTTAAAAAAAACTGAATCCTTGGACTTATAAATAGATATCAAGAGTTAACTTCTTCCAAAAACAAAGCAAAAAAGTGAATTGGTGGTGGAAAATGAAGACAAAAAAACACAGCAAAGCAAAACCAACATGTTTATATATGTTTCTGCCCTCTGAAACACAATGAAATACACAGCAGTTCCTGGAACTAACACAGCAATCTATTCGATCACAGCAGTGTCAATTGCCTTCTCGACCTTTGACTGTTGGCGATCTTTTGCAAAAAATAGACGATTCCTCACTTCGTCAAAAAGCCTTTGCGGTGTGTCGCCAGCGGCGCGGGTTGGCTGTAGACGGTGTTCGGTTTGTCTTGGTGGATGCTGGATAATGAGATACTTCCATTGAACTGGTGCTGATCATCCTAGATGGGATCAGCTAATCAATTACCAATCAATAAAGATTCAAGCGCAGGATCAAAGAAACAAAACCACCTTTTTACTGATTCATTATGAGTTTCTCCACGGCGCCGGTGAGCACGTGCATATGTATTGACTGTAAGAACCGAGGGTACTATTTCATCACATTCGGATTTCCGAGTACTCAAGCGAATTACAAACAGAACCAGATCATAATATCATCATCAAGTGGATATTACGTTTGTTTGTTAATTTATAGATACTACTTTTGAGATGAATATTAATAGACCAATTGGTAATTCAAATCGTAATTCTATCGCCAACTCCAGTTTTTCTGGTAATGAAGCTGACACTGTTTATCTCTTGAACACTGATCAAAGACCTTATATGCTATCAAAAGCTGTAAACGATCAGCCTTTGATTAAAGATTATATGAAAGTATTGCCCTATCCACTAGTCGACTTATCTAATAGCTTAAAGTCCCAAGAATCTTTGATAGTATACGATTTGTTGTTTGTCTTAATTGGTCTTGAAGGAAATTATATCAGATACTCCAATAAATTCAACTCACAAGATATTGATAGTTTGATCAATGGGCCTGATTATAAGTTTGCAAAAAATCTAAATCCATCATTAAAAGATTTCATCAAAAAGATATACAATTTTGGAAAGTTTTACAATTCTTTACTAAACTTTCAAGTTCTTTACAATACTAAGAACAACGGCAAAATAATTCAGGTTTTTATTCATTTTTTGAGACATTTCTTAAAGATAGACTATCTAGATTTTTTAATCAACAGTATTGAAAACAACTTCACAAGTAACTCAAACTTCAACTTGATTCAATTACTAAAGGAAATCCAGCTATCCAAACTAGATTTCAAATTAAACTTATTATACGAAATTATTCATTTGATACACAATGACAATTTAAAAAGACAACATATGATTGAAACCTTGCAAACTCTAGATGTGTTAAATAACAACACAATAAATAATGGACACAGTGCGTTGAATCTTGATACCTTGAATATTGATATCAATTTTGACAATTCAAAATTTCATCGTTGTAAAGGAGGAATAGTATTAAACATTATTTCAAAAAAAATTGATTCATATTTTGGAAATCATGAGTGCCTAATATTTCTAAATAATTTATTCGACTATTTATCATTTCCTTATCTATTGATATTGAATAATTGGTTAATCAATGGCGAAATTGATGATCCCTTTGCAGAATTTTTTATAAAAAATTATAAAACAAATACTTATAATGACAATGAACAAGAAAATACCGAATCTGATAACAACATTTCAAACTTGAATTTGTTTGATGTGGAAAGATATTGGAATTCAAAATTTTCAATTAAAAACGATGGAATACCTAATGAATTGGCTGATCCATTAATCAAAAGAAGAATACTATTAACCGGGACTTACTTAAACGCTCTCAAGGACTGTGATTTGCAATTCACCGCAATAGATTTTTCCTTTTATAATTATGAAAATCAATCTTTGGATTTTGGACACAACTACTTTAACAACTATGGACATAATTTAGATACAGAAGCTAACAATCAGGACTTTTTGAAAAAATTGAGCCTGTCAATCAATCCGAATATAATTTGCAACTTACACAATAAAAATTCTTTGAATTTAAAAATCAATTACTGGTTCAGAAGAGCAAATGATCTAATATTAAGTTTGATGTTTGATGGGTACGATTTACTAAATTTATTAGTCAGCTTGGTTGATTTCTTTTTAATGGCAAACTCATTTGATTTTAACACTTTTATCAATTCTAATTTATCTCTTTTAAAGAAAAATAAAAATCTCGTCAACCTAAATGAGCTCGAAAATAGTTTCCGTCTTTGTTTTTTTGATAGAGCATTCAAAAATAACAATACCAATTATAATAAGGATAATCAAAATGCAAATGCAAATGCAAATGCAAACGCAAATGAAAATGAAAATGAAAATTTGCATGAAACAAAAAACTTGGTTTTAAATCTGGTTGAATTAACAATTGAATCAAAAAACATCTTTGACGAATTACAAGACATTTTAAATGTTAAACCTCTTGATCCGAATAATATGAATACAAATTCAATTCAAGCTTTAAAAAATTTGGTTGTTGAATCTCTCGAACACGATAAACGGAGCTTGGATGAAAAACCATTGGAAAATATGTTTGAAAACTTTCTGATAAATTTTATAAATTTTCAACTAACTTTGCCATTTCCAATAAATCTAATGATAGATCAGATAAATATTACCAAATATCAACTAATATTCCGATTTTTGCTTTTAAACAGATTCGCAATCAATCTACTTGAAGATAACTATAAATTGTCCAAAAATTACTTGAAAAAAAGCTCAATTTCTCTTTCATTATTGAAAAAAATTTCAAAATTACAAATAATGAATTTCAATGTGATCAACTATTTGAAAAATTTGTATTTTAATTACACATTTATCATCAAGTATAACTTTGAATCAAAAATTGGGAAACTTTATAAATTTTACTATACATACTTGTCAAAACATGGCTTCAATAGTACTAGTATGTTTAATACTAATTCAACTAATGATAATAATGGGGTCAATAATTTGGAAAACAATTTTAAAGAAACCAGCAATATTGACGTTGATGTTGATTATAATTTTGCGGATCTGTTGACATTTGAAGGCTCTAAAAAGTTGATTCAGGATTTTATTGACAATATATTGCTATATTTATCATTAACCAACCCAAATTATTTGAAATTGATAAAACGTTTTTTTAAAATAATTTTCAGCTTTGCTAAATTTCACAAGAAGATTATACTGATAATTGACGCCAATACCCAGGACGCTTTGAACAATATAGATTATATGACTGCTGAAAAATTGAAAAACAGCGATTATATTAAAAGATTTACTGAGTATTATAAAAAATTTCATAAAGAATATATGCATTATGAAAAAAAAATATCAGAATATTGGGTTGATGAATAGATTTATCTTTAAATTAACACATTAATCACAATTTGGGTAATGTTTATAAAAGTATAAATCTTGCACTTTTTTTTGAAGATTTTTAGCATTATTGATTTATAAATCAAAGAATTTGAATTAGGAGGTTGTTTTTTGTACATTATTTTATTTTAATAAATTAATACAAGTTTATAGCTATCTCAGTCACAGAAATTCAGTCACAGAAATGTTGCTATAAACAAAAGCAGTGCAATTATTGTGGGTTACTCACAATCGCAAAATAGGTGTTAACACATTTCACAGGCCATATATACAAGGACAATCAGAACCAACCAGAAATGTGATGGTTTTATGGATGTTGGATTTAAAGGTAATTCGAAGACACAGTTTGTTGGCGATTCAACAGATTCAGAAGAGATTGGTAGTGCTGGTTATTATGCAAGTGATGTGTTATCTCAAAACTGACAGTAAAATGAAGTGCTATTGGAATAGAGATTCCAATTCAGGAAGAAAAGCATACAAACACCAGCGATTGTGCAGAATTGGTTCATCTTGCTTTCATTTTTTGGTTCAATTAAATCAAGTATCTCTATTTCATCAAGAATATATTGGGAGTTGGAATAGCCTTTGAATTAATTGCATTCTCAAGACTGGCGGTTGTTGGGAAGTAGTTATAAAAAAATTTAAGAGATAATTAAGGGCTGGTGTATTTGATCAAGATGGTGTGTTATTGGAGCTCAATCAGTTCTAACAATTTCCAATGGAATTACCCAGTTGGTAAGATTCTGAACGAAGAACCTTACACAAAGATTATTTTTCGGGAGGCTCAATTCTACTCAGTGAAAAACATCTACAAATCGAAGTCCAATTCCATATTGACCTCTATCATAAAGCTGTGTTCTTACATCTGCTACTTGAACAATGCTACCATAACACTAACGCCATTTGCATAATAGGTATAAATTGCAGAATTCCAAAAACGTATCTTTTTTCTTTAACACCTTGAATCGGGAGATTGGTTCTATTATCTGGTAAATGTTATGCACGTTAATACTCAATCAAATTTATGAACTAATTTTTAATATTATTCTAAAATTGATTATTTTGGATTTGTGTCTTGTTCAGGTCAATCTGCATTTTCACTTACAATAAAACCATCTGTCATATTCCAAGAAAAGCTATTATTATCAATTATTTTATTAAATGAACCTGTAAAAAGGGCAGTTTTCGTGGTTTTACCTTCAGTGGATTGAAAGTTTAATATTATGTATTCCTTGTATTGAAAAATGATTCCAGGTATATCAATCGTTGCATCTAAAGAAATCAAAATTATTAGGACTCTATATAGGAACATTTCACAAACATTTCCGTCACTTCTTTCTGTCTATTGCAAACATTGGAGGAGCCATTTAGGGCTGTCGCTGAAATGAAAGTGGTGTCTGCAAAACTGAAGGTAGTTGTTTCATTGAAATCAAAAAGATCCATAATTAAGCAATGGAAACGCCATCATCATCAATTGCTATACTCAAAACCCCAAGTGGCAGATTCCCTAATGTTTCCAATGAATTTGGAATCCACCCTTACTTTCACTAACACAATCTTCTGTTTCAGCGCCAGAACAAACCTTCACTGCTCCAAAATTCATTTGGGCGGGATGGCTGAAATATTTACTTCCTTTTTCATCAACAAGCTCGTACATCTCAGTAACTTGGGTTTGTCTACCCTCCTGGACAATGAGACAAAAGGTAAAACAAAAGGTGAAAAAAATAATTTGTTTCAAATTTATTACACATTTATTACAGATTTATTTTTCAAAGTGAATTCTATACTTGAATTTATATCAACACAGCTATCGTCAATTACTGATCAAAGTTTACTATTAGACAATGGAAAACCATGTTCAAAATAGCCAAAAGGCCATTTTTCAAAACCAACCAAATAACGTTGAAAAAATCAAGTCTTTGAAGGATTGGCTAGATGAGCTGAGTTTCAATGACACTAGTTCTGAGCTATGGGAAATGCCAAATAAAAAATCAATTGCAAATACTTCGCCTGCCGAAATTGCAAGCAACTCCAATACTACTCAATTGGTGCTCAACGTTAATGACAAAGCCAATAAAATCCATGATGCTGATAGGGGTCAACAACCTGTGATGCTGCTGCTGTTAGCTCAGAAGACGTCTTTTGATAAAGAAGACAAACTCAATTGTCTGGCAAACTGCCATTGGACAAATGCATGGTTTGATAATGGTAAAGTGGTTCCTTGCTTGAAAGTGAAATATCGCTCATTACTTTCTGATACTGAGTATCAATATCTTCTTGGTAATGGGCAAAACCCAAAAGCCCCAAATGGCTTCAAGAAAGCAAAAAGGTATCAATATGTGGTTAAAAATAACATTTTATATAATAAAAAAAGCAAGATCCAGTTGAGTGTTTCGAACTGGAAAGCTAAATGCATACAATTTATGGAACAGAATCAATTCAAAAGCCAAAATGATGCGGTAAACTCATTCACAAAATTATACCATGGAGCACCAAAAGAATTGATAAGAAACATTTATCAGCATGTAAATGGAAAAAAGGCAGCTAATTTAATATTTGCCACCACAGCTGATATATCAAATAATGAAGACCGGATTAATATTGAAAATACTCATACTACAGTAAGTGATGATCACCAGAATAATGAGAAGCCTGATAATGCAATTGACAGTGAGGATGATGATACAAATATTATCAGGACTCAAAAAACACCTCTGATTAAGAAGATGGATGAAATCTAAAGATACAGTGTAAAAGGATGATGTGACGTTTAAAAGAGAAACTCCAAGCTTGAAAACAGTAGGTGGTAACGATGCTAATAAGGACATCATCTTTAATTTACTACAACAGTTGAACTCAATCAGTGGAAAAAAATCAAGGCAAATAAATCAAACAGACTCAAATGAATATATTTCACCTTAGAGATGTTTGGTTCAGATTCAAATTGCGTCCGGAAACCTAAAGGCTCCCCCGGATATACCTAATAGCACGTGTTAATCTAACATTTCCGGCTCTGCTGCATCAAATGCCACAAAAGCTGGAGAAGCAGCTGGAGAAGCAGAGAGATAAAGCAGTTCTTTCCTCGATGTTGTGTTTTCCAGCTCCTCTTGCCCTACAGCACAGATAGCACAAGCACCATCACCAATTGCCTTCATTTCTCTCAAATACACCAGATATTGATTGTATTCATCCATTCATTTCAGAGTGTGCAACAATTCCCACTCACTTCCACTCCACTAACTCAATTCAATTTTATTCCATCCTATCCAATCCAGTTCAATTCAAGTCACTTTAATCCAATTTAATTCAGTTCACTATTTTCTTTTTTGCCACCTTTTTTCTCAACTTTTCCACCATTAATGTACCAGTATTCTTCCTCTTTACTAAAGCGCCAATTACTAGATAGCTCTTATTTCTTCAATGATGACAGCCTTGAGTCGCCTATCAAACCCACAGAATTGAACAAATCAAAGCCAAAATTCAATTCAAATTCAAATTCCAAAAGACAAATCCCCGGCGTTAACACTGAATTGTATCATCAAGGTTATTTTGAAGACATGACAAGAATAAACACCCTACAAAATCTAAATTCTTTTAATTCTTTCAGTACTTTCAGCGCTTTAAATGATTTAGACTCAAATAATTCAAATAGCCAATATCAACCTTTATTCGAGTCTCTTTATATTTTTGGTCTATTGGTTTTCTTTCTTGTGTTATTTTCTGCAATTGTTTTCACCATAAGAGAATACATTTGCTCACTAAATGAAAAAAAATTGCTTGAAGATTCAAATGATCAAAAATTAGGTAGTCAATGGAGCTCCTCTTCAACAACTGTTTTAACTAATAATTTCGATAAACAAAACGCTGGTGTCTTACCACAAACAATGGATTTGGGCAGAACTTCTCAAGGTTATCCAACTTTTAATCATCAACATCATAAACATCATCTATTCAATTATAATACCAAAAACAAAAACAACAGCAACAGCGACAATAATAATAGCAATAATAATAGCAATAATAATAACAATAATAATAACAATAATAATAACAATAATATTTCTGATAATCAAAATATTAACCCTTTAAATCCTTTATCAAATAATATAGATCTTAATGATGATTTTATATTTACCAACACAGGTGATACTTATGCCGCCAACACTGTTTTAAACGAATACAATCAACCAACAACAAGTTATTTCTCTTCAAACAATTTTCAAAGATTAGACCCTTTGAAAATAGTCAATACAAATTCAAACTCAAACTCAAATTTGGATTCTAATTTAAATGAAATTGAAATCAATAAATTTAACTCAAATTTTAATTTTAATTTCAATTTCGATGATGGTAAAATCAAATCAAAAATTAGTGATAACCTACCTTTCAATTACTCCTCAAATTCTTTAAATACCTTCTCAAATCTATCCTTTTTTCAAAAAAAGAAAATATCTTACTCATATCAACAATTAATTGATTTTAAACCAAAACAAAATATCAACTATTCAATTTCCCCAACCTTATTAAATCAAAACAAAAATATCCTCAACAATCACATTAATCCTGATAAAAATATTAAAAATATTAAAAATACTAAAAATACTAAAAATACTAAAAATGTTAAGAATGTTAAAATTATTAAAAATGACGATAAATCCTCAAATTTAATCTCAAAAGTAAATTTATCAACCGCTACTGATTTATCCCTAAAAATCAACCCAACCAATTTCATCACAGCCTGGAAAGCTGAAAGAACGATCACTGAAGTCTGTTTATTATTATTAAATGAATTCATCCCAAGACCTTCAATCCACGATCATGTAACAAAAAAAATTGCTGTCATCAGATTATTAGCCATTGGTGCTAATAATTCTACTTTCGATAACCCTAACGTTTATTTGCCTGCCTTTAACGAACTAATGGAACATATCATCGATACAGGTACCATTTTCGACTTGTTAAATGAGTCAATCCCAATTGTTTCTCAAGCTTTAATTGAAATCACTTTACAATACATCTGGGCTCATTGGACTTTCTCTCCAAAAAATCGTATCTCCGTCTTAAATAAATTCAAAGATTGGAGAATCGCTACTCCAGCTATTCAACCTCATCATGTTTTATTCCGCTACTTGTGCAATTTAGAATTGGGTATCTTTGCCGTTGGTAGAATGTCTTATGATTCTTTACAATTCTCAGAATTTAAAATTATTACCCTAATAACTCATTTGGCTTATAACTCCTTTTGCAACGATTACATCAGCTTTATTCCAATTTTAGCTCAAGCTGTTGAATATACTGAAAGACCCTATTCTCATCGTTTATTTTATACTTTACTCCACATTTTAGTTAAAAGACATTCAAACTGTTGTATGAATGACTATCTTTGTGATAAAAATGCTGAGGTCAAAAGACTCGTTCAACATGGTTTTTGGATTAAAAATGATTCCGAAGTTCGTAAAATTGCTCAAAATATTCATATGACAATTATTTCAAAATATCCTCAAACAATGACTTGGTGGAAAGAAATCGATGGCGGGAGAATTTTTGTTACAACATCACCAACAATTAAAGCAAATAATTTAAATAATATAAACCAAAATGATTTAAATAATTTAAATTATTATAATTATAATGAAAATAATAATTCAAACAATTTCAGTATTCAAAATTTAAATTTACAAAAAAAAAATTTTATGAATTTAACTCCAAATACTGGAACATCTCTTGCTATTTCTTTAATTCCTCAAAATTACTCCTATATCAATAAATTAATGCCTAATCAAAAAAAATATCCAATTGATAATAGACGGAAAATTCCTAAAGATGAACCTCAAAAAAAGAAATCCCTTCCGGGATCCTATAATTTTTAATGCTTAATGAATCCATATTTATTGCTCTATGACTTGCTTTCAATGTCTTACATAATGAAAAATGTTCAAATTTATTATTATTACTTGTATGGGTATAGGTTATTTGTATTTGTGTCAATAATATTTTTGTTCTTTTTTATTTTTTTTTTTTATTTTTTGAATTGTTTTCTTTTTTGATAATTTTGCTTTGATTATAAATATGTGTTACTTATCTTTTTATTTATCTATTGAAATTTTTTTTTTGGTTAATTTTTGGAATCCTCTTTAATAAATGATTAATATTACTTAAATATTTTCATAAGATCAAAAAAAAAAAAAAAATTAAAATAAAATACGGAAAAGCTTGTAGTAAATAATTTTACTACTTTTGTAATGAGACTCAATATTTCTTTAGTCTTTTAATCAATTATTTTTATTATTTTTTATTTGAAGCCTTTTCAAGTACAAATTCTTCTTCTTCAATAAATTCTATTGAGCATCTTTTAATAGACTTATTTTTTTCAACAAGCCTTGTTCTAAGAATTTTGGAAACATTTTCAAATTCTTTAATATCAAGTTTATTATCCCATTTTTGGTGAGGAACAACCAATTTTAAATTTGTAATGATAGTATTTGGACCACTGCCAATCATACTGAGCTCCCCAATTCTGTAAGATTCCCCATTATTGTTACTAACAAGTTTAAGTAAAATTTCATTAATATCATTTTCAACTTGGATGTAATCTGGATGAGTGGCAGGAAGTGCAGTGTCAACTAATTCTAAAAGAGAGCTTTTAATACCATCGTAACCGGGTCTGATAATCATAAATGAGACAATTAAACTTCCAACGTTATCCAACCAAGTGATATTCAAAAAATAACTAGATGTTATAGTCACTAAAGCAACAACCGAAGTTAAAGAGTCTACTCTATGGTGCCAGGCATTTGCTAATAAGACGTTTGATTTTGTCTCTATAGCTATTTTTTTAGTGGCACGAAATAGCCATTCTTTGACTAAAATAGAGCCACCAGCTATCCACGCAGCATTTATATTTGGAATCTCATGAATTATTGATGTTGTAGGATGAGCAACAGGAGTAATTTGATGTGATGGAGAGGTAGAAATTAAGGAAAGCAAAGATTGAAAAGTTGAATTTAGTTCAAACATTAAAGTTGGTAAAACTGGGCCTAGAATTGCAACAGTGGAAGACCAACCAATTTTAAGACCGGCACTTAATAAAAGTGCAGATACAGCTAAAGAGCCCAAAGTTTCAATTTTACCATAACCATTAGGATATTTAGTGCTGGGGGATCTTAAACCAAAGTTAACAGTCAATAGAGTTAAAAAATCTGAAATTAGATCTGAGACTGAGTGAATGGAATCAGCTATTAGGGAGGGAGAATTATAAACTATACCACCTATACCTTTACCAATAATCATACCAACGTTTGATAGTAGACCTAACCATGTTATCCTAACACTGGGATTAGTTAAAATTTGTGATTTATTTGATGTTAGCAACAATGAAGGACCATGAGAATGAGAATGTGAGTGGGAATGTGAATGCGAAAGTGAATTTACATGAGGTATAAACTCGGACTCGCTTAGATTATTTGCGTCATTAAGATACTTATAACCACCTTTTACCCCAAATATAGCAGAATCATTTGCATCAGTTTCAGACTGCTTCAAATGAACATGTTCATTATCATTATAACCAAGCTCAGAGCTATTTTGGTTTGTGTGGGAATGCGAATATGAAGGGGACTGAGAGTGAGAGTGTGAATGAGAAGCTGAAATAGTATTGTGGGAATGTGAGTTTAAGGCAGAGTTTTTCAACTCATTATTTGAATTAATATTGGTATATAAATTTATTGAAGTCCTAAAAGATCTTATTTGATATTTGTTAGCAGTAACACAGGTCTTGATTAAAGATTTAAGCAAAATTTCACTATTATTAGGTCTCAATAGTGTGGAAATCATCTTATAAGATATTAGGACAGAAACGAAATATATGACCAAAACAGATAAAAACAAAACCAAGTATTCTTTATTTGGATTTCATGGTATAAAAGAAAAAAGAGTTTGCTCAGAGATTATTATTATTAATGCTGATGTAGAGTTTTACTTTCCACCAATAAAAAACCCAAATTGAATAAGAAATATTATCAATTTAATCATACAAAGTCATGTGATTTGTGCATGTTATTGCATGGACTGTACAGCTTATGCAGCGAGAAGCAGATAAAAAAAGCTTTTCTGGCCACACCCCCGGAAAAGTCATTTGTGGCAACAAGTGGTGAACACGGGCTTGGGGTCTGATAATCGAGGTCTAACAATTGGGGTCTAGTAATCAGGGCCTGCTATTGTAAAACCGCTGTGATGGGTCTGTGTTTTTTTGTACTTTTTTCGATTTGGAGGAAAAACATTCTTTGACCAGTTTTTGTTTTCTCTCAAAGATGGTGAGTGGAAATGGATTGAAGTTTCTCTACTATGCTGAATACTTCCAGTTTATTCAGTTTGTCACAATATCGTTCCAGATAGATCTAGATCCCAAAGTATTTATCACAGAATTGTACTTGGCTACAAAAACGACACTTGAAATTCATTTGTCCAGCTCCAAAGTTTACAAAATACCTTTACCTCACCAAGTTGACTATGTCGCACCAGACAAAGTTCCCTTGGACTTGTTAATTTATGATACCAAAAATGATTGCTTTACTGTGAAATTGAGGTCAAACAAAAATTTTCAGAAGAAGTCAATGGGCAATCCGTTACTTGAACTTTCTAAAATACAAGTTCAAAATGCCAAAAATTTTAAAAAATTTAAAATTTTTTGTTTAAACTGTGACTCAATTATAATTGACAGTGAAGATATTGATAAAGTACTTGATAAACCAAAAGAGTTGTGGTATGAATTGTTAGATTTTTGGTACTGTCATAGACCTGATATAAGTTCAAACCTAAACCCAAAATTGAATCAATCAGTTTTGAAACCTCCCAAAGATTCACTTTTAATCGGTTCCTACTATTTTCAATTGAACAAATCGGATTTTGGGAAATCAATTTTATCAGACAGCAATATTGGTAAGATTGATAATGGTTCTAACAATTCTGTGCTTTGTTCAAATTGCAAAACTAAAATTGGATTTCAAAATCCAAAGGAAGACTTGGATATGGTGTCGTTATATAAGTGGTCTTTAAAAGTTACGCACATCAATACAATCCCTAATGCTGATGGAACTTTGAATAACACCCTGAATAAAATCAAGATTGATTTATTTTATCCTTATTCTCATGCTTTTAATATCCTACTAGACTCCACTGTTAACCAGTCAACTAGATGCTTTTGTTTGAGCAGCAATAATAAGCAAATTCTACTTTTTGTATCTGCCATTGGCTCAGAAATCACATTAACAAATTATTCCAAGGAATGTATCAGCAATACTATAAAGGTTTTTTTCACCGAAGATAATAATAATATAGAAAGAATTTTGTTAAATAAAGACAATAAATTTAATCAAAATATTGATACAATTGATCTACCCCAAACTGTTTTTGCTGACCTCGTCAAAGTTATTAAGACAACTAATAGTATAATACCTACCAGTTGCAAGTATTTCAATGGGAGTCTATTAGGTTGTAATGGCTGGAGTTTTGGTTTAATTCCTTGCAATCAAAAACTATTCTGATTATTCAATCTAGCTTCTTGAAAGTCATTGTTGGTGATGGTGGGCTTAGTGTTATAAAGAAAAGCAACTCTTATTTTTCTATGTTTTTTTAATAATGTCTCTATTTATCAAATTCATGAATATTTCAACAGAATTAATTGTTTATATTGACACAATAATTGCTTATAACGATGAATCAAAAAAAGTTTTTAAAACACTTTCTTCAAACAAAAATTGTTGTAAAGTTGAGATACGTCTATTTGCAAAACATAAATTAATTTATAATATCCGTCAAATAAAAAATTTACTTGGTTTCCTTTATGTGATTTTAAATATATATGACATTAGCCATTTAATTTCTATAAAAAAACTAACAAGAAAAAGCCTAGTACCAGTAACAGATTATTTTGGATTTCAATTGTTTTCAAAAATTTTTATCGGCAAAATAATTTAAAACTTTTAACATGTTTTTTGTTTTTTTCACTTCAAAGTTCTATTTCTTTTTTTAATATATCTTTTTGTAGATGGTTTTATTATGAGTGCTTTTGAATCAATGCAAGAATCATCCAAATTGTCAACAGAATATTTCTCATCCTCAATAAGAAGCTTCTGAATTGTGGTCTGTCTTTTTTTGGATTCAAAGGACACAATTTCTTCGCAAAACTCTTCTGGTTCAATTAAAAATCTTCTTTTATTTCCAGTTGTTTTTTTTGGAGAAAATACCCTCTGGGTATTTGCTATGACCAATTTTGGTTTTGGGGTCTCACTATCGTCACATATTATAGAAGATTCTTGAAAGATTCCAAGATCTTTAACTTTTTCCTGAAGGTTCTTAATAGTATGTTCATAGTTTTTATTTTTTTTATTTAAATCTTCAATGTCATTACTCAATTTAACTTTAATTTTATTTAGCAAATTATTTTCCTGAGATAGTTTTTTCCAAATTTCCCTTTCATTTATTAATATTTTTTTTGTTTCTTCCACTTTATTTTGCAAAGTTTGACATTTTTCTCTCTCTAAAAAATATACACTCTCAAATTTAATCAGCTTTAAATTGCTCATTTTTATTTTATCTTCCAATTCAACAATTGTTTTTTTAGATTTGCTTTCTACGATAATGTTTTCTTTTTTAAACTCCTCTAGTAACTTTCTAATAGCAGACTTTGCTTCTTCTATAAAAACATTCTCATTTCGGTTTTTATTTTTATTTTCATTTTTTAACTTATTTACAATCCTTTCTTGTTCAAGCATGTCAGTTTTTAAATGACTAATTTTAGAATTCAAGTCAGAATTTTCTTTCTTAATATTGTTAATAAGATTAATTTTTGAGTACAAGCTTTCCTCAAGTTTTTTCAACTTTTGTGTCTCTTCATTCAATTGAAGTTTAACTTGATTAATTTCTGAGTTTCTGGAACTAATAATTTCTTCCAAACTTTTGATCTATTTAGACGTTAGTATTAATGTTACTAAGATCAAATATATAAAACTCTAATATGTAGAGGTAAAAATAGAAAAGTAAGTAATACCTTATTATCAGCTTCGCTTTTGAATCTATTGTATTCCTCTTTAGATAGCTTTACTAACTCGTTTTGAGTTTTTAAATGAGATTCAAAACTTTCAAATGCGCCTAATTTTTCGTTGTCTATTGTTTCTTTTAAGGTTTCTATGGCTTTTTCTTTCATTTCAATCTTGTTTTCATAAAAATTAATTTTATCTTCCATTTCAGCTTTTAACTTTAAACACTCATTTTTCAAATCTTTTAATAATAGATTAGAACTATCCAATTTCTTTTCAAATATTTTCATAATTTTTTCAGTTTCAATTTTCAATTTTTCGGTCATTGTACTTGTGTTAATTTGTAATTTAGAAATAATTATATCTTTTTTGGAAAGTTGATTTTGCTAAAAAAAATATTAAAAGTTAGAAAGACGAATATTAAAACCAAGATATAAATTATTATTAAAACAGTCAAACCTTACCAAATTTTGGCACTCAATTTTAGTTTCTTTGCTTAAAGTTTCAGATTTTTCAAGTAGATTATTCTGAAGCTGCATTTTAGTTTCAAAATCTTTATTAAGAGATTGTTTTTCCAATTCAAAACTCAGATTAAACAAAGAAATTTTCAATTTGTGATCATTAACAATTTTTTTTGATTCAGCTAACTGCTCTTTTAGAATTTTGTTATCAGCTATAAGCTTTTCTTTATCGAAGTTCATCTTAGTAATAATATCATTGAGAATAGATTCTTGAGCTTTTGTAGAGACATATTTCTGATTAATTTGATTTTTTTCTTCTTGAATTTTATTAATGTTTTCTTCAAAACTTTTAATCTTTTGTTGACTAGTTTTTTCATCTATCGTCAATTTGGAAATAAGATCTTTAATTTGAAAGAATTCGTTGTTTAATATTTCAATATTGCCAATTTTATTTTGTTTTGCAACCTCCAAATCGGTTTGATTTTTCTCTTTAAACAATTTATTAATCATTTCTATTTCTTTTTGGATTTTTAAAGATGATTCACTTAGAGTATCTAGACTTAAAACAGATTTTAAGAACTCCTGATCAATTTTACTATCTAATTGATTTAATACTTCGGATAAAGTTTTGCTTGATGATTCATATTGAACAAGCGCTGTTTTTTCGGATAATTTAAAACTTTTAAAGAGTTAATAAAAATTCAATTAAAAAAAAATAAAAATAATAAATAATTCGGTTTTTATACTTTTCAGAAATTTTTATAAAAATCTTATTTATTTCTTCCGATATTAAAGGAAATTCTAACTTTATTTGCTCAAATAATTTCCTAGTGAAAATTAAAAAGTTAATATATGATTTTAAAAATTAAAGCAAAAGAAATAAAAATTGAAACATACTGTGACTCTTTAGAAAACAATTCCTTTATTAAATTAATATCCTTAGAATGTTGTTCAATAAATTCGGTCTTATTTTTTAATTCTTTTTCAACAAAAGAATTATGGTTATTACGAGTATCATCGAGTTCTTGTCTTATTCTATATGAGTTCATTTTTTCTTCTGATAAACGACCTGAAATGTCGTCTATTTGATCTCTTAGCGAATTTATTGTAAGATCTCCTTTAAAATTATTAGTAAGCTTGAAAAATAAAATTAATCAAAATAAATTGAAATAAATTAAAATAAATTAAAATAGTTATTAATAAAAAAAAGATAAAACATACTAAAGTCTAACTCTTGTTTAATCATATGAAATTTCTGAGTTGATGTTTGCAATTTATTTTTTGTCTCGCAAATTTCAGATTTCAATGATTCAATTTCACACTTTATTGATTTCTGGGATCCAGAATATTGATCTAACATGGATGAATATACTTTTTTTTCTTCAACAAACAGGGAATTTGATTTTTGTAAATTAGAATAAAGATCCTTAAAATTCTCAAATTTTAATGATAAATTCTTTAGTTTTTCATCATAAGTTTGCAAATTTTTATTCTTGGTAGAAATTTGATTTTTCAATGAATTGATTTCATCTTCTAGTTTTGTCTTTGTGTTTTGTAGTCTATTAATTGACACTAATAAAGGTCTCAATGTGGAATCTAGTTCTGGGTCATAAGTCGAATTACTGAGTTCAGAAAACTTTGATTTTGCCTCTTGTGAGTGATTTTCATTTTCCATGACATTTTTCTTATTAAAGATATTGAGATCAGTTGATGATTTGAAACGGTTTGGTTTATTATTATTATTATTTTGAAACAAGGTATTCTTTTTCCTTGTATGTTTAATTGGAGTAGAAGTGTTTTGAGGAAAATTAATTATTAGACTATCGTTGGCAACTGCAATATCTGTTTGAATATCAGAATTATTAGATGAGTCAATTTGTTCACATTTATAGCTCGAGCTATTTTTATTTTCATTTGGGGTTTTTTTATCAACGGTTTGAGAATTGGTTGTTACAATTTCTTGAGGATTATTAGGAGAATCCTTGTTATTTTTTATAATGTTTGAAGCATTGTCAACTTCATCTATGGAGATGACGGAGAGATCATCAGATTGAATTAGCTCTTCAGAGAGGGAATTGTTTGGAGTAGAATTGATTTCCGAGTTGTAATTTGAAATTGATTCAACGTATTGTGTTTTTATAGAATTTGCAGATGAATTTGAGGTTATGTTATGATTTGTATTTGAATTGGGGTTTGGATTTGAGTTCGGATTGGAATTAGAATTGGAATTAGAATTGGAGATGGAGTGTAGATTTGATTTTTGGTAAAATGGAGATTTGGAGGGTTTGAATTTGGTTGTAATTAGTGAATCTTTTTTCTCTTTATTTAATTGAAACTTGGAGGGAATTTTATTGTTTAAGCCTAAGCTTGAAGAAGACTTGTTTTTTTTGAAATCATCAAAAAAGTCATTTAATGAGGTATCATCAGTAAGATCTTGATGTTGAATTGATTCGTTTGAGTCTAGAGAATTGCTTGAGTTTACAGTTGATTTCAAGGAAAAGATGTTTTGTCTCTGTTTGAGGGTGTTGTTATGATGAACATCTCGAAAAAACGACATCTTTTTGAGAGAGAGAGGAAGTAAAACCGGAGCAGTTTATTATGTGTTATGCTATTGGATTGATCTGTTGGTGTTGGTGTGAAGAGTGGTTGGGACTGATAACAAGGTGATAAAAAGATGAGGAGGAAAAGAAAGAATTAAGCGCTGACAGTGTTAGGTATTTATATGTGGTTACTTTGCTTCTTCTGTATCATATGCATCATCCACCTCAATGTTGTCGTTGAATTCATACGTCTCATTCAAGTCCCATATTTGGACGTGGCCATTCAATGTGATGGAGCCCATGATTGTGCCATTGTCAAAGAGATGGACCTGGAGAACAGGAGAGTCCTGATGTGTGTCTAAGATTGATTTGACCTGTCTAGATTGAAGGTCCCATATGAAGATCTTGCCACATTCTGAGCCAGACACGATGAGAGGTTCGTTTGTTGCAGTTATGAACTGAGTTGAGCAAGTGTATTTTCTTGCAATTGAGATATACTTTTTCTTTTTTGAATTGTTGTTTGATGGAGCGTCGTTTGGTGGAATGTTATCTAATTGGGGATCGTTTGATTGAGATTCGTTTGGTAAGATGTTGTTTGGTTGAATAGTTGGGATGTAGGCTTGATAAGTTTTAACTATTTTGTTATTCATGTAGTCCCATAATCTGATTTTGCCATCCAAAGTGCTTGATAGAATGTATTTGCCATTTGGACTAAAAGTGACAAAGCTTACAGGACAGGTGCTTATGCCTAGTCTATCGTTCATCAAAGTTTTTAAACATTGGCCAGATTCAGTGTCATATAGTCTGATTAAACCATCATAACTGCTGCTTGCAATGATAGTGCCATCCCAAACAAAATCTAGAGAGGATATTGGATCAGAGTGGGCAGATAAAGTCTTTAAACATTTACCAGAGATACAGTCCCAGATTCGAATGGCTTCATCATCGGATCCAGAAATCAATAGGTTTCCTTTGTAATTGAATTTGACACAAGTTACATGATAAGTGTGGCCTAGTAGAATTCTTATTACTCTTGCATATTTCAAGGACCAGATTCTTACAGTGTAATCATCAGAAGCTGAGGCTATATAGTTTGAACAAGGAGAAAAGTCTATATCGGAGACTCCACTAAAATGACCAGCAAACTCTAGGATTAAGGACTTTGATTGTAGATTGAAGATTTTGATTGATTTGTCAGAAGAAGAACAAGCGAATAGTTTGCCATTGGGAGAGATTTTAAAACAAGTCAAGTTGTTTCGATGTATTTTGGATAGTTCATACCGAAGTTTGTAAATTTCTTCTAGATGGTGCGAGTCTAAAGAGTGAGTTGAGTAATTTGAGTAATTTGTTAAAATTGAATCATTATACGACATTTTTTATTATTGTTATTGTTAGTAGTAAAAAAACCAAAAAAAAAAAAAAAATAGTGGTATTTGTAGTGATAAAGTGGGAGATTTAATATTGAGATAAGTGAAAAGTGGAAATTTCAAATTTTTGAAACCTTCAAATTTCCAATCAGCAAGAAATTCACGGTGATGGAATTGAATTGAAGATTGTTTTTCGTTAGCTAAGTGTTGCCACTAATAACAATACGCTGGATATCTTTATCATAAACTGGTTATTAGATACAATTAGTTATTAAAAAGGATATTAATATTGCAATGGGTGTATGTAGATTTGATCATGTTATTTAGATGTGATTTGGGAGAAGGAATACGTTGCTGACTGAAGCATGTATATAAACTGTTGATGTGGGATGATACAAATACTAACAAGTGATGAGTGATGTAGAGTCTTAGAATCATTCCAGAAAATTCTCAATTAAGCTCGATAAATAACCAAGAAGGTGGAGAAAGTTCATATTCTGCTCCTGGGTTAAACGATTTATTTAAAAATGGAGGACCCAGTTCATTAAGTGACAAAATCAACGATAGACATCCATTAGAGAATCAAATTAAAAACTGGGAAAGTACGCAACTTGATCTTAAAATGGAACAATACAGAAGATTGTTTGGGTTAGCTGAACCACTAAAGAGAACAATGGAGTTGGAAATCGTCAATAGAATAGATTTCAGACCAGAGATATTGGGTGGAACAAGCAATTTGCATAGAGATATCTTGTTGAACAAAGATTGCTCGATTGATTGGGAGGATATTTATCAAAGTGGAATTGATAACAACGAGTTCAGCACCAACTTCCACTCAGAAATGGAGAGGAAAATGGGGATTTAGAATATTTGTGTTTAGTCAATTAGCTATTTAGTATAAATACATAGAGATAGTCTCAGTATATAATCGTTAATATAACAATTGCCTGCTAATTGCTGAAAGAATCACACATTATATTATAGCATATTGATTCGAAGTCACAACAAAAGGTCTGTTGGTCTAGAGGTATGATACCTTCTTAGGGTGGAGGTGGTCCCGGGTTCGATTCCCGGACAGACCCTTTATTTTCTTTTTCTATTCCAACTGAGATTTTTTTCTCTTTTATAATTAATCACGTGGTTGGAATATCCGACCGCCGCAAGCCGAACAAAGGCGGTTTTGGTGTTGGAGCGAAATCAACAAAAAGAAAGGAAAGAAAAGGAAAAGGGAAAAAAAGAACTTCAAAAACAGCAAAGTACACTTTTATTGGTGCTATATATCATAAAAACTAGTGCGACAAAGAAGTGTCCTCGATCAAGTTGCCAATGTAGTTGTACTTTTTCTCAAAGAACGCCTCCCACTCGTCGAGAGCCTTCTTCTCACGCTCAGTCAAGTCCTCTAGCTTGTCGATGGGCTGGTCCCAGTCCCTCACCATGTCCTCCTTGAACGAGTTTTTGGCTAATCCTCTGGAGGCATCTCTGCCAGCAAAGTTCTCGTAGGGGCCTCCAGGCCCATAGAAGGCTCTGCCCTTGGACACGTCGAATATCTTGCCCTTGATGCTCAAATACACCTTCTCGTCATCGTGCCCATTGTACTTGTACAACGTTCTTGGGGTGTAGTCTGTGATGACGATAGTCTCCTCTTCTCCCATCTTGCTGTCCTTTTTGTCACCTTTGTATGGATCGATCTCGATTGTTTGGTTATCCCCAGCTGAGAAAAATAGCTTTTTCAAAAAGTATATCGTGAAAATTATAAGAATTATTAGGAAATATGTCATTTTCAGCTAATAGTAAATTGAAATTGAATTGAAGTGCAAAGTGGTATGGAAAATTCAACAAATCAAATTGTTGTAAATGTAGTAATGTGAATTAAAGTAAACAAAACTAATTAATATTTCCTGCTTTCGTGGTAAATTCCAACAAATGAGCGATACCTCGATATTTAAATATTTCTTGGTTAATATTTATTATTCAGTATCTGTTTATGATCACCATATAACTTGTATTCTCAACATCTTGAACACTCTACATTTATTTTTTACAGACTCACAAACCCCATACTTTATTTTCCCACCGTATGACGTTCTACGTTAACAAGTTACAACCTACTATTTTCCTACTATTTCCCATACTGCTGCTATGTAAAGGAAATTCATTATTTAATAAACTATTTACTTACTTCCTGATATTGGATTCTTTATTACTTGAACATGAATTCTATTCTAAAATTCTCTCTAAAGGAATAAAAACTCAATTTATACAATAACCAGAAAATGAATAGCACACGCAAACGGTTACATTGTTACTGTCCAATTTTAATTATAACCATAATCATAATTAAAATTAGAATTTTCCTTTTTAATTCCAATTCTAATTATGCAAATTTAACTTCTTAATCACTTTCCTACTTCCATCTTCTCTCCTTCTCATTTTACTACTATATGGCGACTTAAATGGCGACTTCATTTTCATCGACCCAGGCAATGGGGTTAAATTATTTTCCTCATAAAAATCATCTGTAACTTCTTGAATCTCAATCTCACTGTCATACTGATCATTACGACTATGGTTATACCTCTTATGATTATTCACCGGTGATGGTGATGCTGGCGCAGATAGTTGTTGCATAGGAAGAAACTGTGTCAATTGATTCATTTGACTCATATTTGGATTCCCATTTGGATTTCCACTTGAATTTCCATTTGTATTTCCATTTGTATTTCCATTTGTATTTCCACTTTGATTCCCATTGGATTCTGTTTGATTGCTACTGCTCGCATTGGCTGGAATACAATTCTGCCCAGAGTATATCCTATACGTGCCAAATGTAGCATTGGTCAAAAACACACTACCAAACAATATCACAACCAAAAAAATTATGCTTTTCCAACTAATTGGCTTGATAAATCCATTGATAATCTCGCTAAATGTCTCTGCACTAACCTTAGCCCTACCAACTGTATTGGGATCTCTGTTCATACACTTTTCCCAAACTGAACACGATTTTTCCAATGCTGGTGCTCGCATCTCTGGGAAACAATTATTCCTGGAATATTCCCTAGAACATTGCGAAATCTCCTGCAAAATATCTGTAGTATACGACTCAATTTTTCCGTCGACATCAGCTTTGATCGTTCGAATTATTTGTAAAACAAAATATAATAATACTCCCAATATTAATGAATTGAAAATTAACTGAATGTATAACGATATCAAATATGGAATGTGAGGATCATAAATAATTCTCTTCCCAATTGGCAATCTTGAAAATTCATTTGTATACACATATTGAACTTTTGTCTCCTTCATATCATTATCATTATCATTATCATTATCATTATCAGTATCATTATCGGTATCATCATACTCATTATACTCATAGTCATTATTTTTATTACTGCTACTTTTATTCTTGTGAAGCTCATCATTCTTTCGGTGATCATCATACTTATCTTTATCCTTTGATTGATATGTATTCTTCTTATTTTCATTACTCTTTTTCTGTCTAAATATATTGGGATTGGCTATTTTCTTTTTTCCACTTGAATTTCTCACCTTACTATCATCGTAACTCTGTGATCTTGAATCATCACTAACCACATCCTCAATGTAACTGTAATCATTATGTATATTATAAACCTGCTTTTTAGCAGAAAACAAAACCTTTCCTGCTTTAACTGCATTGAAAGTTCCATCATTTTCAATCGCTGTATTTAGCTCTGGGAGTTCTTTGAATAATGAATTTGAAATCTTGACATCAATTTTGTTATTCAGGCTTTTATCTATATTATTATCTAGGTTTCTATCCTCATTCTTACTCTCATTCTCATTTTGATCTTGATCTTGATCTTGATCTTGCTCTTTTGAGGAATAAATACTCAATTCCGATAAGTTAGTTTGATTCGATAACGGATGAGGAGTTGAAGTTGCATTCCCATTTGCATTGTCATTTCCAATTATTTTGAAAGAACCCTTGGTATTCAAAATGTTTAATGGTCTTGACTTCTTTAAAATCGATCTGGGTGTTGAAATAACTGGTGAAAGCCTTGGGGTCTTTTGATTCTTTATTAGTAAGATATTTTTACTTGGAGTGCTGAAATTGGTTGGTGCATTACTATTCTTGTTTAAATTAGGTACACTGTTGGAGTCCAAAAACAATTGACTAGCAGAAGGTAGTGTATTCGACATTGTAAGTGCTTTGATTATACCTGTTTAACCGATAACACTTTTTATTGTTATTATTGTTGTTATTGTTTAAAAACGCCAGTAAATGTTCATTTTTCAAAATCGCTGTTTCCACTGTGTTGGTTTTAAAAAAACCAAAGTGAAAGAATCTCAAAAAAGTGAAAGAATTTCACAAAAGAATGTCGAAATCAAGCAGATCAGAGGTATAACTACGTTATATATAGAATAGAAATAGTTTTTTTTATTTGTTTTTATTCATTTTTATTAGCATTGAAGATAATCACCACTACAAACATCGAAGAAAAGGATGGATAAGTAAATAATCAATTAAAATTACGAAAAATATTCTGCAGCATTTATTTAATGGAGATAAGTTTGACATCAAATGTCAATCTGGAATTGGCTGGGATGCCTGGAATCTTTTGGTTTCCATATGCCATTGCTGGAGGACAGATAACTCTTCTTTCACCACCAACAGCCATGCCAGCAATACCGATATCCCATCCTTTGATAACTTCGCCTTTAGCTAAACGAAAAGAAAATGGTTTACCAGAAGTATTTTTATCAAAGACTTTACCATCATCTAATTTTCCAATGTAACGAACACTGACTCTGTTTCCAAGTCTAGCAGTTTTGCCTTTTCCTACGGTACGATCTTCAATGACAACACCTCCTGTCAATTTTTTGGTGGGGATGTTTTTCTCTTTTTTTTCAGATGGACCCTTTTCTAATTCTTTATTAAATTTTACGCTTTTTTCTTCTTCTTTGGTTTTTTGAGCCTTTTTAGCTGGTTGGGCTTCTTCTTTAGCTTCTTCTTCAGCAGCACGTTTTTGTTGTTTTTTTTCTTTTTTAGATTTCTTTGGAGATTCTTTAGGAGATTCTTTAGGAGATTCAACTAGAGAGTCTAGTTTCTTTTCGGCTTTCTTTTCGGTTTCCTTTTCGGTTTCCTTTTCGGCTTTTTGATCAGCTTTTTGATCAGCTCTGGCTAATTTTTTCTCTTTTTTCTTTTCTTTTTTAGATTTTTTATTATTCTTTTCTTTTGGTTCAATTGATTTTTGAGCTTCTTGTTCTGCTTCCTCGTCAACCAATTCTTCAATTTTGCCTTCAACATCAGAAGAGTTTTCTAATTTTTCAAGGAAATCATTAGCATAAAGTTCGTCTTCATCTGGAGTTAAATCGTATTCATCTTCATCACTTGTTCCATAATCTGAATCATCAGAATCATCAGAATCGGACTCTTCTTCATTAGCTGGATGTTCAATATAATTACCCGTTAAATGAATTGAATAAGAGCCGGTGACGACAAAGGTGATGTCTTCATCTGGGTTGATTGTGAAATCAAGAGTTTGTTGGTATTGATGTTTTGGGGATAAAGTGCAAACCACAAATTCTTCATATTCGTCGTCATCAAGATCTGATTCAGAGTCTGAACCAGAACCAGAACTAGATTCAGAATTAGAATTAGATTCAGATTCAGATTCAGATTCAGATTTGGAGCCGTCTTTTGAGATATTATCTAATTCATCTTCGGAATCATCATCATCATGGTGGTGGTGGTGGTGATGATCATGATCATGTTCATCATCACTTTCGTCTCCGTATGTAGATCTTTTTAATAGACGTAAAGTAGAAGGATCGTTTTTGTCATCAACAGCTTCAGGATCAATTGCAGCTAAAGTTAAGTGAACAGTGACTGGTTCATTTTCTTGGAGAGCAAGAACTGGTGTGAATGGCTTTATAGCTAGGTTGAAAGTAGCAAGAGGCAATAAATTGGACATGATGTGAATATATACTAGGAATGGGGAAAAAAATGGTTGTAAATTAGATTAAATGAATTGAATCAATTTATGAATTAATCAATTTGAAAAGAAGACAAAAAAAAAACAAAGCTATAAAGGATTTTTTATTTTATACTTTTTTTTTTTTTTGCTTTTATGTGTGAAAAATTTCAATAATAATTTTAGAAACGGAACAAAAAAAACTTATTGTTTACATTGCACGTGCGGAAAAGAGTTAAAGGGCGAAAATAAGAGGAAGAATCGATTAAAGAGATTGTTTTTAAAAGTATATAAGAATTATAAAATAGACAAAGGAAGAGGGAAAGCCGGAGGATAAGCAGAAGTGAAGAGAACTGAGTGGATTGGATTGGATTGGATAAAAAACAAGCAACAAAATTGAAAAGAAACTACGAGACACAGGATCACTTGTGGAAGTGAGTTGGATTTGGATTGATTATTGGTGACTGATTATTGATTGTAATTGTGAGGCAGTTGATTTTCTAGATCAGGTTCTGCAGGAATTTGGGTCGAGATTAAATGGTAACCATCTTCGAAATCTTCGTTTTCGTGTAGAAGATAATTATTGGAAGAAAGGTTGTTTTCCACGATCAATTGGGTTGGCATGTAGCAGAATCTTGATTTGATGGATGGAAAGTATCTTCTGTAGGACCAGTAGCCTATAAGAGCGCCGACTAAGCTACCGATGGTGACATCTGAGAAACGATGTCTATAGTCCTGAGTTCTTGATAAAGCGATCAAGGTAGCGATAATGGTTGGAATGATAGAGATCAAGGTTCTCCAAAGACCTGTGCCATGGTGAGCTGAACAGGTTTGGCCCAAGAGCCAAAGAGATAGATAACCTAGGCCTGCCCAACTTATGCTGGAATGGCCAGAGGGACAAGATCTGAAACCATCTTTCAATTTCTCTAAATCTTCTGTTTGGCAAACCTGGGAGGCAGTGTATAGGACGTTTTCAAGAGCAGTTGAAGTGACATCGCATCTGGATATAAAGTCAGGTCTGGGCCTGCCAATCCAGTTCTTCAAGATGTCGGTCAAGAAGCTGGTGAACAAAATGGAAGAAACAAAGCCCAAAAGCGTTAGGTATGTGACATAGAAACGATGTTTGGGAGTTATGATCAAGCTGGATATTATCAACAAGAAAAAAGGCGTAAACGCAGCGTAGAAGAAGAGTTCTTTGTTGGGGACGATCTCATGTTCTTTGAAAGGATGAGATATGGTTAGGTCGTTGATGAAAAACTGTCTTTCAAAGGGGGGTAGATTGTAAAATAGCCCGTAGAGGAGCATTATAAGAATTATGAACAAAGCATCGGTTACTCTCCATCGCAATAGTATCTTAGCCTTGGGAAAGCTGTCCAAGCCAAAGTTCAATCGGTTCATCTTTTCTCTGGAGAGCAGCTGGTAAGAGTGGGATTGGGAGTCAGACACTTTGCAAAAGTAAACAGGGGAATTGAAGTGGGCAGAGAAAACAGAGGAAGCAGAGGAAGCAGAGGAAGAGCAATGGAAAACAGCAATAGACACCACAACCTCCAGTTCTTTCGCCTACAACCTCAGGCTCCAATTTCAGCTCCGCCAGCTTTGCGGGAGATTCGACACGTGCTGCATGAAACCCACTGTTCCCAAACGCGGGGTTGCTGGATGATTGCATCAATGTACATTACATGTTTTGGACATGCACGTGCGTCTTCCGGAAGTATGGTTCAAAACACTTTCTCTCAGTGGGTGAAAATTAATCGTTTATCATTTCAGAAGGCATCGAGCTGGAGGTGAAGCTGTGAAATAGAATCAGTTCTAAAATGAATTGCTTTGTTCGAGACAATTGACCAGAACACAGCTACAAAATTACAGCAAAGAGGGCGTTTTATCTACCTGCTAAGCACCATGTCCAGATTCCTCGCAAGGAGCACCAGCTTTTTATTTGATAGGAGGCTCACACGACCTAATGCTCATCGTTTTTACCATTTAGATCTCGCTTCAAAGAAAACTGTTGATAGCAATCCAATCCACAAGATCAAACAAAAGACTGTTCCCAACTCGCTTCCATCAAACATAAATCTGTCCATCAATAACAACACTCATACCAAGATATCCCACACCTTATACAATGTTCAGCCCAAAAACAGAAAGGAATTTTTGAAAAAATGGGAAAACTACAATAATCGGTTCATATTGAATTTGAAATGGTATCTAATTAAACAAAACAGACCCTTTAACGTTGACGATATATCAGCATTTTTTTCATGGTTTTTGCTATCAAACATTCTATGGATAATTCTAGGTACCACCACTTTCTTTTCCTTGATCCTATATCTAATCAACTACTTGAATTTACCTATATCTGTAAATTCCAAAATCATGAAATTTATTGGAAATTTACTAATTAATGGTTACCATAATTCAAACAACTTGATATTCAAATTCGACGAACAGGTCATTACGCCAAACTGGCAGAAAAACAATTTATCCTTTAAAAATGTCTTCATCATCTCCAAAAACACAAAGTATTTTAATGTCAATTTCAATATAAAAGAACTAAACATTTCCTTATCTTTTTCAAAATGGTATCATGGAAAGGGCTTAATCAACGATATTCAAATATCCGGGATGTCTGGTAATTTCGAATTACCAAACTCTTTAATTCAAAATCATTACAACTATAACTATAAATATAATTATACTCATAATCATAATCATCCTCCAAATAATGATGCTTATTTGGTTGACTACTTATTCAAAGACTCAAATTATGAATTTGAAAAAATTAGTATAATAGACTCCTATATCAATGTATATGACTCAAGTAATAGTTCAAATAATAACAACATTAAAAACAATACTAATGAGAATAACGAGAATAATGGGGATAACAAAAATAAACAGAATAAAGAGAATAAAAATGAAGATACTTTCAAAAACCTCGGAAACCCAACCAAGATATCCTTTTTCAATTTACAATTAGACAGATTAAGACTAAACTGGATACTAACTGATTTCTTAAATTGCAAATCATGTTCAGGCTCGATCAATGACTCTTTATTCACTATCCATGAAAAACAATTCAACACCAATAAAAATAATAAAAATCAAAACAACTTAAATAACTTAAATAATTTAAATAATTTAAATAGTAATAACAATAATAGTAATATTAGTAACAATAGCAATAGCAATGTCAATAGCAATATCAATAATATCAATAAAAATACCAATACCAATACCAGTAACAATAACAATAACAATATCAATATCAATATCAACTCTAATATCTCTAAAAATAACTATGATAAAACAATCAGATTAAGACTAGACTCAATTGATTTGAAAACAAAGGGTTTACTAGAGAACAAATTAAACTGGTTAATAGATGGCAAAGCTGACATAATATGTGACATCTCTTTCCCCTTCAACTACAATGAAAAGATATCTAATTTCAAAAAGACAAATAATGAAAATTTAATCATATCACTATTTAAAAATCAATTCTTTAATAAAATATTAAATGATAATAATGCCACCATTAATAACCAAACCGCTATCAACAACATCAACAATAATTTGATATATGACACTGAAATCAACATTGATCTAAATATCCAGCTAAACAACCCAAAGGCAATTCTACCTTCAAACGTACCTATGACCTCACTAGGTGAACCATTTGTCACTTTAAAAGAATTGAAACCCATTGTGGCATACATCAACCAAAAAAGACAAATCCAAAACAACTTGAACAATATTTCAAAATACGACTCAAACTCGAATAATCTGATAATCAACACCAACAATCACAACAACAAACTACTTAGCGACTCTAATGAAAACCACAGCAATAACCAGCTAATAAATAAAAAGGATGTCAATATCAATAAACTCATCAGCCACGAGCTTCCCATAGTATCAATCTCCCTCAAGTATCCCCTTGGCTCGCTCTACAAAGTGAGTGTGTTGAAAGAAAGTGGACTCATCGATATCATGTTGATCAAGTTCTACTACAGCTTGATCAAATCCTCCAGTGGTGTAAAATAACCTGCCCTCCCTTTGTCTGTACTATCTTTCTCTCCTTCTTCTCTTTGTGTATTCTTTTGTTCATACATCACCCTCTTCTTGTAGCTTATATTTAACGACTATGAACCCAATAAATGTCTCACTCTTATTTCATTCTTTTTCTTGCCAAATTGAAACAAAAAACACTGTCCAATTTCTGATTTCTCTATCAAAAAAGGAAAAAAAAACCACATGTATCCATTTATGAAGAGTTCAATGGAGCGAAAATTCCATTTACAGAGCCTTTTCCTAACCTTCTCTAATAGGACTCGCTTTTCAATTTTTTTCACTCACAATCTCGATAAAATCGATGAGAAAATCTGAAATAATACCTGTAGTGAATATATAAATGCTTTTTTAGTCTCTTCCCTGGTGTTTTCCTTGGTTCTATTGTAAAACAGTATTCCTCACAGCTTTCCAAAATCCTCACCTCCTCCTTAGCTATTTTTTTTAACTTTTCAACTATTGCTTGGTTTTTAATCACAAGGAAATAATAGACCTATTTTGGGCAAAGATAAAGATATAATAGTATATATATATATTATCTTTAAAAGTTTCTCAGGTTTATCAACAGTTGAAATACAGCAGGATATAGTTCAAAGGCTTATTTTCTATCAATTTGGTTTTATAAATTGTTAAAATTGCTTATTTTTTATTACATTTAGAAATTAAGCAATTTTTTTGTCTGTTTCATTAGTTCTTTTCTTTTTTTATATATACACATAAAGAAAATAAGAGCAAAATGGCTTCAATTTTATCAAAACGTTTTGTTAAAACAGGAATTTTAACAGCTTCACTTGTTAGTTCTGGTTATTTGGTTAATTCTTTAATTAATGACAATAAAATATTAAATGACGAGATCCATAAACCTTCAACTTTAGATTCTTTAACCACATCAAGACCTCCTCCATTATCAAGATCAGATCTATTGAGCAAGTTGAGCTCGACTCCGTATTATGATTTAATAGTTATAGGTGGTGGTGCAACAGGCACCGGTACTGCACTAGATGCTCAAACTAGAGGTCTTAATGTTGCATTATTCGAGAAAAATGATTTTGCTAGTGGTACTTCATCGAAATCAACAAAAATGGCTCATGGTGGTGTGAGATACTTGGAAAAGGCATTTTGGCAATTATCCAAGGACCAATTGGATTTGGTTATCGAAGCATTGAATGAAAGATCGAATATTTTAAGGACTGCCCCACATTTAGCTACAATTTTACCCATCATGATTCCAGTTTACAATTATTGGCAAATTCCATATTTTTATATTGGAACTAAAATGTACGATTTCTTTGCAGGATCACAAAATTTGAAAAGCAGTTATCTTTTATCATCAAATGCTGCGCAAGAAGTTGCACCAATGCTAGATGGCTCGATTTTAAAAGCTGGTTTAGTTTACCATGATGGGCTATTCAACGATTCCAGAATGAATTCGACTTTAGCTTTAACTGCTATTGAAAAGGGTGCTACTGTTTTGAATTATATGGAGGTTAAACAATTGATTAAAAACGAAGAAAATAAGGTCATTGGAGTGAAAGTTGTAGATGCTGAGACCGGTAAGGAATATAATATCAATTCAACTGCAATTGTCAATGCAACAGGTCCATTTAGTGATAAGATCTTGGAAATGGATAACGATATCAATGGACTACCACCATTAATTAAACAATTGCCCAAAATGGTTGTTCCATCATCTGGAGTTCATTTAATTTTGCCTGAATTTTATTGTCCTAAAAAAATGGGATTACTAGATGCTTCAACATCAGATGGTAGAGTGATGTTTTTCTTACCTTGGCAAGGAAAAGTATTAGCAGGAACAACAGATACACCTATAAAAGAGATTCCAGATGACCCAATACCAAAAGAAGAAGAGATTCAAGATATTTTA
Source organism: Ascoidea rubescens DSM 1968 (assembly GCF_001661345.1). NCBI lineage: Eukaryota > Fungi > Ascomycota > Saccharomycetes > Ascoideales > Ascoideaceae > Ascoidea > Ascoidea rubescens. The sequence goes on along the minus strand of NW_017962922.1, from coordinate 198,535 downwards.
AATGAGTTGCAACATTACATCAATTTCCCAGTGAAAAGAGAAGACGTTTTATCGGCTTGGAGTGGAGTTCGACCACTAGTTCGTGATCCATCAAAGATTAAAAAGGGAGAAGAGAATTCTACTCAAGGTATAGTTCGAAATCATTTAATTTACAAGTCTGAGACAGGATTGATTACAATTTCTGGAGGAAAATGGACAACATATCGTGAAATGGCCGAAGTAACAGTTGATAATGTTGTTAAGAATTTTAAATTTAATAATATAGGATTGATTAAAGAATGCCAAACCAAGAAAATTGTGTTGTCAGGAGGAGAAAATTTCGATAGTAAACTACCAGTTAAATTGATTCACAAATATTCGATTCCAAATGATATTGCAGAGCATTTATCTACAAACTATGGATCACGAGCGCCAATAATTTTGGAGATTTATAAAGAGAATAAAGAAAATCAGTTGCCGATTACATTAGTGGGTAAAGATATTAATAAAGAGGCCTCATATGAAAAATTTGATTTACCATTTACAGTCGCCGAGTTGAAATATTCAATTAAATATGAATATGCAAGGACGCCAATTGATTTCCTAGCCAGAAGAACTAGATTAGCATTTTTAAATGCAAAGGAATCATTAAATGCGATCGATGGCACGATCGAAATAATGGGGAAAGAATTGAAATGGAACAAGCAAACCAAAGAAGAAATGAGAATTAAATCGATAGAGTTTTTGAAAAGTATGGGGATTTCAGAACCAACCGCCTAAATTAAAGGTACGATAAATATATATTTGTTTATTTATTTATGAATTTTCATTTTCACTTTTCTTATTTATTGGATCGATCATTTTATTAATGAAATGAAACTGAGTTAAGGCCTTTGGTTGATTTGTAGAAATTGAGTAGTAGTATAGTAGGTTTGGATGGGAGGCAAACGAGGAATAAGTGTCTCTTTTGATGTTTGATATCCACTCATCTTGAGTTGTATCGGCATCACCAACACCAATATAACGACTCTTGAGATGGTCGAATAGTTGTTGATCTCTTAGTTTGTCAGACTGAAATGGGTTAGTAAAGCATTGCAAAGCAAAGAGGACAGAGGTGAATGATCATACCATTAGTAATTTATTATTATTTCTTAGATAATTGTGCTTTAAAAGATAGAAAGCGTCTTTATAATATCTTTATAATATCTTTATAATATCTTTATAATTCTATAATTTCTTTATATCTTGACCAGATCTTGATACCAGTGCAGGTACAACAGTTTGTGCACTGCGTGGAGTAGCCATGGTTGTCCTATCTTAGCTTTTCAGGTAACCCACGTTTGTTTTTAATGCTCTGGCCAGTGAGAAGTTAGAAATTCAAAATATGTTGCATTTGTTAAAACTCACAATAGATGATATCTGTTGTGAAAACGTAAGGAAAAGTGCACAAGCCGTTGTACCTGCACTGGTGATATGTTAGTAATAAAAATTAGGATTAGGTTTGAAAGCAAGACCAGCGATGTGGAAGAAGGCTCTTTTGGGCTGACAAATCAGAGCACAAAATGAGGATGGTTTGCTTTGGAGAAGGGAGTATAAATAGTGGTAGGGAGAGAACTGGAGATTGTGGTTGAGGATTTTGTTGAATTGCTGTTATACACGAATTTACCATTAACAAGAGAGAGCTCAATTGCAATTGACGGACCAGAAGTTATCGAAGATGAGCAGCAACCCAAACAATCCCAAGTTGAACATTCAAGCATTCGCAGACCAATCTGGGGAATACAAGAGAAAGGCGAGTGTGTTCAGAGATTTCATTTCCAGTAGTGCAGGCTCCAAGTTTTTGCCAGAGAAGAACAGGTATCATTTGTACGTCTCCTATGCGTGTCCATGGGCACACAGAACGTTGATTGTACGAGCATTGAAGGGCCTAGTCCCATTGATTGGAGTGTCGGTGGTTCATTGGCATATGGACAACAAAGGATGGAGATTTCCCTCAAAGGATGATCAATGCGAGGGAGCAACACCCGATGAGATTTATGGGTTTAGAAGAATTCGAGAATTATACTTAAAGGCCAATTCAAACTATGATGGCAGATTTACTGTTCCTGTTTTGTGGGATAAAAAAAACGAAACTATAGTTAATAATGAAAGCAGCGAGATTATTAGAATGTTCAATACCGATTTCAATTCATTCAGTGAATTGAGTGATGCTCAAAAGAAATTGAATTTCTATCCGGATGAATTGAAGGATGAGATTGATGAGCTAAATGAATGGATTTACGATAATATTAATAACGGCGTTTACAAGAGTGGTTTTGCAACAAAACAAGAAGTCTATGAAACTCATGTCAAAAACTTATTCAAGTATCTAGGTAAAGTTGAAGAAATCTTAAAGGAGAATTATACCAAGAATGGTGAGGAAAATAGTGAGAAAAACGGGTTCTACTTGGTTGGTAATCGATTAACAGAAGCAGATATTAGATTGTACACTACCATTATCAGATTTGATGCTATCTACGTTCAACATTTCAAATGTAACTTGGGTATGATCAGATATGATTTTTCATATCTCCATAAATGGGTCAGATATCTCTACTGGAAGATTCCCGGGTTCAAAGAAACCACCAACTTCGACCACATCAAGTTCCACTACACCAAGTCCCATCCTGCTATCAACCCCTATGGAATCACTCCCTTGGGCCCAAAAGTCAACATTTTGCCATATGATGGGTAGAATGAGTGTGCCACTGACCTAAAATTTGTTTTTCTATATAATTTAACGTCTTTTATACAATAAATAAAACATAGCTATATTACTATTATTATTAACATTATTAATATTCTGTGACCGCGGGCCAGCCATATGGGACTCGTAGACCTATATAGTAGCTATAGACTATTGTTTAATATATAACCAAACCAATTCCTTAATTCTAAGCAAGGTGGAGGAAAACCTGAATTTACAGGAAGAAAACCTACACAAATCAAATAAAAAGGATTTTAGGATTTTAGGATCTTGCTATATTGCTATATTACTATATAATACTTTAGATAAATATATTAAAAATACGAAATAGTAGAAATCCTCCCAGTGGCCAAGCTGGCTAAGGCGCGAGACTGTAATGTTTCACTTTGAACAAAAGTAATCTTGAGATCGGGTGTTCGACTCACCCCTGGGAGATTTTTTGCTGTTTTTGTGGTTTCCACTTTCAGGCAGCACAATGGACCACTCCCGCGGGTTCACGCTGCTGTTGCTATACGACTGCGCTTTTGCCGCGGAAGGCTTCAGCGCGCTGTGTCGTTTACGCTCAGCTGTGCTTCTTGTGAAGAACTTCCTCCAGATCATCGCATCTCTTATATATAGGCGTTTCGCTCGACTTCTGTTTCTTTTCTTTTTCTTCTTTTTCCTCCTCTGCTTCCCGCTCCACTTCACGCTGTGCTTTGTCCTCTTGCCCCTTTAATGTCCCTGCTCTTGTTGTAAATGGAAAAGTCCTTCGTTGTTTCTGCACCTGGAAAGGTCATCATCTTTGGTGAACATGCTGCTGTATATGGAAAAGTATGTATTTCTCTCTCATTCCCAGCGTTTCGAAACTACTCAATTATTAGCTCTGTTTTTTTGTCTTGTTACTCCTTGCTAATTATTCATATTCGTTCCTTGTATATTCTTCCACTTGTTTTTAATCGAAACTTAATCATAATTTTTCACTTTGTACTAACTTTTTTTCCCTCCCCCCCATTTTCTTTCTCTGCCTTGCAAAAGCCTGCTATTGCTGCCGCTGTATCCCTAAGAACTTATCTATTAGTTTCTCCCAATGGAGATAAAGATAAAGACTTCATCAAACTAGACTTGCCCGATATCGACTTTTCTCATTCTTGGAAAATCTCTGATTTGCCTTGGTCAATAATTCCATCTAATAACGTCGATAATACACCAGTCTTTAGACCAAAACCAACAGAATCTTTAATTCCCGAAGTTGTATCAAAATTATCCGAATTTATCTATGATATCACTAACCCAATTCACTATAATTCGGCTTATGCCTTTCTTTACCTCTATCTTTTTTTATTAAACAAATCCACTCCTGCCTGTACTTTCACTATCAGATCAACTTTGCCCATTGGCGCCGGTTTGGGCTCTTCTGCTTCAATGGCTGTCTGTTTAGCCGCTTCGTTATCAATCTTAGGTACTCATGTCAGTCCTCCCACTTTGCAGTATGACGATTTCTCCATAACTAACTCAACTGATTCCTCCTTTATTGATTCCTGGTCTTTTATGGCTGAAAAATGTATCCACGGTAATCCATCAGGTATTGATAACACTGTTGCTTGTCACGGCGGTGCCATTATGTTTCAAAGAATGAAATCCTCAATTCCCTCTGTCAAAACCCTAATTAAAAACTTCCCAACCTTGAAATTATTATTAACTAATACTGCTCATCCAAGAAAGACATCTGATTTAGTATCAAAAGTAGCCTCCCTAACTAACCAATTTCCTTTAGTATCTGGCTCAATCTTAGATGCAATCGAAAGCCTAACCAAAGAAGCTTATAATCTAATAATCAGACCTTTTTTCGATAACGATTCCAAAAATCGTTTAAGAGATTTATTCAGAATTAACCATGGTTTATTAGTCTCCCTCGGTGTATCTCATCCTTCTTTAGAAAAAGTGAAACTATTAGCTGATAAATTAGATCTTGGCGAAACCAAATTAACAGGCGCTGGAGGTGGTGGTTGTGCTATAACGCTCTTGAAAGATGATATTGATACCTCCAAAATTGATTCCCTTTTAAACCAATATCAAAACGAAGGTTTTGAAGCTTTCGAAACAACTTTAGGCGGTAAAGGTGTTGGTCTAATGTATCCAAGTGTTAATCCATCCACGAATCTAAATGATCCAACTGTTGATTTAAGTCACTTCACTCCAAATGGTTTCATTTCAATCGAATCAAAAATAAATATTGAAAAATTCATTGGTATTGAAAATAACCCTGAATGGAGGTTTTGGTAATCAAAATCACCTCAATAACATCTCTATCTTAATATTCTACTTAGCTTAATATTCACTAATGAAAACTTATTTTTTTTCTTTTTTTTTTCTTTTTTCTATTCCTCTATATTTTTATTGTTTTTTCTTATTCTGTTTCTGTCTCTGTCTTGCTAGATCCATACATACATATATTTTATCTTTTTATTTCTTTATCACTGTCTCTTTTTTTCCTTGGTTACTTCACATCATGTCATGCAAATTAATATCGATTTCTTGTGCCTATATACATATTTTGCCCCTTTTTCTTTTCACAAACACTTCTCCTATAGCTCTTTTGCTTCCAATAGATCTCTTTCTCCAATAAACACAACTCCTATCACTTCTCAAACAACTCACCTCAACAGTCTTAATCAGATGCTAAATCTGCTCAGAAATCCAAAAAGGGGAATCCGTCCCCCACCGCTGGTTCTTTCCCTCATTTTTCTTTTTGCCTCGCCAAAATCAAAAGTCAAAAAATGTCCTCAAAGTGTCATTTCTCCATTGTGCAAATTTACCTTAATTCACACTTTCCAAGACAAAAGATTATCCAACAATTAGCTTTATCTCTCCAAAAGAATATCCCGTACTAATTTAACACCATATTCCTTATTTCAATGAAAGCATTCTTTCCTAACTCATATTCATGAACAAATTTAGCGAGCACCACCATCAACGACTCGACGCACTCTACATAATCTTTCACAATGGAAAAACAGTATAAACAAATTCAAGATGAAGAATTTGGGACTTTAAAATCAATATATATGGAAGACTTCAAAAACAACCCCGTTAAATCAACTGCTTGGAATAAACTACCTCCTCCAAGATTTCAAATCTTTTTGAAATCTCATGGCGATAGAGATCCAACCTTATCTTTGATCTTGGAGGTTCAAATGACATCAACCTATCCACTAACCATTCCAATTTTCAAAATAATAACTCCCAAAAATGTCCTAGCCTCCCAAATCAAATCAATTGAAAAAACCATCCACAAAAAAGCAACCCAACTAAAGGGTCAACAGATGATTTTTGATATTGCAGAAGAAATAAAAGAATTATTGGATCAATATCAAGATATAGCTAAAACATCTTCACTAGAAGAAGAAAGAATCAGTCGTTTAAAAAACAAGGAACTACAAAGACAAAAAGAATTGGAAAAAATTGAAATCCAGTCTCAAAAAAATAAAGAATTGGAGAAACAATACTTGAAAAAAATGAGAGAAGACGAATTAAAAATTTCAAACTTATCTTCTCTAAATAACTCAAAGGATGATTTGAAACTTTTGGATCAATTAAAATCAAATGACTCAATTTTATTACCACCAAAAGATTTAATTCAAAATGGTTCAGTAAAAGTTTTCAACAAACAAATTGAAATTAAAAACAAATATATAAAATTTCAAGCTGTCAATAACCTTATACTGATAAAGTCTTCAGATCTATTATCCTTTGGCAAACAGTATATTGTGAAACCTTATAAATACATTAAAAATGCTACATCTTCTACATTTGTTGTCAAAGACGAAGAATTAATCTTCATGCTAACCGAAATCAATTTAATAAATAAATACTGGACTACAAGCTCAGGTAAAAAAGAAATTGAAATACTAGAAGTCGAATTGGAGAGCGTAGCAAAATTGAAAAATAATGGTCTCTTATCTACTCATGCTGTTCAAATCGAAAGAATAGATTACTCCACAAATCCTAATCAAAACTCTATCAATAACTATTATCTAAAGGTCAAAATCTTAACTGATTACATTCCTAGAGGAACCCTATATGACTTATTATTAACCACCAACACTATCAATCTTAAATTGGCAAGATCTTGGTTAATCCAGTTGATTGAAGTCGTAGATTTTTTACAAAAAAGTGGTCACAATCATAAAGCTCTTTGTTTGAATTCAGTCTATCTAGGTTCTAATGAGGGAAATTTTTTACCAACCATTAAATTAGCTCATGGATGTTATGGTTATCGATTAATCCAAATGTTAAATCAACATCCCAATGATTTAATTGATTCAGAAAATAAAGTTGAAATTGTTCTAAAAAATGATATCAACTCTGTTTGGAAAGCTCCAGAACTTCAAAATAGACCTAAAGCTCAACCTCAAAGAAAAACAGACGTATGGTATTTAGGTTGTACATTTGTTCAAATGATTAGTGGCATCAATGTTTATTTAAATTATTCAAATCCTGTTCAATATTTAGCAGCAGAAAACTTGGATTCAACTGTTGATGAATTTTTAAACAAAGTCTTTCACAAAAATCCAAGGAAAAGACTACTTCCTATAGAATGTTTCACTTGCACTTTTTTGAGAAATGACTTTAGTATGGAAAATGAGAATAGTTTTAATGCTCTGTTTAGCCACAATAATAAAAACTTATTGTCAGGAACATCTTCTCGACAAAATTCTAGAAGAGGAAGTGGTTATTATCTATCTTCATCATCAATATCTTCTATGCCACGATATTCCCGCTATCAAAATGATTTTGAAGAAGTCGCCCTATTGGGTCGTGGTGCATATGGTGAAGTTGTAAAAGCAAGAAATCATCTTGATGGTATGTTCTACGCAATAAAAAAGATTAGAGAACAGTCTCTTGAAGATTCATTTTTAACAGAAGTTTTATTGATTTCTAGATTAAATCATCAATATGTTGTTAGATATTATACAGCTTGGATGGAAGAAATTCCCCTTTATTTGGACGAAAGTGCTATTGAGACTGGGTCTGAATCTGATGAAGACTCTGATTCCAGCTATAAACAAAAGCTTAAAAAGCCCTCTGCTTTTAATAGTAGAGACAATAGTTTTACATTGGATTTTGTTTCCAATTCTGTGCAAAAGCCACCTTCTCATGCTTATTCCATTGGTGATCAAAGTTTTACTGATGATTCTGATCAAGATTTTAACAGCGATGATGAAAATTCAGTTGAATTTGATGACAATGATAGTAAATATGATCATATCACTTTTGAAGAAGATGTTAATAGCAGCATGTCTAATATTGTTTTTGGGAGCGATCATGGATCAGAAGAAGATAGCCTTAAAAGCATTTCTTCAAAAAAGAAAAATAAAAGAGTGAAAGGAGTTATTTTGTATATACAAATGGAATATTGTGAAAAGAAAACATTGAAGGATTTGATTGAAAATGAAGACTTGCCCCGAAATAGTGAAAAATATTGGAAACTATTTACTCAAATCTTGGAAGGTTTGGAACATATACACTCACAAAACATTATACATCGGGATTTAAAACCGATGAATATCTTTATAGATGAAAATGAAAATGTCAAAATTGGTGATTTTGGTTTAGCAAAAAATGTGGTGCATTCTGGCTCAAACAGTGGGGGCTTTAAACAATCATTGAATCTTGAAGATATGACTTCTGATGTTGGAACCGTAATGTACAGTGCAAATGAAGTGGCAGATGGCAGCACCTATAATAGAAAAGTCGATATGTATTCATTAGGAATTATTTTTTTTGAAATGGTTTATAAATTCAGTACTGCAATGGAACGTGTTAGAATTTTAAGAGATTTAAGAACTGAAAAAGTAGTTTTTCCTAAATCTTTCAATTCAAAGAAATTATTAGTTGAAAAGGAGATTATTTTGTCGTTATTAAGCCATAATCCTGATGAAAGACCTGATGCAACAACTTTGTTAAAATCGAATAAGATTCCTATTTCTAAAAGTCTTCAACATGATACTATGCGTGATATTCTATCAAAATTAACTGACCCCAAAGCTCCATGGCAACAAAGAGTAAGAGAAGCATTTTTCACTCAGCCCTACGACATTGAAAGGGACTTGAGATTTGACAGCATTAAAGATACTCATTTATCTGGGTTTGACTTTATATTAAAATCTCAAATAATTGAGGAGATTACCAAAATATTCAGACTACATGGTGCTTTGGAAAGTTTGATCGATACTACAGTGTTTCCAAGGTCCCCTTTATATGATAATCAAAAAATATATGAAGTTTTAGATAAATCAGGATCATTACTTCAATTGAGGTATGATTTGACATTGCCATTAGCCAAATTATTATCCAAAAAAACATTACCCATTCAAAAGTTATTCAGATGTGAATCAGTGTTTAGACTGAATAAAGCTGGCGGTCGACCATTCACATATAAGGAAATTGATTTTGATATTATTACTATTGATTCAAGTGGGTTGCCATTCAATGATGCAGAATGCTTAAAGGTGATAGATGAAATAATAAGTAAACTACCGGCGTTTAAAATGCAAAATGTATCTATTATATTGAACCACTCTGATATCATTGATTCAATTTTTGACCATTTGTCTATCAACCCAGCAAAAAGATCAGCTGTATTACAACGGTTATCAATTCTCGGTATATCCAAAAACATTGATGCTATTATTAATGAGCTACATTCACAACTCAACATTTCGACTTCTGTGTTAAATGATCTCAAACTTTATGATTTTTCAATTGATGTTTTTAATGCTAAAAAACGGTTGCATAAGATTATGGTTGATAGTCCTAGTTTGAACAAAATTGATAATGCGTTTCAATACATTTCAAAATTATTATCGTATTTAAAGTTATTTAAAATTGGTATGCCTGTTTATATTTCCCCGTTGAGTAACTATGGTGCAAAGTTCTATAAAGGTGGAATAATGTTTCAAATTATATATCAGACAAAAGAAAAGCGATCCAAATTAATGACTAAAAAAGTTTTAGCAGCTGGAGGGCGATATGATAGGTTGATTTCAAACCTAGCTAAATCAAGAAATTCGAGAATAATTTCTTCTCATGCTGTTGGGTTTAATCTTTCTTGGGAAGTAATATTCAATGTAATGAAGAATTATTACAAGTCAAACATGAGAAATTTTAATCTAAACCAAAAAAGTAACAACGGCAGCCAATTAGTTCCAAAAAGATGTGATGTGTTGGTTTTAACTGATGAATTCTCATTGAGTATTGCGCCTGAAGTGTTAACAGGATTATGGGAAAATGGTATTTCAGCAGATTTATTGAGAGGTTGCACTACTATTGATGATATAATTTCTGCAGCAAAAATTGACGGAACAAATAATGTTGTTTCCATTAGACATCAACAAGGATCTAGCACTGCTCAAAAATCAACATACAAGCCTTATAGGCTTAAAGACTTGGAAAATGGAAATGAAAATGATTATGATATAAAAACATTGATCTCTGTTTTGAAATCCAAAATTATTCCTGTGAGGGATGAAAAGAAAAATGTTGTCCAAGACGACTTATCATTGTCAGAACTCTCCAACTCGCTTCATGAACTTGATGAGCCTCAAATGACTACTCTACTGAATAAATTTGAAACAATTGTCAATGATGCATTGAAAGGTCGAAAAAATCGAGGGAAAGTTGACAAAGATTTGTTCAAGGCCACTAGTGAAGTGAAAACACTTTTTGATGAGCTATCGAAGGCATCAGTCTTCATTGTGGATGTCAGAGATTCTGTTGTTGATATGATCTGCATCACCTCGTTGGATCTGTCAGAGGAATGGATGAGAAAGGTAGGAGGTGCTTCCAATGCGACTTACAGGGGCCACTTAAGTAACATATACACTGCACTTTCTAGAGAAGCCAATAGACATGGAAAATGGGCCATTATTTATAACTCTAAGACTGATAAAGCAGCAATCTGTGATTTACAAAGATAGTTGTTTTTGTATTTTTTTATCTTTTATCTTTTATCTTTTATCTTTTTTCTTTTACCATAAAAGCTTTCAAATTATTTTTACATTTTTGTTTCTGCATATTTTTTTTTAATTCTTTTGGTTTTGTTTCAAAAACTCTTTTATGATAGTTTATGGTGCTCTATTTCAATACAATTTATAAAAATTTCCGAAAGTTCAGCTTCAGTAGCTCGGAAACCAAATCGGGTCAAAAGGCATCAGATTACCATTTTGGGAATTACTCGATTGGGCGGATTTGTTTTGTTTATTTTTCAACCTCAAACCGATTGGGGCATTGAAAATGTTGTTTATTGTTGTTGGAACAAAGTCAGTAATCAGCTTTCAGCGAAAACAACTGAAACAATGGCCACAGCAGCAACAGCCACCACAAGTTCTTCAATTCTACCTTCTATCCAGGTCCATGTAAACTACAAAGACATTCGCGAAAAGATTAAAGATTTTATTGAACATTTCAAGAACGACGATGATATACTCCTAGATGCAATGGAGCTTGATCAAGAGGTTGGGAATGGTCCTAAATACATGAGTTTATTACAGAAGATCTCAAATCGAGAATTGTCAACTTTTTACATTGAACTAGACGACATCAAGACTTACGAAAAGATTAATGCGTTTAAAATTGGTTCACAAGTTGGAAAAGATTCTTTAGTGGATCAAGTTGTTTCAAATGCCTATCATTATATTGAGTTATTTTCCCAAGTAATTGATGAACTATTGCCTGAACCTACAATTGATATTGGTTATAAAGATGATGTTTTAGATGTTATATTACATCAGAGAAAATTGAGAAATCAAAGATTACAGGCAGAAAATGATGACGATTTAATTGCTAATGGTTTATTGGGGGCTGATGGTAATGGTAATAATAATAATAATAATAATACTGCTAATAATAATAATAATAATAATATACCTGGAACTAATAACGCTAATGGTACACAAGAGAATGAGAATAATATGTTTCCATCTTCTTTGACAAGACGTTATTTTCTTTATTTTAAACCTTTAACCGATATTTATTATGGTAAGGGAAAGGCTTTGGCTGTGAGAGAAGTCAAAGGTAATTGTATCGGTAAATTGATAACTGTTCGGGGTATTATAACAAGAGTTTCTGACGTGAAGCCTTCAATCAAAGTGAATGCGTATACTTGTGATAAATGTGGATTTGAGATATTTCAAGAGGTCAATTCAAGGACATTTCAACCACTTTTAGAATGCAATTCTGATGAATGTAGGAAAAACCAATCAAAGGGACAATTATTTATGTCAACAAGAGCTTCAAAATTTTCAGCATTTCAAGATGCTAAGATTCAAGAACTAGCCAACCAGGTTCCTATTGGTAATATTCCCAGAACACTATCTGTTCATATTAATGGGGATTTAGTTCGTACATTGAATCCAGGTGATAGTGTTGATATCACCGGGATTTATTTACCTTCTCCGTATACAGGATTTAGAGCATTAAAAGCAGGATTATTAACAGATACATATTTGGAAGCACAATATGTCAAGCAACATAAAAAAAGCTATGACAATATCGAATTATCCGAAGATATTGAAAACAAATTGAATAAAATTAGACATGAGAGCAACTTTTACGATAGATTAGCTCAATCTATTGCACCTGAAATTTATGGACATAGTGATGTTAAAAAGGCCTTATTGTTGTTGTTAGTCGGCGGTGTTACTAAACAAATGGGAGATGGTATGAAAATTAGAGGTGATATTAATATTTGTCTTATGGGAGACCCTGGTGTAGCCAAATCGCAATTATTAAAGTCTATAAGTAAAATTGCACCAAGAGGTGTTTATACAACGGGTAGAGGTTCGTCTGGAGTTGGTTTAACAGCGGCAGTTATGAGGGATCCAGTTACAGATGAGATGATTCTTGAAGGTGGTGCACTAGTCCTAGCAGATAATGGTGTTTGTTGTATTGATGAGTTTGATAAAATGGATGAAAAAGATCGAACAGCAATTCATGAAGTGATGGAACAACAAACTATATCGATATCAAAAGCTGGAATAACTACTACGTTGAATGCTAGATCGTCAATTTTAGCAGCAGCTAATCCAATTTACGGAAGATATAATAGAAAACTATCACCAGTTGAGAATATTAATTTGCCAGCAGCGTTATTGTCAAGATTTGATGTATTATTTCTAATGTTGGATACCCCTTCCCGAGAAAATGATGAGAGATTAGCTGCCCATGTTACGTTTGTCCATATGCACAATCGTCATCCCGAAATGAATTTCGAGCCATTGGATTCAAAAACGATGAGACAGTTTATCAGCAGAGCAAGAATATTTAGGCCGGTTATATCTAGAGAAGTAGCCAATTATGTTAATAACCATTATGTTAGGATGAGGGAAGAAAGTAAGAGAAATGAGGGAAGTGTAAGGTATTTTGGGCATTCAACACCAAGGACATTGTTGGCTATATTAAGATTGTCGCAAGCATTGGCAAGATTGAGATTTGACAATGAGGTAACAATTGAAGATGTTGAGGAAGCCTTAAGATTGATCAAAGTGTCAAAGAATTCTCTACAACAACAAGACGACGACGATGATGAAGAGATGGACAAGGGAGACAATTCTCCCACCACAAAGATATTCAACTACATCAGAGAGTATGCATTGAGCATGGTGGAATCAGAGGAGGGCAGAATTGAGATCCCAATCAAAGAAATTGAGAACCGAATAGTCTCAAGAGGATTCACCAAGGGCCAGTTCGACGACTGTATTTTCACCTACAAGAGCCTCAATGTTTGGCAGGTTTTGAACAATGGCGAGACGTTGTCGCTCTTGGGCAGTGCTGGTGACGAGTAGCTGGTAGTTTACAATTATTCAATACCTAAGCACCAAATGCCACTGAGTAATACAACGAGTGGAAATACCACAAGCAGCACAATCAGCACAATCGCCGAATGCGGCAGGCGCCCCATATAGAGGGCCCTTTTGTGTTGAGTTTTCTCAATCGGTAACTGTAGGGCCCTACCCAAAACGGTAGAAAAGGGCAAGGCAAAACGAAGCCAACGAAAAGAAAACAACGAAAGAAAGCAAACTGCTTTAGCCCCAACAATACAATCAGCTTTTGTTTCTTCTTTTGCAATTGTTCTTTCTGCTTCCTACCAGTTCATCCTTCTGATTGTATCCCATCTGTTGCATTATGGCGTCTCAAGCTCAACCTTTACCCACTATCAAAGATAATTTAATTGCATTGGCAAAAGTATGTGTCTTCTTCACGATGAGTAATTGCTGCTTCAGAACTGGCTACTAACTTGAAATCCCTTTTTTTTTTGCTTTTCATCAAAGACTGCTCAATTTGCATGGTTTTCTGGTATGTTTTAATTAAAATTACTGTTTGACATAAAATTCCTTGTTTTGATTGGTGCATTGTTTACTAACCTTTTCTTTTTTTCTGTGTTTTTTTGTTGTTTTTTTTTGGTCTTTTAATCAGGTCACATAATTACTTTAACTAGTGCCTTTTGGTATTTACTGTCCTTCAAGTCCAATTCCTTGACTAAATTTTGGTATAGATTATTCTTTTTAGGAGTGATTGAATCCTTTGGCGTTATCATATTCCAAGCTTACAAATCAGGGCCATTTAATGTCAAAAAAATTTTAAATGATGATAACGTTCAATATCTTTATGCTGCTTTGTTATGGTTATTCTCACCAATTACCACGTTGGCATTGTTTCCATTTATTTTTTTCTCAATTTTCCATACTTTAACCTATTCAAGAGCCTGTTTATTCCCTGCATTGAATATTCAATCTGATTCTGCTATCTCTAAGACCATTGCCAATTTCATTAGAACTAATAATGACAAATCAATAAGATTAGCTGCTAATTTTGAATTGATATTATTTGTTTGGTTGTTTTTTAAATTACTCACTTTTAAATCGTCTGCTTGGTTAGATTTTATTCTTTATTTTTTCTTTATTAAAGTGAGATACGAAAAATCTGTTTTCAGCAGAGAAACATTATCTGAATGGGTTGTTAGAGTTGATTCATTGGTTGCTGATCCAAGGGTTCCTCCTCAAATCAAAAACTATTATACTGAGTTTAAAACAATTGCAAGAAAAACTTTAGGTAAACCATTACTTTCTAGTCCTTCTGTTCCTTCAAAGAAGAACTAATTTTAATAAATAATTATTAATTGTTATTAATTACTATTAACCAATTAAAGAGAAGAGAAAAAAAAATATTAAATTATTACTAAATTATTACTAAATCGTTATTAAATTATAACTAAATTATAATTGACAATCAAATCTTTTTATTGTTTCATTTGTAATTTTTTTATTGCTTTCGCGTTACTTTCCTTATTACTTTATCATTTCTTTATAATTTTTAAATTCGGGTGTGTTGTCGTTTTTTTTTTTGATGTAAAATTTGAAATTTTTTAAGTTTTGTTTTTATTTATTTTATTTTTTATTGATTACAAGAGAATTTTCATCATATTATTTTTATCATATTGTTTTTTGTTTTTTATCATTTAGCTAATATATATCTATAATTTGTATATATAATAATAATAACAATAATAATAATAATGATAATAACAATAATAATAACAACAATAACAATAATAAATCAAGTAGAAAAATATATCCCTTCTTGGTGAAACTGGTATAATAGTTTTAAGAAGGTTAATTGATCGCATTTTGAAGGTCTTTCAGAACCTAGCTCTGTTTGATTTAGCACATTTGTTATCTTGTCTTCAACTGTTGATTTTAGATTTTTAAGAGCATCTTTATCCATTATTAAATCGCCATCGTTGTTGATGGATAACCAACTTTTATAATTTTTCTCTAGAGTATCGATTGCAGCTTTACTTTTGAAATTGGCTCTTATAGTTTTGTTTGTCTTTAGAAAGATGACTTTCAAGTAGTTATCCCATTCGGTGAAATTGATATTTGGTCTTGGGTTTTTGATCTCGATTCTTACAACGGATGATTCAACTTTTGGTGGAGGTCTGAAGTTGTTTTTACCAACTTTCATTATATGAGTGACATTAGCAAACATTGCAACGTTTGCACTTAGTCTGCCATAAAGATCGTCACCAGGTTTGGCACATAATCTCAAAGCGAATTCTCTTTGAAACATTAGTACTGAGTGTCTTGGAGGACGTTGTAGATTTAGTAATTTAAATACTAGAGGAGAGGAGATTTGGTAGGGGGTGTTTGAGATACAGACATCAAAATAGGGTAGATCGACTTTAATACAGTCGCCTAAAATGATCTCTAGTTTTTTTTCAAATGGAGTATTTGCTACTCTTTTAGTTAGCTCAGCAGCCATTCTGGGATCCATTTCAATTGCGATAACTCTTCTTGCTTTTTCGAGAATCTTCATTGTTAAGTTACCAGTACCTGGGCCAACTTCAAGCACTATATCTGAGGGTTTTATTTGGGCTTTATCCACAATTCCCTGGGCTACCAAGGGGTTTTTGAGAATGTGCTGACCAAGTTTTGTGTTGAATTTGAAGACAGAGTTTATATGTTTCTGAGCCGATATCTGGTCGACTGGATTAGCAGGCTTGACAAACTTCTTTCTGGGTTCCTTTCCCATTGTGGATGTGGTATATCAGTGCAGTGTAGTGAGTATGGAGCGATAACAGGTCTTTCTTTCTGATCCGAGATAACAATGTTAAAAAAAAAAAAAATTGATGAAAAAGTGAAAAACCAGTGCGACGGGTCTGAAAACCCCAAAGAGAAGCAAATCAGTGCTGTTTCAATTCCAGCGTTTTTGAGCCCAGCAAATAAAGAGAAACAAAGCCCAACACAGACACGACAGTAATTGCAGAGATCCACAAAATGGCAGACAGCACAGGCAGCACACCCACAGACGTTCTCCAAAACTACATTTCCCTTGTGGAAAACGGCAGCAGCTCTCCCAACAGTGGTGGAAACAGCGAAAGCATTGAGGATGGGCACGAAGACAACTATTCCACCAGGTCATTGGTGTCGCTGGGCCCAGAAAGTGGGTTCAATCTCTGGAAGTACATCACCTCGTCTTCTGTGAACTTGTTTCTTCCTTTTATCAATGGGATGATGCTTGGGTTTGGAGAGATATTGGCGCACGAAATTGGATTTCGCTATAACTGGTTTGGAGCCAAAGTTCAACCTCCCAGAAGACTTGCTGAAAAGAAGCAACGTTTCTATCTGTTGTGAGCGTTCGTGAGCATTGAATGATCTATGCTATGGTACCTTTATTCAGTTCACTTCATTTTCTTCCTTATTTCATTTTATTCTTGATTATTTTTTGTATCTTTCTTAAATTAAAAACATCACCATTAATAAACTCTTCTCTCAAAAGTGCACCCTTTTCTAGTGGAACAGGGTAGCATATACAGCGTGACTTTTACGTTCAAACAGCACGGGGTGTGCATACACAAACCCCTGTGCACGCTGGGATTATATGCAGTTTCCTCTCTCCGTGCCGAATCAGGAAAAGGGAAAATTTTGCGATGAATATAATGAAGTTGGTTAATTTGCACTGGGTATCAGATAGTATATAACATTAGCAATTGACAAGCTCAGCAATTCCATCGTTGCATTTTCTGATACAGTTTTCCTTTTTTTGGAGCAAAATTGAACCGATCAACACAATTAGCTGATAACTGGAGCCTTTCCCACAACAGAACTATTCAACAGTCCCCAATTATGTTTAAAAAGTATGTTTACGTTATTGAGAAATGATCTAGAGGTTGTGATTGCAAATACTAATTGAATTGGTTGTTGCTTCTTCTTTATCTGTACCATCTTGATTTCAGATTCACCAAGGCAGATGTTCACACAAAGTCCAATATAAAGTCTTCTGTGCAAAGAGGTTTAAAGTCAAAACTAGTCTCTACCTATCCAAGGTTGCAAGCAGTTATCGATGATCTTGTGCCCAAGAAGTCCCAGCTAATCCAGACCAAGTGCGAGGACAACATCATTCTCTACTCCATCAACAGCCAAGTTGTGTTCTACGAGTACTTCAACGAGCTCATTCCCTCGTTGAAAGTGGTCCACAAATACCCAGAGTTGTTCAGCACAGTGCAAGTCGACAGAGGCGCCATCAAATTTGTACTCAGTGGTGCCAACATTATGTGTCCAGGCTTGACGTCGAAGGGAGCAAATCTTCCCTCAAGAGAGAGCAATCTCCTCAGAGACAGCATTGTTGTCGTCAATGCTGAGGGAAAGGAAAATGCTTTGGCGATTGGAAAGTTGGCCATGAGCACAGAGGAGATTAAGAGCATCAACAAGGGCATTGGAATCGAGGTGCTTCATTATCTTGGTGATGGTTTGTGGAAGTTGCATTTGGATTAATTGCATTCAACCAAACTGTATTTAATTTGATTTGGTTTGGTTTGACTTGGTCTGACTTGGTCTCGTTATACAGATTTATATAGTACGTTTAAGCTGGAAATTTAGTAACTTAAATGCACATTGAAATCCAACCATTGTAACATTAATATTAGATGAAATTCATCCACCAACCCACCATTAACCAACCATTAACACCAGCTGGATTCCAACTGCTTGAAGAACCTCCTCTGCTGCCATTTGCCTCTCGTCTCACAGTTCAGTTCCACTAGATCACTTCAGCAGCAATGGCTCCTCTGTGTCTCCATTAACTTGCAGAGCATTTGCAGCCCAACCTCTCCCAGCTTGTTATATATCTTCTCCAGTATCCTGTTTCCACCAACCTCTTTCTTCTCAACAGTTCTAGCTCTCAAAATCTGCTCTTCCACCATGCAAAATCAAACCTTCTCCACTGATTTTGATCTTCCAGATACTCACTCCTGGTTGAGCACATACTCAGCTCCCATCGTCTTACCATCCCATCTCAAACCACTCGTCTACAACATTACAGTTGAGCCCATTTTCGAGCTGAACTCATTCACAGGCAACGTCTCAATCGACCTAAAGTTAGTTCGCAACTCAGAGCATTATATCACTCTAAACTCCTGCAATTTATCTATCCATTCTGCTATCATATCTTCTAAACCTTCTAAACCTTCTTTCCAATCTGACCAATTTCAAAATAATAATAACAACAGCCCTTTGCAAAAAAATATAAACGCCCATTCAACCACAAATCCAAATGATGCTTTGAATAATGACTCTCAAATTCCAATTTCCATTGACTTGAACTGCTTGCAATCTGACCCCAAAAACCAAACAATAACCTTCAACTTCGCAAAAAATACAAAAATCATAAACCTATTCAATTCCTCAAATTACTTATCTCTCTCTATCCACTTTTCTGGAAAATTAAATAATGCTTTATTCTCTGGTTTTTGCTCTGGCCAATTCAAAAAATTCGCCATCTCTGACTTAGAACCTTCAGGCTGTCGTTCGATATTTCCTTGCTTTGATCAACCAAATTCAAAAGCAATTTTTAACGTCTCTTTAATCGCTGACATGAATCTAACCTGCCTATCGAACATGGATATAAAATCACAACTCCCTCTTAGAAATAATAATAAAAAGAAAATTGTATCTTTTAACCCATCCCCATTAATGTCAACCTATATTCTAGCGTTTCTAGTCGCTGATCTAAAATGCTATGAATACCTAGATAACACATTTCCTATTAGAGTCTACACACTATCCACTTTCAATTCAAATTACAAAAAATCTTTCAATTCGATTTGTCAATTGACTGCAAAGACTCTAGAATTCCTCAGTAAAACTTTTCACTACGACTACAATCTACCTCATCTAAATTATGCTCTAATTCCAGGTTATAATGGTGCAATGGAAAACTGGGGTCTAATAGTTGCAACAGAATCTTTAATCAATGAAAATATTCTATTGCCACATTTTTCTCCTGATAATGACCATAATAACAACAATTCCACTTCTCTTTCTTCCTTAGATCTTTCTCCTTCTTCAATGGCCGCTGTTCAAATCCTCCAACATGAATTGTCTCATCAATGGTTTGGAAATCTTGTAACAATGCACTGGTGGAATTCTTTATGGCTCAATGAGGGCTTTGCTACTTTTTTAAAATGGTATATTGCTCACAAATTCTACCCCTCATGGAAAGTTTGGCCTGAATATATTGCTGAATCCTTAGAATTAGTCTTCAAAATAGATTCTTCTCCTCAGTCCCATCCCGTCGAATTAAATATTCAAAATGTATTTGAAGCTAATGATTTCTTTGATCCAATAGTATATATCAAAGGCTGCTCTCTTTTATTAATGATCTTTCATCTTTTGGGAGAAAATCACTTTAATAGAATCATTTCCTTATATTTAAAGACTTACCAATTTAAAAACCTCTCGTCTTTAGAGTTTTGGAATTTCGTTTCCAAACATTCCAATTTGAACATTACTAATTTAATGTACAAATGGACTTTCGAATCTGGCTACCCAATTATAATGGTATCTGAAAATCAAAATCAAATCACTTTGAATCAACAAAGATGTTTTGGCAATATTGAAAATTTTAAACAAGAAAAAAACATTCTTTATCCTTGTATTCTTAGACTCAAAAACAATCAAAATAAAATTCAAAATACCATTTTTGATACAGAAGAATTAAAAATCAATTTTAACGATGCCTCGTTTTTCAAAATAAATTCGGATCATATCGGTATTTATCGAACCTGCTATGAAAAAAATCGCTGGGAGATTTTGGGAAAACAAGCAGTTATAACAAACCTTCTTTCAGTGGAAGATCGCATTGGTTTAATTACTGATTCCTTTTTTTTGGGAAATTCTGGTTACTGCTCGATTATAAATTTCTTTAATCTCATAAAAAAATGGACTCATGAAGAAGAAACTATTGTGTGGTTACAAATGCTAACAAAACTACATGAAATTCGAACTCGTTGGACTTTTGAGTCTGATAAGGTCTTTAAAGGAATAAACAAGTTTATCTCATTTTTAATTTCTTTTAAACTCTCCAAAATTGATTTATCTAATCTTTTTATCGAAATCAATCATTTTTCAAACAATTATTTGAATCTAGAAAAAGAAATAATACATGCAGCTATTTATGCCAGACACCTGGAAGTCTTAAAAAGAGCCGTAAAGCTATTTAGAGATTTGTCTCCAAATGAAATACTAGCAATGAAATTTTCTATAAAAATCTCATTTTATCAATCAGTTGCATTTGGAGGAAATGAAAATGATTATGAAAAGATGATAGAAATTTACGAAATTTCATCAACGCTTGAGGATAAAAAAGCTCTTCTCTCTTGTTTGGGCGGATTTTCTTTTTCAAATTTAATCGATCGCACTTTAAATTTAATTTTAGATTCTTCGTTTGTCGAAGACGATCAAATTTTAAATCTTGTCTACGGTTTTAGATACAACAAAATGGGAAAATTAGCATTGTGGAATTGGTTTAAAGAAAACAATAATCAAATTAAATCTCTTCTTAATCCATACGTTATTAATCAGATATCTAGATTTTGCCTAGAAGACATTTCCTTCAACGTAATTGATAAGCAAGATGTTAAAAACTTTGTATTAAATCAATACATTTTTGAAAAAATGTTACAGTTTACTGATCTGGCTAATCATGAAAAAGCAGATCTTGAAGAATGGTTTGTAGAGAATGGGTTTTTCGAATAGAAAGGTCTTTGTCACTTTTAGTTTACATTTAGCTGCTTTTTTCTTATACTATATTAGTTTACATTATATTATTTTACATTATATTATATATACTATACCATCTTTTATCATATTATATTATATTATATTATACCTTCTCTTCTATTATGTTGATTGATGTAGATGATCAAATTAAACTAAATAGTCGAGAATTAACGAATTTACTTTTAAGTCTTTCAATTTTTCAAAAAAGAAAAAATTATAATTAATATTTATATAGTAAGAAAAAGCATTATGATACCTTAAAGAAAGAAAAAATCGAAATTAACATACTAAAACTTAAGAAAGAATTGATTACCAATAAAGAAAACTATTTTCACAGTATTTTCACAAAGTGTTATAAAAATCAGATCAAAATAAAAAGAAAATTACAATGAAATGTTCGAAAAAACAATACCAATCAAAAAAGCAAAAAGTGTCAGAGAATTCTGATCAAAACTTGATAAAATAAAAATCAAAAGAGAGCGTAATAGAAAGAAAAAAACGTTTGTTCATTGCAAATAAAGTTTAATAATACAGCAAAATAAATCATTCATTAATTTTTCTTCTTTTGTCTTGTTCATGAGTTTGCTCTGAATTCGAGTCAATAATCGAGGAAATTGGGACTTTTCTAGCACTTTCAGCATTAGCATCTTTGTCGTATTTCTCAGGTTGCTCGTTATGATTTGATTGAAAAATCAAGTTTGTAACTGGTGGTAATCGAGTAAGTGAGCCTCCCTGGTTAGAAAATGGTATTTTGTTATGATCTTGTCCTGTAAACATACTGAAACTACCAATTGATGATCCAACAGAGCTGATTGATGAATTATTTGAAAATATAGAGTTAGATGTAAAATTTGACACTAAGGAAGATATTTTTCCATCATTTTTCTTATGTATTTCTATCAAAGAGCTTCTGACCTGTCCCTCTGTATCGTTTGTTAGTGAATGATTTAGTTCATTGATAGAAGGCAAAGTAACTTTTCTCCCATATTGAGTTTGTTGCGAAGGCAGATTGTAAGGAGGAAGTGATATAACTTTGTTGATGTTGCTTTCACTCAACTTCTGTCTAGTATCGTAAGCAGTAGGCATGGGATTATTGTATGAAACTTTTTCAGGCTCTTTGGCATTTATATCTTCAGAAGATTTTCTTTTTTTAAGATTCCCAAAACCTTCATCTTTATCGGTATTGAGAATATTAATAATACTAGCAGGATTTTTTTCATGACTGAGCGTAGAATCAGATTTCAGTTGCATTAAAGTTTTTTTATTGTAGTTTAGATAATCAGGTTTAGAATTAAATGATAATGTATTATCGGGTTTAATTTGTGGTAGGCTATTTGAGGTCCTCAAAAAGTGAGAATCTGAAGTTGGAACACGAAAATCTCTTGATTGATATGCTCTAGATGAATAAGGAGACGACACAGATGAATGTGGTTTCAAAGTATTAAGACTTTCATTAGAGCTGGAAAAATTTCTATGCGAAAGAAAAGGTTTGGGAGGTGATACTCTAGGTGAACTGGTTGAAGTAACAGGGGGGGATAGACTTAGATTGCTTGAAGAAGATAAATTTGAATGATAAGTATTCTGAGGAATTGAAAGTAGATCTCGATTTTGTGGAGCTGGGGCTAAAGGATCTAAAATAGAAGGAAACCTCGTTCGAGTTAAAGAAGTTTCGCTGAAAGTAGGTGATTTTTCTTTGCTTGTAGCTTTTGCTGTTCTGAAATGAGGTTTAGAAAAAAACAAAGGAGAAGGTGTAGGAGTTCTGGCTCTTCTTATTGGTTGAGGAGGTGGTTCATCGCCTGAGCTTGATTTAAAGGCATCGTTTTCTTGAAGTTCATTACTTTGAGGAACTTGCACGTTAATTTCAAGTAAAGGTTTTTCAATTTTTGCTCCATCGTTTTTATTGTCATTTAATGTTGTTGAGTGTTGATATGGATAGCTCTGAGCTCGGTTCTGTGAGAAAAGAACTTTGGAAGAGCTGTAGTGTGAATCATATGGTAGCTTTGAACCTAATGAGCTTGCTCTTGAATTGAAATTTTGTTTTAAACTATTTATCTCATTAAAAGTATCATTTTGAGATTTATGAACGACAGGCTCAATATTAGGCAAAGAATTTGCAAATTTCACAAGATCAGTTGAAGTATGTCGAACTTCATTTTTAAATTTGCTTATATCTGATGCTAAAAAGCTTTGTTCATGGTGTATTTCATCCGATAATGAACGTACTTTATGAAAAGTATCAACAATAGGCTGATTGGTTGCCAGTGGTGGTGGAGGAGGAAAAGACGAGTAGTAAGTTTGCTCTCGAAGTTGATTGCTTGGACTATTTCTTTGATTGTATTGATGATCTTGCAGTTGAAAAGATTTGTTTTGAGAATAGTACTGGTATGGATCAGATTCTTGTTGATTTTGTGATTGAACAGAATTCACTTGGTGAGCTGGAGCCGGGGACTGAAATTCTGGTGGTTGGTGTGATTTAAAATATTCAGGCTGGCTTTGGTGTTGAGGTGTTAATATTTGAGATTGCTGCTGTTCTAGCGGTTGTCTGTAATGTAATTGTTGTTGTTGCTGCTGCGGTAGTGGTGGTAGTGGTAGTAGCAGTGGTGGCTGCTGCTGCTGCTGAAATTGTTGGTACTGGATTGGATATTGAGGTTGTTGAGAAAATACAGGTGGTTTTGAAGATAAGGACTGACTTTTCGGTATCATTTTTTCTTGTGGTTGATAAGTTGACGATTGAAGATGAAGTGGAGGTGGAGGTAACAGATCATTGTAATTGAAGGGAATTTGGCTTTGAGATGGTGGTGGTAATGGAGGAGGTAGTTGTTGAGGATGCACAGGAGGTTGTGGGATGTGTTGGGGTTGATGTTGAGACTGTGGTTGGTATATATGAGAGTGGTTAGGTATGATATTTGATTGAACCAAAGGTTGACTTTGTTGGTAGTATAGTTGTTGCTGTTGTTGTTGCTGTAATGTGGGTTGAGATTGATAGTACAATTGTTGATTTTGGAGGTTTGGCTGGATCAATAAAGGGTTATTTGTATTTTGTTGAATGGAAGAAGCAGATAAAATTATCAGATCAGTATTACTTCTTGCTCTTGAATTTTTTGAGCCAGGGGGTTGTTTTCTTTTTATTTGAGACAAACTTTCAACATCATCTTTTCTAAATTTTCCACTTGAATGTCGAAATTCCCATATTTGGTTATTGCTATTTTTATGATTGCTTGCGATGTTTGAGTGATTTGTGGAAGAAGGATCATTGTCTTCGTTATTGTTATTAGCCGAAGTGATCGAGAGAGATTTCTTTTTTGAATTTAGGTTATTTGAAGTTCTTTCACAAACTTTGTGGAAGCCATACATATGCAATTGTCTGACAAAGCTTGCCACATTTTTGTGATTGAAATAACTGGTTAAGGCATCAGCAAATTCAGAAGAGGGGCATAGAGCGAAGGTTCCATCTTCGACATTTCTTGTCCACCATAAGAGATGATTTAGCTGTGGGTCAGCCAACATTGAGTGCAATTTATAAATAAAGGCACTTTTTTTCTTTTCACCAGTTTTAGTTTGATTTCTGTTATTATTATTGTTATTGTTGTTATTACTGTTATTATTATTATTATCAAGATTATTAGATATTATATTATTGTTGGACATGATTTGGAAAAGAAAGGAAATATAATACAAAAAGAAAGAAGAATAAGAGTGAAAGTGAAGTTTTAATAAATATTCGAGGAGTAAAAAATAGGCAAGTAGGTAAGGAAGGGAGGAAATAAATCAGGAGAAATTGGAAATTAACAGGTAAAGATAAAAAAAGAGGAAGGATATAAATGAATTAACAGATAACAAAGTAACAAATAGAAAAACAGAGAAATGGAGTGATAGATATAAGAATAAGAATAAGAATAATAAGAATGAGATAATGATATGAATCAAAGTATGGGTTAGCTAAATATGCTGCCTATAAATAATTAAAACTTAAATTGATAGTGATATTAATAATAATTTCTGAATAATTTTTGATTAATTGTTGATTGTTTTTCTTTTTCTTTTAAATTCTTCTTCTCTTTATTGAAAAGTTTAAATTTTTTTTTCTTTGATGTAAAATTTGAAAACCAATTGAAGAAATTAAAAGTTAAATAAGAGGATTTTCCAGAGGTTCTGCTATTTTTAAAATTTAATTAAAGTAAAAATTAACATATAGAGGAGGATAACTTAGTTTAATATTAAAAATTTCAGGAATTACGAATCAATTTGTAACTTTTTATTTGTAATAAATTTGAATAACCTTAAATGATTTAAAAAGCTATGAGATGATTGATGAAATATTGAGATGTAAGTTTTTAATATTTTTATTTTTATTTTCAATCGTTAATTTTTAATTGTTAATTTTTAATTGTTAATTGTTAATTTTTAATTTTTAATTGTTAATTTATTCTTTTTTTTTCTATTAGGGAAACTTTATGGAAAGAATCACTAGAGATGTTATTGTTTTTTGAATATGATAAACAAATTGGGATAAATAGGCAATTAGGGTTAAAAGTGTGAATAATTAGAGGTAAGAAGAGTTGGTAGATTGTATTTGAAAGATATGAGAACCCAAGTTCTGTTATGTGTGGAAATCGTTTTATTTGGTAGATAAAGTAATAAATATTTTTTAATGTTTGTGGTAAATGTAATGTTTAGTATTTTGAATAATTTGAATACCTGTAGTATCTTTAATACCCTTAATATTTTTTAGTATTCCTGTTGGACTTAATGTTAGAAATAGGATACAGCTATTGTTAATGAAAGCACTAAAGTTGAAACAACGGTTTTGAGATAATGAACAGTGGTAAGTTGAAGAATGAGGATTAGTGAGTAAAAAGCGAAAAGATTTTTTAATCAGAAAAGCTGCAAGAAACCCCTGTTTCCTTAAGGAAAAGATGGAGAATGAACAAGGCTACAAGACAGAAAGAGAAGCAAGATAGAAAGAGATATAGTAGGAGGATGGAGGATGAATGATGGAAGATGAAGGATGGAAGATGGAAGTTGGAGGAGTGTTGGGAGATACAACGAATATAGCGAATATAGCGAATATAGCGAATATAATGAGATGTAGTGGGATAAGAGTAAGGTGAGATAAAACTGTGATGGGTGTTACTCGTCCTGATATTCGCTGCGTTACTGAGAGATGTTAAGAGATAATTAGACAAGATCCAAGGTGAATGTAAACTAAATGCAAATTGAAAAATGGTTCAACCCATGATATCAAAGCAGAATAATTATCAGGTACAGAAGAAAACAAAAAACAGACAGAAATAAAATCAAAAATAAGAATAAGAAGTAAAGAAAGCTGCAGACAGAAGAAAAAGAAAATTCAAAGCCAAATCCAGATCTAATTCCAATTTTTCTAATTTCGCTTGGTCAATTTCTGAGTAACCCTACAAATGCGTCTAGGTGCGCATGCAGGCTTACAGACGCACAACCTAAAAAACCAAGCCGATTGGATCGGCGTGCACTGCGTGTGAGTGCAGACAGCAGCAGTCACGCTCGCTCTTGTTGGCCCATCTCAACTGTTCTCAACTTTAGGGTTTAACGTCGGCACCCTTCTTATCGGGCTGCTTTTCATTTTCCCGGTGCTCCACGGACTGAGACTGACCCAACAAGTGAAAGTATAGCCTATTCTTTGTGGAAGCAACAGCAGAAGCAAAAGTAGCAAAGGTGGCAGAAGCAGCGGAAGCAGCGCCAAAGACGCGACATCGCAATACCCCCCAGCTGCCCTTCCGTGCAAATCGTTTCTCTGCCTCAGCTCTGGGCCAAAAAGAAACATCCAGTATGTGATCAGCTATCCACATGCTTATGAGCACACAACTGGCTCTGAGTAAACCGTTAGAGGGTGCAATCCCAATTATAGTGGATGGCATTTGGGCTGAATGGTGCATAGCCAGGGAATCGCTCTCAGCAGTTTGCCTTCTGTAGTAATCTGATTTGCAAACATTACGAATCGTCTACCGTTAGCAGAATGATTGTTTACTTGTTGTCTTTCTATTTTATTCCTTTTTCAATCTGATTCGCTGCGCTGGTTTTCTCTGATCCAGTATTGCTACAAAGATGGTGATTGCAGATTGTATCACTCGAACCATCTTGAGAATGTGCATGCTGTATTGTTTCTAGTTTCCACATCTTAAACTGCTTGGTTATAACATTGCTACGCTGCTTCACTCTTCGCATGCGATACAACTTCTCTTTCCACTACTGGGTCACTAATTCACTTTGTTTCCTCGCTCTTTGAATATCGTTTTCACTGCTCAACGATTTCTCCTAATTTCTTTCTTTTTTTTTTCTTTTTTCTATTTTGATTGGAATTTCATCAGGTATCTGAATCTTTTTCTGGCTATTTTGCAAATTCTTAACAATTTGGAGAATTTTTCAGGTTGGCCTTCTTTTTTAGAGATTTCACAATTTTCTTTTTCAAACTCTATTTCCATCCTGCTTTAAAATGTTTCCCAGTTTATGTTTGCTATTATTTTATTATTTTATCCATGATTCCTTCTCTACTCTTGCTGCTCTCTCGCATTATTTTCCAACGACTTTCCAATTATTCTCTTAGTGTCTCTTCCTTATTCGTGCTTACTATCTTCCATTGCGTTTATTTAATTTCTTTATATTCTTTGCTGATAGGTTCCTTCCAACAATCATCGTTTCTTTTGTTATGACACTGTGCATTCTGTACACACATCGCCATAGTCAATTATCTCACGAAAGTTAATCTTATTGTATCACCTGCTCTCGGCTTCCTGTGTTGTGCCGAACCTTAACTTTCAGGATCCAGAATAAGCTGCATTTTTATCCAGCGCACTTTATACTGTTACTGTCTTTTCTCTTTTATATGCCTTTTGTACCAATACTGGGCCCAAAAAGTCCCATTTTGAAAAATTATCATGTTTTCCAATTTTTTGGCTTTTTATTAAATGGCTTTTGGAATGTAAATCTCTGTTTTATCATGTGGTTTTTTTCACTAATTGGAAATCAAAATCAAAGCCAAAATCAAAATCAAAATCAAAATCAGAATCAAAATCACTAAATATAATACAATCCAACAGTATACTGCAACAAATCTATCAACTTCAAACTGATTTAGAAAATAATATACAAAATAATCAAAATAATCAAAATAATGAAATAAAAATAAAAATAAAAATAAAAATATTAGCCCTACTTTAAAATTTCACTAAATTACATCTTAAATTTGTCCCTGGAATTCTCAATTATCTCAATTAGGATATTCAATAATCAACAACTATTTATTCATCACAATTAACAAATTGTAATCATAAACAGCGTACTCATAAAAATAAAAAAAAATAAAAAAAGAAAGAAAAAATAAAAAAAAATTAACAAAAAGTAATAGCAAATCATTCTCCTTTATACATGGCTCGGAATTTCAAAGAATATTACTCAACGATTACTTATTATCTCTTGCTAGACTAGATAACCAAAGAACAAAAAATAGAGAACAAAGCACTTTAGATAATTCAAAAAATAATTTAGTAAATTTATTCAATTAAATAAAACAATTGTACTCACTAGACAGTTGTCGTTACAACGGCGCTGCAGGATATTGCATCGATAGCATACAATTCATACTGATTTTCCAACACACAAACAACCAAATAAATTTAAATAATATTTTCAAAGTTATAATCTCATAAAACAATAATTCATAAATAATAATTCACAATCAATAAACTTATATAATAAAATATTAATATTTAAAATTTATCAACATCAATACAAGAGGCGCAATCAACTTTTAAATTCTGCTATTGTTAAAATTCCTTAAAAAATAGTTGTGCTTTTTACATATTGATCTTCGTTGAATTTGAGTATTATTATATATAATAGGAGAATTTATCTTAATAATTGAACTCTTAGGCAAATAATTTATCAGGGTAAATTTTTCTCTAAACGGTTCATGAACATCCGTCCGAAAATGGAAGGAATTTCATCTATCTTTTGGTATTTCAAACTCTAACTCCAAATTCTATTTGTTTAGTCAAAACAAAAGCTATCTACAATTTTCAAAATTACTACAATCCCAATTATCACAACTATTCAATTATTCTCAATACCTCCAAAATCTTATCCGTTTAAGCTTTCCCGCTAGATATACTGTATTCTGTATCGTCTTCTATCTAAGGCAGGCTCACCATTACTTAGAGACTGCATTTACAAAATTAGTATCAAACTTTTCAAAATCTCTTTTTTTCTTGCAATCTAATTTAACTCAAACTTTTCATGGAAAAACTGGGGAAAGTTTAATGTAATGTTTTTCCTTTTCTCTCGCTTCCTAATGACAAATCTCTCTCATCTGACAATTAATCAATTTTAGAAAATTGACTCAAATTCTAAAATCATCAATCCACATCATAGCTAATGAAAATCTATACAACAGCAGCGGTATATAGAAATACAGCAGAATAGCTCTGCTTAAAATATTTCTATTTTGTATTTGAATCTTAAACAGAAAAATCATGTTAGAATGGTAAAAATAGGAAGATCAATAGTACCAAATGAGATTTTCTGGGTTTTTTTCGTCTTTTTTTAGAACAAAATCTAGTTGGATTTATTCACTCTCAAAGTCCTAATCTGTTCTTTTCCAGTCTAACTCGGAGCAAACGTTAATATTGATATATATACTTCGGAAAAAACTATCATTTTGCTGTTATGTTATTTCTCCTCTCACACCTGTGCCATTGCCATTTAATCTACTGTAACCAAGTGTCGATATTTGTCTTATCGTCTCTTGTGCATCTTTCTTTTCTTCATTTTTCTTGTTGTTTTCCTCCATTTCTTGTAACTCCCAAATTCCCAGCTGGCGGCCATGTGACCCACTGCCGGACCCAATCTTCGATATGCACCTTTTTTCTGGCGTGATGACCCATTTAAGAAAAGTGCAAGCCGGGCGTGTTCCGATTTTGTAGGGTCACAATGTGACACTCGCTCACGTGTGCAAACTGGCAATAGCGGAGAACCATTTTATTCTTAACGGTTCGGTCGTTTAACACCCGCGGAGCCACCGTTACTACGTAGGCGAAGCTAACGACCCGCCGTCCGAACCAACGTATTCGGAGAATCGGAAGCCAATTCCCAATCAGAAAATAAATATGTCTTCACGTGACTTTGGATTCATCTAAATCGCTCGCTGAGGGGGTCTCTTTACAGCATTGTTTCAGCTTTCAACAATAATACCAATGCTTTTCTCAAAACAAGGTCAAAAGATGGAAAGTCTATTTCATCGATTCTACTTTTGTCATAATTCTACTGGCTAGTATTCGAGATTAACATGATTTCGGAATATTTCCTGATTTGATCTAATTCACATTTTGCTTCACATTTTGCTTTCATTATCTATTATCATCTATCATCATGTCATGTTTATATTTAACTGAATTATTTTTCATAACTATCCTCTTCAATCAAAGATTGCTCTTCAAAAATGCTCAAGAATCAAAATCATAACCTTCCTGATTCCTCTGGTGCCGAAAATGCTCCCAAAGATGAAACTTCCACTGCAATTTTACGAAGAAAAAGAAAAAAAAATGCATTAGTCGTCGATGATCTCTTGCCCGATTTTGATAACTCAAATGATTGCACAATTGCTTTATCAACCAACACAATGAAAACATTACAAATATTTCAAGGAGATATGGTTTTTGCTCGAAGTAAAAAGAAAAAAGAGACCATTTTACTAACAACAATAAACGAAAATCTTGAAGATGGTATATGTCAAATAAATCGAGTTGCCAGAAGTAATCTTAGGATTTGTCTTGGTGATGTCGTTACAATTCGTCCTTGTTCTGATATTCAATATGGCTCTAAAATCTCTATCTCTCCAATTTCTGATACAATACAGGGTTTAAATGGCTCGTTATATCACACATTTATCAAACCGTTTTTTGATAATTGTTATAAACCTGTTAAAATCGGAGATCATTTCATTATTAGAACTGCAATGAGGTAGGTAGAATTTAAAATTGTCGAAATCGATGGTTTTGACTATTGTATTGTAGCCCCTGACACGATTGTTTATTGTGATGAAAAGCCAATTGATAGAGAATATGATGAAAATAATCTAAATGATGTCGGTTATGATGATATTGGTGGTTGTAGAAAACAAATGGCTCAAGTTAGAGAACTCATTGAATTGCCTTTACGTCACCCTCAGTTATTTGAAACTATCGGTATAAGGCCTCCAAAGGGGGTCTTAATGTATGGTCCTCCAGGTACCGGTAAAACTCTTTTAGCGAGAGCCATTGCTAATGAATCCGGTGCTTTATTTTTTTTAATAAATGGTCCAGAAATCATGTCTAAAATGGCAGGTGAGTCTGAGTCAAATTTAAGAAAGGTCTTTCAAGAAGCAGAAAAAAACTCTCCTTCCATTATCTTTATTGACGAAATTGATTCAATTGCTTCCAAAAGAGATAAAACAAATGGAGAAGTTGAGAAAAGAGTTGTGTCTCAATTATTAACCCTTATGGATGGTATGAAACCAAGATCAAATGTCATAGTCATTGCTGCTACTAATAGACCAAATTCAATTGACGCTGCCCTAAGAAGATTTGGTAGATTTGATCGTGAAGTTGATGTTGGTATTCCTGATACTGCTGGTCGTTTGGAAATCTTGAATATTCATACCAAAAATATGAAACTAGCCGATAATATTGATTTAGAGTCCATTGCTTTGGAGACCCATGGTTATGTTGGTTCTGATCTTGCTTCATTATGTTCTGAAGCTGCTATGCAACAAATCCGTGAGAAAATGGATCTTATTGATCTAGATGATGATAAAATTGATGTTGAAATATTAGAATCCCTTGGTGTAACAATGGAAAATTTCAGATTTGCTTTATCCAAATCTAACCCAAGTGCTCTTAGAGAAGCTGTCGTCGAAAGTACAAACGTCAAGTGGGAAGATATTGGCGGTTTAGATAAAATTAAAACTGAACTAAAAGAGACAGTTGAGTATCCAGTTTTACACCCAGAAAAATTTACAAAATTTGGTTTGTCTACTACAAAAGGTGTATTATTTTATGGGCCACCAGGCACAGGTAAAACTTTACTTGCAAAGGCTATAGCAACAGAAGTTTCTGCTAATTTTATTTCTATTAAAGGCCCTGAGTTATTATCCATGTGGTTTGGTGAATCAGAATCTAATATTAGGGATATCTTTGACAAAGCTCGTGCTGCTGCACCAACTGTTGTGTTTTTAGATGAGTTAGATTCAATTGCAAAAGCTCGTGGGGGCTCAACGGGTAATGAAAGCGGCACTTCTGATAGAGTTGTAAATCAGTTGCTAACCGAAATCGATGGTATGAATGCTAAGAAGAATGTTTTTGTAATTGGTGCAACAAACAGGCCCAATCAAATTGATCCAGCTTTACTAAGACCTGGTCGTTTGGACCAATTGATTTATGTTCCATTACCAGACGAACCGGCTCGTTTGTCTATTTTGAATGCTCAATTAAGAAAAACTCCATTAGAACCAGATTTAGATTTAGCTCAAATTGCTAATGTCACCGATGGTTTCTCAGGTGCAGATTTGTTATTTATTGTTCAAAGAGCTGCTAAATTTGCTATAAGAGATAGCATTGAAGCAGATTTAAAAAATGAAATAATCAAAAAATCAGAAAGTAAAAATGAGACTAATGTTGAAAAAATTAACGATGATAGCGATCCAGTTCCTTATATTACTCATTTACATTTTGAAGAAGCCATGAAAACAGCTAAAAGATCTGTATCAGATGCTGAGTTATTTCGTTATGAAACATATGCTCGAGAAATCTCTACTTCAACAGGCCAATTTTTGAGTTTCAAATTTAAACCAAGAAATTCAGCTCTTGAAGAATCTACAAATGATCAGGGTGATGTTAGCAACGCTGGTAATGATGGCGATAATCTTAATAATGATGATAGTGATAAATAATCATTTAATTTACTTAAATATTCATAATATTTTTTTTTTTTTCTTAGACTTTATTTTTGCATATTTTTTTAAAATTTTTATTAGAGATACATATTTTAGAAATTTGAGCCTACAAAGGTTAATAAATATTTTTTTTGCTAGTTTTTTCAAGATTATGACATTTTTAAAAAAAGATAAATGCTTTCTAAATTTTTTTGAATCTTTTCTTCGAAAAAACGTCAAAGTTTGTTATTTATCATTTTGCATTTGAACGCATTAACATGCATTTGAAAGATAAAACCAGTAATGTGGTTTGTTATATAATATTAGTGATAATATAATTTGCAATTTTGTTGAGTTGGCCGATAATAGCACAACCATTTTCAAATAGAATAAAAAACCGAAAGTTTTAAAAAGGCAGTTTAAAAATCTTAAAAAATCTAGTTTATTGGGCTATTCCATTCAGTAAGATGAACTCATACGGAATTTGTTAAAGGGAATGGATAACGAAGAAAACCGTTCTATCAAAAATTTAAGGGCTCAAAAATGCAATAAAATAAAAGGTATACTTGAAATTAAAACAGAAATCTAATAAATTGCAGTTAGACATTTCCAAATGTAATTTATTGAAAAGTGTTTTTGAAAATGTTTCTCCTAAGTTCAAAATAATACTGGATAAACTATTTACATGGAGATGCATGTAATTTTTCTGTGATGAATGCATACTTTTAGTGATTAAGCCAAAGTTGTTCAGATGTTGAGATAAGAAGATGATCATTATCGGCAGTTCAAAATGCCCATTTCCAAACAATTTGTTTGCCAATGGAAATGTGTTTGAAATAAATTAGTTTTTATACGTTTTTAAGACAATTCTTTTAAGTAGCTTGGGCTGATATTATTAAAAACCGGTTTTAAAATCAAAAAATATCACCTCAAGAAAATCCATTCTAATTGAGTAATAATGAAGGTTTTAAAACAAAGATAACGATTGAGCAAAAACGAAAAAGAATAATCTTGGATTTCTTTTGAAATTACTTTTAGAAGTATAATTGGGGAACAATCGAAAAAAAAAAGAATAATCATAAAAACTAAAATTTGGAATATAGTTTGATTTCAACTACAATTTTTTTTGAAAAAATATAAATTTAATACAATATTAGTTAAATGAAATTACTTTATTAAAAAGCAAAACAATAAAAATTATAGTAAAGATTGAAATAGAATTTAATAATTACACTAACTAATTTATTTCTTTTTACCGGAGACACCGACGGTTTTACCACGACGACCAGTTGTTTTAGTATGTTGACCTCTAACTTTTAATCCAAAGTAGTGACGAATACCTCTGTGGGCTCTAATTTTTTTTAATCTTTCTAAATCATCACGTAATTTTGATTCCAATTGATTAGCTAAGGAATGAGAATCTTTGCCGGTAGTGAAATCACGTTGTCTATTTAAGAACCATGATGGAATTTTATATTGAGTTGGGTTTTGCATAATAGTAATAATTCTTTCTAATTCTTCTTGAGTTAATTCACCAGCTCTTTTGGATAAATCAATATCAGCTTTTTTACAAACCAAGTTGGAGTAACGACGACCAACACCACGAATGGTGGTTAAGGCGTACATGATTTTAATTCTACCATCAACATTGGTGTTGAGTAAACTATTAAAAAATCAGTTAGTATGAATGTTTCAATTTTTTTTTAATTTGATTGATCTGATCTCAAAAAATAAAACAATATTGCTTGAAACTTTTGTAAAATTTTTTGGTTTAAAAACCAAAAAGCAAAATATGAATTATCTAAAACGGACAAATTTGATCTTTTCGTTATATTATTGTTTTAATAAATATATTTTAGTTTTAATTATTAAAAATTTATATTTTAAAATTTTTTGAAATAAAACCTCATGTCAGAGATGTATTTAGTGTACTATTTTTATGATTTCAATTTTTTCAAACTTTCCGAAATTTATGAATTGTCCAAATTCATGAAAAATAATGAATTAATTTTTTGTTTAGCAGAATTAAAAATTTACTGAATGGCAGTTTGAAGCCATATTATGGTTATTTCAAGTTGGTTGATCCATGAATAATAGGTATCTGACCAGCACATTAAATCTTTTGTATTTGAAGCATTGAAGCTGATATGAAACGTACCGTAAAATGTGTTGGAAACTACCTTGTTCTTGAACAACTAAAGACATTTTGATTAAGTTATTATTTGTTGCTGATTCCTAGTCTTTGCTACACCTTAACGTATGTATATTACTCCACCAGTATTAAATTGATATTGTGAAAATTCACCAAGGAAGCTAATCACGTTGGATAAAAAGTAGCTTACACCAATATTACATAATCAAAGACATATTTGGAGGCATTTGCGATGTTTGTGGTAATTGGCGAACGGTGCGGTTGCGAGAAAACCAGTATTGTATGTCTATTTTCAGATTGGTCACGTTTATTACAATAGGGCTTAAACTACAAATACAAAGCCCTAGAACCTAAATAAATCCACTGCACTGGTTTTAGAGAGGCTCGACTTTATTTTGTGGAGCTGATCACTGAATTGGTAATGAAGAAAGTTTGGAGAATATAAATAAAACACAATATTTATTTACACGTGAATGGAAGCTATCATCTATTTTCCTGTTCAGTTTCCTAGCATCCTTAGTATCTGATTGCCTTATTGTCTTGTAGGTCTCTATTACCATAGACTTATAGTCACATAGGCTTATTGTTCATGATGTTTCATCAACTTCAACAAATTCGTCAAAGCACTGAATTCAATAATCACACGATTGGCTTTTAGGAGATCTCTCACATCAACTTTAGCATACTCAATCACTTTAAATTTTTTGTATGATTCAAATGCTTTGGTTAGATTTGGTCTTTCCTCATTGACAATAAACAACACGTTTCTTAATTTGAAATCGTGAGCCTCGACAAAATTATCTGCGGCAAGTTGGTCATTAGTTAAGAATTCGCATACTTCGACTTCATTTTCTCGACTAGGTGACTGAAGATTCTTGTCAGCTTTTGACTCTTTATCAAGACCAACTATGAATAAATTGCCAGTCTTATATTGATGACTCAAAGCAACTCTATAGGCCAATGTATAAACTTTGAAAGGTAGTTTGGTTGAGTAATCATTTGGAGCATTTCTTGCATGTGCTCTACCACCTTCCAATCTTATGGGAGACCCTTTATCACCCACTCTTGCTCTACCCGTACCTTTTTGAGCATGCAATTTTCTACCTGAATATCCCATTTGAGAACGACTTGGTGGATTTGATGCACCTACTCTTGCACAGTTTGCTTCCATGACAACTGCTTTCCAGAGAATATCTCTTCGCAATGGTTGTGCTAGTAGTTTCCAGTTCACTGATATAAATGATTTTGGTTCCAATGAAGGGAAAGATCTTAATGATGCCAACACATATCTTGGGGGCTCTATAATTGACCGATGTCATTTGGTTAGTTTATGAATCTCTGTTAAAATAGTCGATATAAAAACAAGAAAAAAAAATCAAAAAAGAAAAATGACAGCACATACTATAAGGATGCAAATTATGGCCAACAGATTCGGTTACACTAGCAGCTAGACTAGATGATTGACAAATTTGTCTCTAAATAAATGAGTTAGTGATTATGATCTTGAAGAGATTGTTCACCAATAAACAACAGCACAAGATTAACCGGAAACATACCACCCAAAAATTCTTAATTGGACTTATTATAGATCTTCCTATAAACATTCCTGAAACTCGACTAGTTGAACTGTTTTTTTCACTGCTCTTGCACTCTTCCAATTCTTCACTATTTCTTTATGTCAACCTTCTATTTAATTTTTGTCCAATTGAAAAGAAAAACCGCTTCATGCGCCATTTCTTACATAATGCTTTCCTATTTAAGTAATTTAAGGCCGTACATCGTACGCCTTAGGATATTTAGGGCTGGTGCACGATGAAATTTCTATAGCAGATGATATCAATTAACAAATAATCAACAACTCTTTGATTGGAAACACATTTGTTGAATTGTAGCTCAAAAAATTGCCAGAAATAGCTTTTGTATTTTTGAATTCAATACGTTTGCTTTGTTTGGGCATGTTTAAAGTACAGAGATTTGCTATTCAAATAAACTGATTTTCAAAGACCAATCAATTAGAAAGACTCTCTTCAAGTTGAGCTCAATTCCATTTCAATATTTTAGACGTGATAATCCTTTTTATTATCATCATGTAAACTCCCTGTAGTATTGATTTTGATATTTTGCATATAATACGAAATTTAAACAGCCTCAAGGATTGTGTGGGAATATGTTTTATATTCGGCTCTTCTATAAAACCATTGAAAGCTCGTTTTAATTGGTTCTGAAACATTGGAAGTGTATGATTAGGATTGGAATATATTCAGAATGCTTTGGATCAGATGAAAAATTATTCAAAGATATTTGCCAATATTTGCCAATATTTGAAAATATTCACACGTTTATTCATCAAAAAAGAAAGAACAAAATCCTCCAAAATATTTCACTTGGTTTGTAGCAAATGTTACATCAAAGCTATAATGAAATCTGTATAGTATTAAAGGAAACATTGAATTTTTCTTGTTAAGATTGTTGTTTTTATTGTCTTATCATTTCTTTTTAATTATTAAAAGAAAAAATGTTAAAGCCTACAAAATATAGTATTGATCTTGTGCTTACAAAATCATTTCAAACACTTGTAATTTCAATTCTTATTTATATTAAACTAAAATATAACAATGGTTTTCTTTTATATTTATTTTTAATTTCTCATTTAATTGCAAACTTTAATGATTATTACAAAATTAGTTTATTTAATAACCATTCAAAGAATAACAGATTTGAAATAACTTCTAATGATGTTGTTCTAATAATTGGTGGTTCAAGAGGTTTGGGTTATGAAATTTTAAAGAAATTTTTAATATTTGAAAATTGCAAAATTTGTATAATTGATAAACAAGAATTGGATCAAGTTGAATTGAATTCATTTTGTTTAAAATATAACAATGCAAACACCACTGCTAATAATAATAATAATAATAATAATAATAACCTGATAAATAAAAGAGTATTTTACTTTAATTGTGATGTTTCCAATAAAAATAATTTATTAAATACATTTAGAAAAATTGAGACAAAAATCGGTTCAGTGACAATTTTGATTAATAATGTTGGAATTAAACACTCTGAACCATTTTTAAAATTAAAATATCTGAAGATGATTAATATAATTAATACAAATTTAATTTCATATATTTTATCAATGAAGTTTTTTTTACAATTATCAATTAATGAAAAAAGAAAACTTTACATTATTAATATTTCATCAGTCTTGGGATTAATTGGTCCAGCAAACTTATCCATCTACTCACTAACAAAGACTTCAATAATATCATTGCATGAATCAATATTACATGAGATTAATCTTTTAAAAAACAATCAAATTAAAATGTTATTAATTAAATTAGGACAACTAGATACATTATTATTTAACGATGTTAAACCTCCTAAACCATTTTTAGCACCAATATTAAGTCATGAAAAGATGTCAAAATTAATTTATTCAAATATTAAGAGAAATCAAATTGGTGAGATTTCATTACCATTATATGGAAAATTTTTACCAATTTTAAAGATAATACCATTTTTCATTGTTGAATTTTTAAGAAAATTTAGTGAAATGGATAGAAGTAGTGTTGAGGTTTTCAACTCAATGGACAAGAATGAAAATGAATATATTGGTAATAGTAATAAAAAAGTGAAAAAGAAAAAGGAAAAATTACAAGTCATTGATAGTATAATTCAAGAATTGAGTCAAGATGGAGGTTTAAACTGTAATGATAATGAAACAAAAAAAAAGCATGGTGAAGAAATTCAATAAAAAGTTTTAATTGATTAAGAAATGGTAAATTAAAATAAATTAGAATAAATTAGAATAAATTATTTAGTATAAAAATTGATATAAATTTTTTTTCATTAGTTAATTACTCGGCTAGTTTTTCGATCAGTTATTTTGATGTTTTAATTATAGAATCTTTTATAATTTTTTGAAATTCTTCAATTTGCAAAAAACCCAATTCATTGAAGACAGATGAAAATTTTAAATTTGAATCGAATTTTTTTACATTGCTATCATTATCAAACAATTCAATTGTTAAATTGTAAGTTGGAACAACTTGTTTTTTATTTATTGTAGTTTTTATAATGATTTTGTTAATTTCTTCATCAATATTTTGATCTTTTTGATCTTTTTGATTTTTTTTATTTTTTTTATCCTTTGTATCTTTATTATTGTTTAAATTGATACCCGTATATTTAATATCAGCTTGATAAAATTTCATAAAAACAAAAAAAACAGTTTGAATTAAGAAATAAACCACTATTAAGATTACGGTATAGTTATAGGATTCACTAAATGATAATTTTTTGTCAACCAAATAAGTTGTACCACCAATTAACGCAAGAGCAGTCGATAAGCCAATTTCAATATCTTTTAACTTGAAATCTTGTTTAAAACCAAGGTTTGATAAAATAAATGGAAGATTATCATCACAATTATTTTTCAAATCATTTGCAGAACTAAAATGAGACAAAAAACAAAAAAATCAATCGTTAGAATAAGTTGGAAAATATGAATGGAATTGGATGACCAATATCAAAATAACCAAAATCATTAACATACTATAAGTTGATCTTCTTGATAACTTGTTGAGACATGTTGAAAAGACAAATAAGTAGAAGAGGGATGTATAAATTGTATATTACAAAGGTATGAAATGATATAAAAAGAGGATCTGAGTTGTTAGAAACTCATCATATAAGGTACTCGCATAGTTAAGCGCGGACAGAAGCCGGCTCTAGAAACCGAAAACACCGCAGCTTTGATGCTGAAATTTCTTTGGAAATTATGAATAAACCACCAAAAAACGCAACGAAACTGGGGCTAGTTCGATGGTAAGCTGTAGCCGAACTATTTTTGGGCCACTAGGGAACCACTGTCCAATCAGTGCGAATGAACTATTTTTTTTAAAACACATCAGGCAATCTTTCTATCTCATATTTCTTAGCTGCAACAGACATAAGAGGAATACCAGGAACCTTTCGTATTCTTCGCTTGAGATCAGCATCGTTGGTGGCCACTATGTAGCACTTGTGCTGAATAACTCTAGAAACCAAACAGTCATCAGCATAGGTTCCTTTATGGCTGCAGCTCAATCTTTTTATTCTTGAGTCCTTTGCCAATCTTAATGCAATTCTGAACTTGGGCCCTAGCTTCTCCAACTCGGCCATTACACAATCTGTTATTATCGGAATGCATTTGGCATACAAGCAGTCCATCATCCCCCTGACTATGTCTATCTTTTTCTGAATGCTGAAATTGATGAAATTTGTATCTATTAACACTTGGTATGGTGGTTTCAAAGCTTGATTGAACTGGAAAAACAAAGCAGAAGACACTTGAGGCACATCACGAACCAATTCAGAATCCTTCTGCTGTTTGGGGTTGCCTTCTTTTGTGGTTTTTTTCAGCCTCTGGTCTTTGGCACTAAGAGTACGTTTTGTAAGTGCAAACTTTCTGACTTTCTTTGCCTTTCCCATTTTTTGCAGTTGTAAATAGCGATTTGAGTTGGAGAAAACAAAAAAAATTTATTTTTCATTTTTACTCAAAATAAAGTTTAGAGAATAAAACAAATTAGGAAAAAAACGACATCTGCAGGACTCGAACCTGCGCGGGAAATCCCAAAAGATGCCTTGAAGTAGATTCAAGTCTTTCGCCTTAACCACTCGGCCAAGATGCCCTTCTTAAAGTTTATGTAATGTATATATTTTATTTATTCTTTAATTGGAACCTTCAAGTAGAATCTTTAATTATTATTAGTTTTTATTTTTTGAAGAACGTAATTAGGGATGAACCATGAATAGCCATGTTAAGACTCTTTAATCAGTCATTACCTCGCCTTGGAATGTCTTTCAGCACTTGTTCTGTTTTTCAGAGAATTCAATTGAAACCCATTCAGTTAACCGAAACTGAGACAAAAATCAGAAACGTTTTGGTTGATTTTTGCGATTATTATAATTACAATCTTAAAACTAACCAATCTCAAGATAATATTGTTCCAAGAGTCACTGGTGGTTGGGTTAGAGATAAGCTATTGGGCCGACATTCAAACGATCTTGATATTGCCATCAATGGTGTATCTGGTGAAGAATTTGCTGAGAGTTTAAGTCATTTTTTGCAAGACAATTATTCCAAGTACGAAATTTCTCCATCTTCCATTCATAAAATTAAAAAAAATCCTGAAAAATCCAAGCATTTAGAGACTGCTACAAGTAAACTATTTGGTCAATCGATTGATTTTGTGAATTTAAGATCTGAAGAATATACTGAAAATTCACGAATTCCAATCATAAAATTTGGCACGCCATCTGAAGATGCTTATCGAAGAGATGCGACTTTAAACGCTTTATTTTATAATTTGAAATCTCAATCAGTAGAAGATTTTACAGATCAAGGAATTGAGGATTTACAAGATGGTATATTAAGAACACCATTAGATCCTAAACAAACCTTTTTAGATGATCCTTTAAGGGTATTAAGACTAATTAGATTTGCAAATAGATTTAATTTTCAAATTGATCAAACTGCTTTAAATGAAATGAGCAATAGGGAGATTAGTGAAATGTTGAAAAGAAAAATTAGCAGAGAAAGAATTGGTACAGAGATTAGGAAAATATTAATTTCAAACAATGGTCCCCTAGTTGGATTAAGCTTAATCTTGCAAAACAATTTATTTAACTCGGTATTTAATATAGATGGAATAGAGTCAATTGCACAGAAATTGAATGAAAATAGTGCTAATATGGTAAATGATTCAATTAATAAATGTTCAGTCATATTAAAGGATTCAATAGTGTTTATATCAAATTATATCAAGCATCTCGATGAAATTAAAAATACAAATGGTTTAAATGAAATTGAAAACATTTTATATTCAATTTTAGCTCCTCAAAATAAAACTAATGACGAAATTTTTAATGGAATTGATAATGAAACATTAAAAGTTTGGTTTTGGTTGTTTGTTATATTGAAAGACCTTGATTTATTTAAAATAAAAGTCAATCCAAATAAAAAACAATTAGAAGAGTATTTATCCACAGTTATTATTAGAGAGGCGTTAAAATATGGTAGAAATGATTTTGATAACGTAACATTATTAATAAGTCATCAAAGTGAATTTAATGGAATACTTGATAAGATTAAAGAAGACAATTTAAAGAGATTTGAAATCGGGTTGTTTATCCGAAAATTGGACAAAAAATGGATTTTAATGATTTTAGTTGAGTATTTATTCAATTACAATAATATTGAAAAAAGAGAGAATACAATTAAACTATACAATTATATAATTGGAAGCGGGTTAGTAGATTGTTATGAAATGAAGTCA
The DNA here is from genome assembly GCF_001661345.1 of Ascoidea rubescens DSM 1968. Lineage (NCBI taxonomy): Eukaryota > Fungi > Ascomycota > Saccharomycetes > Ascoideales > Ascoideaceae > Ascoidea > Ascoidea rubescens. Next base: position 155,799 of record NW_017962922.1, on the reverse strand, counting down.
TTAGTCGTTGGTAAAGAGCTTGCCAATATTTTTAATAAAAAAGCTGGACCGTGGATGAAAAAAGTATTAGATGAAATAATAATTTGGCAACTTGAAAATCCAGAAAAAAATAAAGAAGATTGTGTGAAGTTCATTAAAACATTAGTTTAAAAAGAAAAGAGACATAAAATAAATAGCATATCACTAGATAAATGCAATATTATTGAATTGAATTGAATTAAATTAGATTAAGTAAAATTGAATTGAATTGAATTGATTCAATTTAAACTTAAACTTTTGAGGTTGATTTGTGCAATTTTGGAAATGGTTTCAAAGGTGTTTTGGTGAAACTGATATTAATATAAGAGTTATCAGTTGTTGCGAGCTCAGTATACATAATATACCATGCCATAGCAGCTACTATTATACCAATTACACCACCAGCTTTTGTAACATTGGCAGAACCTGTAAAATTAGCAATTGATAAGACTAGGAATAGTAGGAAAACCATTCCAATTAAAAGGAAAAAATCAACTCTACCCTTAAAGGTGCATATCCACAAAAAGAGGCATAGTATTGCCCAAGATAACAAATAAAAACCCAAGGCATTACCTAGTTGTTCTGAATCATTAGAATAAGCAGATAATACGCCGAATGATTCTGTGTTTATAGCAGCCCAAGACATCCAAAACGCAGCAAAAGGAACAAAAACACTACTTGTATAAGTATCACCTTGAAAGAATGCTAATAATCCGGCAAGACCCAACACAAATCCACCAAAGAAGTAACTCATTGGAGCTGCAATATTTGGAATTGAAAGATCAAGACAGTTTGCGTTACTGCATGATAATACAAAAGCAGTTCCGGCAAAAGCAGCCAAACCCATGGGAAGTGGATTTGCCGGTTTGGGAAGTTGGGTTTGAGTTTGAGTTTGGAACTGAAATGGTTGTTGAAGTTGGTTTCTTTGTAAAAGATAATTTATGAATTCATCTTTATTTATCTGATTTGAGCCGATTTTTATGCAATCGTTATAGAAATTATTTGTATTTGACTTTGAGCATAGGTTTTCACTATGACTCTCGTCGGGCTTTTCAGTAAAATCAGTTTGATAAGACATTGTAAAAATAAGTAGGCAAATAAATGAGTTAATAAATAAGACAATGATAATGAAAAGAAAACAAAATCAATATAAAGAAGCGAAGAAACATGGCTTAAATACAATTGCTGTTGGTGTGGAAGGGTTGCGAGAGACATTACCAACACATTGTTCTAAAATGAGTTTGGTAAATATATTGTGGATATTTTCCAATTAGTCGAATAAAACCAAAATGTACTGAGGATGGGGTAGAGTGATACTCTAGCCCAAGCAATTTCAGCCCTACGATGGAATAAAGCATCAAAGGTGATTGAGGTAGTGGAGAAACCAAAAAAAAAAATCAGTTGAGCATGCCAAACACAGAGAATAAAAAGAAAAAGGAAGGGTACTGTAACAGAATCAATCCAAGAGGAAGCAGATGGATGATGGAGTGATTCCACCACAGATCACAAAACAGGACAGGAAGGGACAGAACAAAGAATATATTCCACCCGAACACCACCCCCAATCGGGTCCAGTTTAATGGGTATGTTTTCCGCAAATATCCGCGGGTTTGGTGCTCTCCGTTCCATCCACAATATCCGCGAGTACGATACTGCACCGTTTCTGGATCCTCTGCTTGCAAGATTTTCCGCAAAGGGTCCGCAGGATTCCGTCTCAAACATGAAATTGTCAACAGTAAAGAAAAAGCATCTAATTGCAGCTGATATACTTCTTCTGCTGCCTCTGCTTCTACTGCTGCTGCTCTTGTTGCAATTGAAACACACTCCATAGTCTCTTTTTCTTTATTCAGTCCATATTTTTCCCTATTATGAACAAGTTCTTGAGAGTATGTATACCCATTTGATCCGCTGCCTAGCTGTCCAGAACACTTGCTAACTCTTTATCATAGACAATTCAACATCTTAGAAATGAAGCTGAAAATTGGCACGAAAAAGTCCAACAATTGGAAAAAAGAAGAAAAGAGTTGGAATTAGAATCCAGTAATAAGGACAATATAATTAATTCAATTATTTTTAAGAACAAAACTTTGCAAGAAGACTACAAAAGATTAAAATTTAGAGCAAATAAAACTACAAAGATTTCTATTGAATCTCTAACACTCAAACTAGAAAATGATGATTACTCTGCAAAAAACTTGGATTTAGAATCAAAATTAGAGGATATCAATCAACTAATTAAAATCAATAACACCAAAATAAAGGAAAATGATTTGAAGATTGAACAATTTCAAAGAAAATTATATTCGTTAAATAACGATAAATTAAATCTATCAAAACAAATTAACTATTACCAAGATCACTACAATAGAAATAGAAATGAGCTCGACGATATAGCTGCTCAGTTAGATTTCATATGACTCCTAGTCAAAATAATTAAACAATCGTTTAATTATTTTGAAACTAATTTGGATTCAACTTTAATCCTAGTGGCATGTTTAATTGCTTATCTTTTTTAATTTTTTTAGTTTTTGATCTTAATTTTATTAATTATTTATTAATAAAATTGAGAAAAAGAAACGAAAAAAAAAAATTAACCACAAACAAACCAAACCCAGTTTTATCTCCCCATATTTTTCAATTTACCCTTTATCATTTCCATAAATTATATCACCTTACATCACATCTCATATCATCTCATCTTATCTCATCACATCTCATCTCATCTCACTCATCTTGTCTCATCTAATGATATTTTATCATACCACATTATACTATTTCTTTTTCAACTTCATCGTCGACTAATCTAAATATTTATCTATCAAAATATTTAAACATCAAAATACTAAAATCATCATATTTGATTAAAATATTAGTTTGTTAATTCAATTTGTTATAAATCATTTACTGATTTTTATCTTTCATTTCTTTTAGTTTATTTCTCACCCACTCAATTTCTCTGTTAATCTATTTTACCAGATATACCCAATTTATATTTACTATTTATATTTTCCTTCATCTTTCATTTTCTTCTCACTTTCTTCCTATTAATCTTTCTTTTTCTTGGTTTTTCAACAAAATCTTTGCAATTTTATTACTCAATTTTCGGTTTTTCTTTTTTCAACCTTTTACCTCTTTAACCTATTTATTTTATCTATTTATCTATTTACACACTTATCTCACATGTCTATCTTATCTTTATTTAATTTATCTACCAACTTAGCTCTAAGTAGAATTCTTAATAAACATGAACCGAATTACGATACTACGTAACATTACGATGACGCCGGATTTCGAATGCCGTCATTAATTTCTTATCTGAAGATTCAAATCTTAAGATCAAAATAATAATGATTTAAATTCTTTTAACAGTAACCATAATTATAATTTTAAATATGTCAAATTCATTATCATCTACTCCGAATAAACAAAAATTAATAAATTCAACCTGTTTGGACTTATTATTGCTTGAAATTGTTCCATTATCTATAAGGATAACACACAAGTTGCAACAAGAAAATGATTCGTCATCACTAACAACATCAAATTTATCTGATAATAAAACCAATAATAAAATCAGTAATAATAATAATAATAATAATAAATCAAACGACTCAATAATATCTCTGGATGAAAGCTTTAATCATCATGGAGGAATTGAGACTTTGGAATCAAATTATATTAATAATGATTTAGTTAATTTTAAAGTTGAAAATTATGGCTATTCAATTGGTTTAAGATTAGGCGAATTGTTAAGTTTTCAAATCAATAGTAACAGTTTAAATTTAATTTCAAAAGAAAATAATAATTTGGATATTTTAAATATAATGAAATTTATTTGTAGAGACGTTTGGAAAAAATTATATGATAAACAAATGGACAATTTGAGAACAAATCACAGAGGCACATTTGTTTTAATTGACAGCAATTTTAAAGATTTAACTAGAATGTCCAGCTCAAAAGGTATTAATGATACAATAATTAAATGCAAGCCTTATGTTTGGTTTCCCTGTGGTATAATTAGAGGAATTTTATCAAGTCTTGATATTGATTCAACAGTTAATTTTGAGATTACAAAATTTCCTTCAGTTACGTTTAATGTTCAAACTAATATTTCTGGCTAGTAGAGTCCGATGTTTGGTATGTATTTACAAGATAGTATATATATAAATATATATATATATTTATATATATATTAATATTAATATTATTGACATTATTATACTTAAAATTATCATAAAATAAAAAGACCTATAGATTAAAACAAAATCAAATAACCTTCTTCCTTCCTTCCTTCTTTTGATATATGTAATCTAAAAAAAATAATAGAATAAATAAGATAAACAACCTAAATGTAAAAAATAAAAAAAATAAAAAGTATCTCTTTAAAAATAAAATAGAAAATGTATAAGTAAAATAGTTATATGTATAATATATTTACAATAAGGAGTAAATAAAAGGGAATATAACAAAACAAGCCCAAAAAAAAATAAAATAAAAAAAAATAAAAATCAAGATTGTAAGAATAGAAACAAACAATTTTTTATTGGCTTTATTTTTACTATTATTTTTTTTTTGAGAAATTTTTTAACTTTGAAAATTTTGAATGGAAGAAATTGGTATTTTTCAGTTGTACGAATATAATGAATTGAAAAATTAGTTAAAAATGAATATGGATTCGAATTGATCTTAAAAATTTTTCTTAATTGTTGATAATTTAACCACGAATGTCACCATGAATACCAATAGCAGAAAGAATAAAAGAAAGAGAAACTAAAGAAGTGATTAAAGTATAATCGGCTTTAATTTTTTTCAAAGTAGTTTCAGCATCTGCTTTATAAATTGAGTTTTCAACTTCTTTTTCAATGGTTGGAGAATCATCATTATTTTCATTTTCATTTTCATGCTCATGCTCATTTGATTCTTCTTCAACTTTTTCAGCTGCGGAATCATTAATGTCAGGTTTTAAAAACCCGGATTTATCTAAATGAGAGGGTTCTTCTCTCAATTCTCTTTTCAATTGAGAAACTTGAGGATTGGATTTAACTGCATCACTTGATTTTGGTTTTTCAACGTTTTGAGGTTTAATCAATTCATTTGGATCTGGGGTTTTTGAACCTAAATCTGTTTCAATTGAACTCAATAACTTTGATTCTAACAAATTAGTTTTAAAAAATAAATAACCTAAAGCAAATTGAACAGGAATTGAAGCATATAATAAGTAAGGATGACGTAAACGTTTTGGAGACTTGAAAAAAGTTAACAAAAACAATGAAGAAGAAATCGAACCCAATGAATAGATTAATTTATGAATATTCGAAGTTAGAGTATTCAAGTTATCTTGGAAGTCATTTTTCTTAGTAAATGGCAAAATGTCAGATAAATAAGGGAAAATGGAAAATGTTTGAAGAGTTAATGAACCAGCTAAGATCCCAAGAGTGGTTGTCCCAATAACTTTAGTAACCTTTAAGCAAGTGCCCATTTTTGGTGAATAAAACTAAGACAGTAACGAAAACGACCAGAAGGACCACAAGATCAAAACCAAACCGAAACAATCAGAATACGCTAAAACAACAACGAGATACCAACAAAAACCACTGGAAATGCAGATATGCCCTACTTGGTGAAGATAAACAGTTCGAATTGCAAATTGACTAAATTGTATTGGATCTTATCTCAACTCTGCTCCCAAAATCCTTTTCGCCACAGAAAAAACCGGTCCGGCACCACGGTTCTGAACGGATTACCGGAATAATAGGAGCGGTACATCTCCGTGTGTACCACTGGAATGGCACGGTGGAGTAAAATATGCGGATTTCAGGCGGAGTTCGGGGATCCGCAGTGATGGTCTTGAATTTTTCAGATTTGGCTGGATGATAAACACAAAGCAGATGAGTCAGTTGGAGTTGTGTTGGTTATCATCAGAAATTAAGTAAAATTAGCTAGAAAAATGGCAAATGCAGCTCAATTAGAGGAAATTAAGAAGCTCCAGGAGTCCAAGACCATTGGTATCATTGGGTTGGGTGACATGGGTCTATTATATGCTAAAAAGTTCTCAAATGCTGGTTGGAAAGTAGTGGGTTGTGACAGAGAAGAAAACTTTGATCGATTTGTTGAAACTCATAAAAATGAGAGGTTCAAAGTTCTTAGAAATGGCCATTTTGTTTCAAGAGTAAGTGATTATATTATTTACAGTGTTGAGGCTGAAAACATTGACAAAATAGTTTCACTTTACGGTCCTTCCTCGAAATTTGACAGCATTGTTGGTGGTCAAACCTCATGTAAAGCACCCGAAATTGAGGCATTTGAGAAATATTTGCCTGATGATATCAACATCATATCTGTGCATTCCTTACACGGTCCTGGGGTAACAACTACTGGCCAGCCTTTAGTTATAATCAATCATAGATCTAATCCTGAAAATTTCAGATTTGTCAATTTACTAATGTCTTGTCTCAATTCAAAAGTAGTTTATCTATCTGCAGTTGAACATGATAAAATTACTGCTGATACTCAAGCTGTAACTCATGCTGCTTTTCTAAGCATGGGTGTCGCTTGGAGAAAGATTCAAGTATATCCTTGGTATCATCAAAGATGGGTTGGTGGTATTGAAAATGTTAAAATCAATATCTCAATGAGAATTTATGGAAATAAATGGCATGTTTATGCTGGTTTGGCTATAACAAATCCCTCAGCCCACGATCAAATTTTACAATATGCAAATTCAGTCACTGAATTATTTACTTTGATGATTCAAGGAGATAAAGAAAAATTAAGACAAAACTTATACATTGCTAGAGATAAAATATTTGGCCATATTATTAAAACCAAGCAAGAATTATTATTGGATGATAAGCTTTTGGCTCAATACTCTTTATCAAAAGTTCCTCCTGGTCCAAAAAAGTCCAATTCTCATCTATCCTTATTGGCAATCGTTTATTCATGGTACAAATTAGACCTTTTTCCCTACGATCATATTATTTGCTCAACTCCTTTATTTAGAATCTTTTTAGGTGTAACTGAATATTTATTTTGCACTCCCAACCTACTAGATGAATGTATTGAAGATGCAATTACTGAAACTTCTTTTAGAAGTGATGATTTAGAATTCGTTATTGCTGCAAGAAATTGGAGCAGAATTGTCAGACACAAAAGTTTCGAACTTTATCAAAAAGAATTTGAAAAAACTCAAGATTTTTTCAAGGATAATCAAGACGAAGCTAATAAAATCGGCAATGAAATGTTCAGGGTCATTTTACAAAGGGTTAAAGAATATGAATCAGACCAATCTGATATTGATCCATGATATTAAAACCTCAAAATTTTAACATATTACTTCAAAAACTTTTTTATTAGCTTGACCAGTTTGATTGTTAAAAAATTTAATTTTTTTAGCAATTTATTCAATCTAATTAGTCTGTACTTTAATACTCAATACTTAATATTTAATTTTCGATTTTCAATTTTTCAATTTTTCAATCTTTCAATTTTTAACTGTTTGTTGTATACTTTTTATTTTATACCCTATGTGTTATATTTTGAATATTATATTTTATGATTTATGATTTATGTTTTATGTTTTATAATTTATAATTTTTCTATTATACACTATAAATTACCATAATCAAAATCAAAATCAGAATCAATGTTTTTTTTCTCGATTAATTATTTCTTATTTGAAACATTCTAATATTTAACCAAAACCAAAATGTGGAAAAACATGCAAATGAAAATGAAATGTTCAAGACTACCCATAAATCAGGATATCTTGATGGTGGATTTAAAAAAACTTCCATTCCATGTAAAATTAATGCCAAAACTGTTGAAGAAATTATAACAAAATTGATTGACCAATTTTTAATTGAATTTTCTTTAACTTTGAACAAATTTTTAAAATTATTTACGACACAATTAATATTTAAATTTCCAATCAACCAATTCATTAAAAAGCCTATAACAAAATATTGTAGCACTAATTCATCTTTTTTCAATAGTGGGTATAAACTAAATAAGCCAATATTATTAACCCAACAAACCATTTTAAAAATTTCATCATCATTCACATTTGATAATAATAATGTTGTTGGCATTAATGGTAATAAAATGGATTTTTCATGAACTTGAAATGAGAAAAAATAAAAGCCCCAAGAACATGATGCAAAAGCTATAGGAATTAAATTTTTTCTTGGATGAAAATAGATTACAAGACAACTAGGCAGTATAGATAATAAAGTAAAGCCCAATGATAATGTTTTTAACGTTGATAAATCAAATAGTGTTCTATATTTGACTAATATGTTAGTCACACACCAAAAATTTGCAACTTTATCTTCAAATAAACCTCTTTCAAATGGAAAAATTCTTATTAAAGCCTGTTTGATATTTAAAAGCCCATCTTTAAAATTGTTGTTAAAAATCACTAGTGGAGCAAACATTACTACTAAAGTTAATATGACAGAGAAAGCAACTGCAAATAATCTTGGGAAATCAAATCTTTTCTGAAAAGGATTGAAACATAAAGATAAAATATAAAAAAAAATAACAGGAGAGTAATACAAAGCCATTTGTTTAAAAGAAATGGCTAAAATGAAAAAAAAAGAAGCAATTGATAACTGATCGTATAATAGGCTGACAATTGAAAATAGTACTAAACCAAGCATTACTGAGTTATATTGAAAATGACCATGATCAATTAGTATCAAACAAGGTTGAAACAAAATTAAAACAATTGTTATACTTTGATTTAAAGAGTTGAATTTTTTCCAGCCTTGAGAACCATTTGTTGTAATTTTTTTATTGGATTTAAAAAAACAAAATGTAAAAAAGTAAACAGCCGAAAAGTAAATTAAAACATCAGAGATCAAAACGGTTAATCTCATAAAATTTTTCAAATCATCATTTTCTATACCATTTGTATTATCCAATTGAAACCACCCGGGTCTTATGAATTTTCCAATAAAGCCAAAAAAATAAGAATGATAAGCAGTCAACGGAGGATAATCTAGACCCCAATAACCTAGCTTGTAATAATACCATTTTGATATTGGTAAATTTATGGTTAAATCTAGCCAATGTCTTTGAGCTTCAAAATCTCCAAAAAATGGAGGATTGGCATGACCAGAATATCCTCCTAATGATACAGCAGACCGTATTAAAATTGCAAAAATCGTTATAATATATTTGATCACCCACTGATTTTGAACTGGTCTGAATGGAGATAAAAACTCATAGCATGGAGAATTATAAAAAACTGATTTAGAAGACAATCGTTCTTGTTGTCTTTGGTGAAAATCCATGTCCTGCTGCAGGCTGGTTACTGGCTTTATTTTGACAGAAGAATTGGGACTCATTTTAATAGGTCTGACACAGCAAACACTTTGGTAATATCACCTTCATATGTTCTGTCAAAGTTCTTCAGGTGTCGCTGATAAAAGTTCAACGAATTATCAGACTGCACAGCAGTTGTCATGTTTAGTAAATGTAAAACCGCGCCAATCAGGACTCGAACCGGGGTCTTTTATTGGAAGACGCAAATAGGCTTGATTTGCCAATGTGATCTTGATCTATACGTATTTAATAGCATAGATGTCTCAGAAATTGTCGAAAAAGGTTTTGAAAGCGAAATAATTGAAAAGAAATGTCTTTTGAATTTATTCGAAGATATGTTACAAATTTTTTCATCTATGTTAATGGAGCTTTTCCTGATGTGGAAGCAGGAGTAATGTCTAGTGATGATTTAACTAGAATAGATGATATAGAGTTGTGTGAATCAAATTAATGATTTAAAAAAACAACAACAGTCAAGTATACTTATCTATAAGATTTATTACTTTTTCAAGTATATTTTATTATTCTTTGAAATTACCAGTAGAGAATTATCATCGAAATATATTTTTACAAATAGAACCGCAATTGGATTGTTAACAAAAATATTTTCAATGAGGTGGTTTCTTGTTTATTGCATGGATAACCACAATAGTTGATACTCTGAAAACACTGGAATATAGCAAAAAAGGACCCAATGAAAACTGCTTTATTACTTTGTCATTAGATGTGGAATTGCAACAATGATTAAAACGGTTTTAAGTCTGTTGTTCTTTCCATAAGGTTGCAACAGCATGCAGTTGTATGCACACTATCTATATCATGTGCTTTGCAATGACATCCAACATTCATTATTTTTTTCAGTTTCCGAAGCTACGAATCAATGCCGACACTTTGAAGGAGAAAAGATTTTAATTCAGATTTGCTGAGCGATGAGGTACTTCAGCTGATTGTTCATACTTCAACTCAGCTACTCTTTGTATTAAATACTTTACTTTTTTTTCAAATACCTTTCATAATGGCAGTTCCCAAAATCACCATTTTGATATCTGGAAATGGCTCTAATTTTCAAGCGATTATTGATGCTATAAAATCCGGAGAAATTGAAGCTGAAATCGACCAAGTAATTTCATCCTCTCCAACTGCTTATGGTTTAGAAAGAGCTTCGAAGGCTAGCATTCCATCAAAAGTTCATCAATTAAAGGATTATTATAAGGGAATTCCAAAGGAAAATAAAGAAGGAAGAAAAATTGCAAGAGAAAAGTTCAATGATGATCTAGCTAATTTAATCGTTTTTGGATCGAAAAACTCAGATTCTATTGAAGACAAAGTCCCAGGATATAATGCTCCAAATTTAATTGTATGTGCAGGCTGGATGTTGATTTTGTCGTCGAGTTTTTTGACACCAATAGAAAAATTCAATATTCCAATTATCAATTTACATCCTGCTTTACCTGGTGCATTTGATGGTACCCATGCAATTGATAGATGTTGGAAAGCTGGTCAAGATGGTCTAATTACCAAAGGTGGAGTGATGATTCATAAAGTTATACAAGAAGTTGACAGGGGCGAACCTTTAATAGTTAAGGAGCTTAATTTAATCATAGGCGAACCATTAGATGCCTATGAAGACAGAGTTCATAAAGTTGAACATGTTGCTATAGTAGAGGGCACTGTCAAAGCTTTGAAAGAATTAGTTTTCATCTAATGTCTGAATTGATTACTTGACTGGTTTTCATTGGTAATTATCATAAATTAAGCTAAATTAAAGATTGATTCGAACCGAATTCATAAACATAAAAAAATAAACCAAAATGGTATTAGTATAAATAACAAGAAAAAAATTCAAAAAATTCAAAGGGCAATATAACTTTAAATACATATTCCTTATTCCTATTTTAAAATTCGATTTTTTTCTCTTTCATACGCATAAATATTCAAATAGTAAATATATATAAAATCATGCTTTATAAAAATTCTAATTATGCATCAACTTCCATTGCCTCAGGTCTTTCTTCGGGTGTTGAAATTATAACCTCTTCAGAAACAAGTTCAAGTTTGCTATATATTGTCTTTTCTTTCAAAACAACTGTAGCACCCCTATTAAAAATATAGTTATTAGCCTTTTGTGATCTAACATTTGGAGTCAAATAATTTCTGTGCAATACAGCATCTTTGCCTGCTTCCATTACACAAAGATCAACGTTAGATCCCGAACCTAAATCATTCCAAATACCTGCTTGGATAGCATCTGAACACAATTTCATTGCTTCCTCTTTGGTTAAATCCAATTTCCACCTGCTCTCAAAGACTGACATGGCAGCCAACGAACCTGAACCTAAGGTTTGATAATAACCTATATCCGTTGAACCATGAGCGTGAATTGAGAATAAATGAGAGCCAGTTGGATCAGTTCCTGCCACAATTAAATAAGCACCAATATGACCACTGTATTTGAACAAATGCTGTTTTAATAAAGTCAATGCAGTGCAAACTCTTGGTTCACGGTTGGTGTATAAAGAGTGCAATTCAATATTCGAGGAAATTAATTGAGTCACCATCTCAGTATCAGCAGCAGTACCGGCACCAGCACACCAGATGTGAGGAGCTATTCTGTGTAATTTCTCGCAATTCTTATCAGCTACAATTGGGCCAGCAGTAGCTCTAGTATCAGCAGCGATCACAACGCCACCGTTGAATTTACATCCAACAATAGTAGTACCGGTAGAAGTGGCCTTTGGGACAGCATATCCCTTGGAAGAGAGAAATTGATTTCTCTGATAGTTCTCAAAACTCAAACCTGCCATTTCTGCTCAAAATATCAACGACTGCAACAATAGTTAATATCTACCCAGCTCAGCACCCAGATCAATTAAACTTCAGAAGGTGATAAAACTATCTCAGAAGAAGAACACTAAAAAACAAACCTGGATTACGCATAAATTATGTCAGCACTGCATGAAAAATGCGTTAAGAGGCATCAATCTGCATGTGGCTGATTTAGCTCTGGATTGATACGTAACAATCTCAGAGCATCAGATACTGATTCAACATTGCAACTCTGATTATATCCAGATCAATTGCAATCGCAGTAGCTATTCTGCTTTTATTTGCCCTTTTTCAATTTTCAGTAGTGCAATTTGACGTTCTCAAATTGCCAGATACATGACACTTAGCCTGAAACATGTTAGACGCTTACTCATATACTGCTCCATCAAGAGTGAAGACCTTATTTGTTCCTATTGGTGATCTATCTCAAGATGAGTTTTTGAACTACTACAAGGAAGTTGAGAATGATTATGAAGTACGGTTGTTAGACGTTACTCCAATAAGCTCGTCTGCTTTTAATCCCCAGGGGTTTCCATCGGGAAAAATCATTTACGATTTTCAATTATGTTTAAATGATAACGAATCAATTTTCTTTCAAGATTTTGAACCTTTTAGAAAAATATTTATAACAACTGGCATAATAAAATATAACGAAAATTTGACTCACGATATATTAAATGAGCATTTGTTAAATTTAAAGAAAAAATATAATACCTCAATTGTTCAAAATTTATTGATATTTGGTTCTCCTGATAACCAATTCCACAATAAATATATATTTAATATCCCATTCTCTAAAATTGAGACAATCATGTGCGATATATCTTACAGCTTTTTAAATGCTCTTTTCCTATATGCTCAATCATTTCAACATGTCACTCTAAGGTCCCCGGGGACTATTAGTGCAAATGATGTGCTAAGAACCTCGTTGAATTCAAAGCATCGTATTAATGATTCAATTTCTTTGCCAGCGATTTCTGCATTTTCAAAATCATCAACCAGAACCTCAAAAAGAGCATCTGAAACCTCACTATCTTTAATAGCGGAAATGAATAAAATATCTCTAAAAACCTCTTCTGAAAAGAAAGAATTGAAACAAAAGGGCAGACAGTTGAAAATATTAGGTAATTTCTATTTATTAGCTGGTAAAATCACTGATGCTTTGAAAACTTTCTCTGACTCTGCTAATCTATTGAAATCAGGTAACGATTTTCTCTGGCTAGGTTCTGCTTTAGAAGGAATTGGAATTTGCTTAGTTTTAATATCCTTTTTAGCTGTACCTTACCAAATACCTGCAACGCTAAATTCCATTGTATTCAATACAAAAGAAAAAGAAAATGATGCAAATTCTTCTAATTCTTCTGCAAATGCTTTAAATTTCCCTTATTTAAAGGAAAAGGGGAAAAGAGATTCAAATCCTTCAGTCAATTACGTTTCTCCTATATCTTCACCAAGAAACTCTATTACATTGAAACGTTCAAATACCATTGGCTCAATTGCAAATCACAACCAAAGTTCTTACACCAATAGCAACACAAATGACATGAACAACATTAATGAAAAGAGTACTAAAAATACTACACTTGATATAGCTAACCTACCTGTGCCAGAAATAGTTTACAAGTTAACAAAAAGAGCACTATGGTATTACTCTCTCACCCTTGATGATCATGAGGATTATGTACCTCAGTTGGTTTATTGCGAAACGATTTTGAGATTTATGAAATTTATGTCAATAATCCATATTGGAGGTGGTTTTAATTTTAGGGCTCTTGATCATATAGTTCGTGGAAAAAGAATCCCAAGCAAAAAGATCGACTCAACTTATTTCAACAAGTATGATATCATTAAATTTTCAAATAAAATATTTACAGTGCAATTGAAAAATATGGATTTATTATCACAATGCCGAGTCTATTGTGCATTGTCGTCAATTTATGGAGATTTGGAATTATTTAGAAAAAGATCTTTCATTTTAAAATCATTATTAGATACTTTAATTCCAGAATTAATTAAAAATAATACAGTGAAATTTGAAAATTACTCATTGAAATTGAAAAATAAACTCATAAATTCTCCCACTTTAGACTCTCTTAACAATAATCTTAACAGAAATCAATTGGTGATCAGTGAAAAAAATTCAGATTTAGGTTCATTTGATGAAAATATATACAGTTTATTAGATTCTTTGTTGTTGGTCTATGGAATTGGTTGTTCACCAGAATCTTCAATAATTGAATCAAAAAAAAGCAATTGGTCTCAACTTCACAAAATGATTTTAAATTTATGTATGAAATTTTGCATGTCTCTTAATGATATAGGTGGTGTATTAAATTTTAGTTCTATTTTATTAACAAGATATTTGCATTGTCTTTCTCTTGAAGAGCAAACTTTTTTATTTAATTCATTTAAAGAGTATATGGAAATTTCAAGAAGCTTGAATTTATTTTTGAAAATTTATTATTGGGACCCTTTTATTGTTAGAGATATTATTCTTATTAATAATTTTGATGAATCTTTAAGGCCAATGAAATTGGATAATACAGATAGTGTTGTTTCTGTATCACCTAAAAATGAATTTAAAACACCAAACACTTCTAAAAGATCTACTTTGACTTCACCACCTAGTGCTGTCTTGTATAATCCCTATGAAAATAAGAAAAATATCAACCGATTTTCAAAAAGTAGATACTCTTTGAATAATAAAATGGAAGATGTTGTATCCGAAGAATTTTTTGATCAATCTGTTGAATTAATTCAGGATGAAGCAGTTAATATATTGGTTACGATTCAAAATCCTTTTTTGTTCGATATAGAAATCAATGAAATAAAAATTGAAACTGATGGAAAAGTTGAACTTGAAACGTTGGTGAATAATAATCACAATCATTTTATCATTTCAGCCAATACACTTCAAAATATTCAAGTTGGAATTAAACCATTATCTTCTGGGATTTTAAATATAATAGGTTGTACGATGAAAGTTTGTAATTGTGAATCTCAATTTTATAAAATTTCATTGAGAGAAAAGAATAGGAAGATTGAGAAAACAAAAGTGATTGGATTTTTAAATAACTTGCCCGATTTTAAAGCCGAAAATAACAAACTAATTGAAACTATCCAGGAAGAAACAGATAGTAAAACAATAAATCAAAAGAAAGATAGTCAGTCGTTATTAGTCCAATCTTCAAAAAATACATTGAAGATTAATAATACTAAAGATAGAGTTGATGTTAAGAACTTGAAATATAAAGTGATTTTGCCTCAACCAATTTTGGCATTGATAGATTTATCTCTCAATAATTCGTGGATGATGTTACTTGAAGGAGAAAAAAACTTATTCACAATTTGTTTAAGAAATTTGTCAAATTTGACGATCAATTATCTTGCATTTAGCTTTATTGATTCAACAATTGAGCCATTAAGAGCATCATTAGATTCTAAAGAAACCCCTGCCAGTGAAATATATGAAATTGAGTATTACCTATTGAAGAGAAAACCATTAAAAGTGAGAAAGAACAATAAACTAAATTCTATAAAACCATTCGATTCGTTACCTCTAGATATCGATATCAAAGGAAAAAGAGGAATGAGAAATGCTAGTATAATTCTAGATTATGGTAATCAAACACTTGATTCAGAAAAGTATTTCAGGAGACTTACCATCCCATTGTTTGTAACTGTTCAACCAAGTATTGAGCTTGCAGGTTGCGATTTGATACCATTATTTTACAATGTGGAAAATTCCAAGAATAATCTTACTACATTGAGCAATCTAAATGATGATATTCGAAATCAAGAAAATATTTGGTCATATCTTAAAAATAAAACTGAAAATATTTCAGATTATTGTTTATTAGTACTTGATTTAAAAAATTCATGGACACAAAAATTTAAAATTGAATTAAAAAGTAGTGAGTTTCTTTTTGATACCAATGATGATCTTGATTGTAATGATGGAATTGTTCAAAATTATGATAAGGATCAAAAGTTTGCAGATGAAAAAAGTACATATATTATCAAAGATTCAATAGGACCCGGACACACTCAGAGGTATTTATTACCAATAAGGCGGTTTGGATTTCCTGATGAATATCTTGAAAGAGAAATTCCAAGTTTAAGAAATAAACAATTTATTAAAAAGGATACAAGGTTCGCGAAGGAAGAAATGAAATTCATCAAAGATTCATTTTGGTATCGAAAAGAAATTCTTCGTCATATCAAGGGTTTATGGGCTGAAGACAAAACAAATAGAAAGGGGTTTATAGAGTTGAGAGGAATTAGGTTATCTCCTAAAATGGTAAGTGTGCTCAAAGTTGAAAAAATCAGCATTGAAATGCAGTTGATTTCGTCCAAAGCTATTTCTGATGATGAAAAAGATGGTGATAATAATGACAATGAAGAAATTATTGATTGCGAGCTGCAAGAATTGGAAATCAATAATCTAAAGAGTGATAAATACCAATCTTCAATAACTCACAATGGCTTTTATTGGGAAATTAAAGCAGAGGAATTTTTCACGATAAAAACTAAGATTACAAATAATTCAAGTGAGAAATTAAGAGGGATGTTGCGTCATGTCCCAATTGTATCTGGAGGATCAATTGAGAGAAAAATATTATACAATGGATGCTTACAATTTAATATCGAGCCTGCAATAAACCCGGGTGAATCAGCCGAGTTTGATTTAGGTGTGATTTTGCTAGTGAAGGGAGAGTATGAATGGGGAGCCATATTAGATGAAACTATCCACAGCTCTTCTGAAAGAAGCGATTTACTGCACACGCAAAGAGAACCGCTCTATATTCGAGCTCGATGATCTTGTGTTTGCAGTTTGCCCAACGTTTTCTTCAACACAGGTTGACAGTTAACGTTATGTTTTGTATCTCAACGATGTTTGTGATCCATTGAAATTTCCTAAAGCTATTTCACACCAAAAGCCGAGCTCTAAAACACAAGCCGTTGCAGAGCCCTGATATCAAATCACGTTTTTTAACACAGGGCTATTATATACTATCAGCACTCATAAAAACACTGGCATGACGCCGGGTAAATTCATGGTTTGTGATTTGGGTGTGAAAAATTGTGGGTGTTTTTGGAGCTCAGCAATCCCGTGACTGGGAATTTTCCACCAAAAACTTCAACGCATGCAATCAAAACGATATTGGTAGTGCAACAGAGCATACAGTTGAATATATCTTAAATTCCTCCACTCTAACAACATTTAAGGTCATCAATAATAATACAAAAAAAATGTCTGTAGAATCCACAGTTAAACCTACCAACTGGAGATTTGTTCAAGTTGGTCGTGTTGTTTTAATCACCAAAGGTGCCTCCTCAGGAAAACTTGCTGTTATTGTTGAAATCATTGATCAAAAACGTGTATGTATCCTATAAAGAGCCCTCCAACTTGCAATAATCATCAAATTGGAACTTTAGAAGTATGGAATTATCTCAAAATAAAAGACTAAAAGTGCATTCAGATATCAATGAGACAACTTTGACATTTTCAGATACTTGAGAATAATACAATTAAATGTAGCAATATTGAAATTTATTAAAGCAATTCAAAAACAATAATTATAGAACTGAAAACAAGAATATAAACGATATTTCAGTTTTAATTGGCAGCCTTATCAACTAGAGTAATGAATCATCAATGATACAATTTTTAAAAAATTCACCAATAATTTATGTGAATACAATAGAATTTAGGATTTTTAATAATATGGGAAAAGAAAGAAGCTAATGACAAAAGAGGTTATTATAAACTGGATTTAATCAATATTATAAGATTATCCTTCAATGCCATTTTTCATTATTTTCAAATTATCAGATTAATTACTCAATTGTTTTTTTTGTATTATTTGAAATAGATATTGGAAGGTTTTTAGTTCGGATCAATTCAAATTTATAATTCTATCTATTTCTTTTTTGGATAAAAAGAATCATAAAATTATTGTTTATTTTGATACTAACATGAACAATTTTCATAGGTTTTAATCGATGGTCCAGTTTCAGGTGTTCCAAGACAAGCTATAGCATTAGCTCACACTACCTTAACTCCATTAACTGTTAGCAAATTAACAAGAGGCTCAAGATCTCCAACTGTTGCTAAAAGATTCAAAGCTGACGATATTGCCAAAAAATGGGCTGCTACCTCATGGGCTAAAAATATTGCAAAGAAGGAAAGACGTGTTCAATTAACTGATTTTGAAAGATTCCAGGTTTTAATTTATAAGAAACAAAGAAATTTTGCTTCAAAAAAGGCTTTAGCTAGAGCTTAAATTTAATTTATAACAAATTATTAATTGTTTCTATATATTAAATTTGAAAGAAAAAATAAAATAACTTTGTAATTTATTCATGATTTTTGATTTTTTTTTTGTTTGTTTTTTATAAAGGTTTTATTGAAATGTAGGTTTTCCAGCTTTTGTTTTAATCAAAGGTTATGTTTGTTGTTTGATTACGGGCGTCCGAATGTTCATCGAATACGAGTTGGGGAATCAAAAACAAAACAAAAGAAATTCATGTTATATGTACCAAGCCGTATACTTTGCAGAAATTGTGCATGTGCATGTTTTTTGCATTTTTTCTGAGCATACGACAGAAACTTAAATTCTGATTATATAATATCATGAAAAAGGGAATTTCATATAATTTTCTTTTTGGTATGATTTCCTTGGGCACTTTTTTGATTCATTTACAAACAAAGTGAAAATAAATACTAAAAGTTTAAGCAGAGTCAGGGCTGTTGCCTTGCGGATCAAAAATAAGAAATTAGGATAATCTTATTGTTAAATAAGTATTTGATAAAGGATAAAATCTTAAGCGCTGAGAAACTATCATAACATCACAGTACAATTAAATATTCATTTCGATTGTATGTCTACTAAAATTTGGTTATATCAGATACAATATATCAAAAAAGGAAGAAAATCCTAATGAGTCAATGACAATTGATTTGTTGATTGATAAATAAAACAATATAATATTAAAGATAAATTATAATTTATTTATGAAAATTAAGAAAAAGATTGATTCGAGAGAAAAAATGGAATAATATTTAAACCTCAGAGAGAAACCAAAAAAAAACATGATATGCGATACTTGTATTTTAGCAATTTTTTAGAACGTTTTAAAATCTTTATTTAATTTTATTTAATTTTATTTATTTAAATTTAATTAAAAATTTAAAAAAACATTAAACCGGCAGCAACTAAAGCACCAGATAAACCCAAGCCTAATTTGGTAGCACCGTTAATTTCATCGACATCTGGAACAGTGGTGTTTGAAGGAGAAGTTGGTTTAGCAGATGGTTTGGTAGAGGATTTTGGTGGCTCTTCAGATTCACTTGGTAGTGGGCAGTAAGTTGTGTAAACAGTCTTGGTACCTCTAACAGTTGAAGTGACGACAGTGACACCGGTGGTGACTGGGACTTCAGTACAAACAGTAACTGATTCACAAGAAGTGACAGTGATAACAGTGGTACCGATTTCAGTAACAGTGGTGTTAAAGTAGCTGGCAGAAGCTAATGAAGCAGCTGCAGCGACTAATAAAGCTTTTGAGAATTGCATTGTGAAAAGGATATAAAGGATATAAAGATTATAAAAGTTATAAGAAATTAATTTAGAAATTTAAAGCCAAAAGCGAATGTATAAAGTTGAAAGCGATCGAAAATGAGATATACTGGTTTTGAAAAAAAAAGAAAAGGAAAAAAACAAAAAAACAGTAAAAGTAAAAGGAAGAAAATAGGAAAAATATGTGAATTTATACTAAAACCAACAAAATAATAGAGGGAATAAGTGGGAATAAATTGAGCATATAGATTACAAAATAATAAAATTAAAGGTCATAAAGAAAACAGATAGAAGCAGCATTTGTATTTGTTATTCACATAACTCTATACAATAAACAAAATCTATTTTAAAACTAAATTTAATTTTTTCTTGAAAAAGAAAAATGAACATCAAATGCTCTGAGTCAAAACATAAGGTTTGAACCTTAAGATAATATCATGCGCAAATGCACGTAAGTCTGCGCGTTTAAGAGATTGCTAAATATAGAAGCAATTGTCGCTTGGTTTCTATTCTTCTTTTCTTGGAACACAAGAAATCAAACAGCAGAAAGTAGTCAGCCCAAAAGAGGGTCCTGAAGCAGCAGCCGGTGTTTTCCCACCAGTTGCACCAGCTGTGAGTTCTCATAGCTTCTTTACCCTTTCTTCTCAGAACCAGTACAGAAGCCACACCCTTCGCGAGTAAAAATCTGTGGGCAGAGACTCGCATAGCGTCCTATCACGACAAAAAGCGAGCCCTGTGAAAACGCAACCTTGAAGTAGCCATCTTAACCGCCAGAATTTTACGAGCCGCTAGCAAAAGCCGAAAGAGGCAACTCCATTTTGCTTACTTGGGCTTTTACTGGTCCGATTGGCCTGTTTGGTCGTTTGCAAAGCAAAGTCTTAAATTAGTCCTGACCATTTTGCTTGAATTTTCCATTCAATGTTTTGTCCAATTCTCAATTCAAATATCTTGGTTGTATATTGGTATTGAAAAAATAGAGTGTTGGAGACTTACATTAATGTAATTAACTTGCCACAGATTGGTCCGGTTTTCAGTGTAAATATAGTTACATTGATCTAAAACGACAACCCTAATCAGTCGCATTACTTTAATTAGAGATCAATATCAAAATCCATCTTCTGAATGTTCAAACCGTTTCCAAATGTTTTTATAATGTAGCGCTTTCAGCTGCTTGTTTTTTGTTTGTTTTCCCTTAGTAAATTTTTGTTTTGCTTTTTCAAGGAGACACATAAAAAAGCATTCTTGAAACTTGTCAGTCTTGTTTTTTCAATTCTGAATTCGCAAAATGACTGCCTTTGTTTTAGCTGAAACTTCCAGAAAGTTCGAAGACTTCTGAAATAATTTCTCTACATGTTTCAAACGTTGATGATCAATTGATTACATAACGGAACAGTTTCAAACAGTTCCAATCTTTGTTTAGCTCCTTCTGCTGAATAGTCATGAGAAATCTCTAAATTGTAGTTCATATCTTGAGTTAAGTTCTCAGTACTGAATAATTTCATATGCTTTATCATTTACTCGTAAAGAAAACTGTAATCTGTCATTTCCCAGTAGATTGCTTATTCGGATCGACATATCGTCGTATTTTCGGGCTTTTTCCGTTGACGAATCCGCCGTGCATTGTTTTGAAAATTTTTCTATTTAGTCATCTGCTCATTCTTCAATGTGGTTATTTTAGATTTACTCATAATACCTTATCACCCATCTTTGCAAAGAATCTCACAGCACTCCTTCTTTTTTTTCCTATCCTAGTTTATTGATATAGTTTGATTTGAACTCCATTGTGTTTAACTGTTAATCGATTTTTCAACTATCAATTCTCAATTATTATCAATTGTTATCATGAGCTTCAAATCCAAAACCGTTGAAAAACCCAAGACAGGTTCTTTAGTTCTTGAAAAAACTGATCGTAGAGATTCTTTAATTGAAATTGAAAAAAAATACCAAAAAATTTGGCAAGATGAGAAGTTATTCAATATCGATGCTCCGGATTTTGCTGAATTTGATGATTTACCCTTAAATTCTCCCCAATCTCAAATTGAACAATACATTGATGATCTTCATAAGGCTTACCCAAAATACTTCTCCTCAATGGCTTACCCTTATATGAATGGTTCTTTGCATGCCGGTCATTGTTTCACTTTAAGTAAAGTTGAATATGCTGTTGGTTTTGAAAGAATGAATGGTAAAAGAGCTTTATTTCCTTTAGGTTTCCATTGTACAGGTATGCCAATTAGAGCTTCTGCTGATAAAATTGCAAGGGAAATTGAAAAATTTGGTCCAGATTTTTCAAATCTCCCAACCGAAGAAGAAGAACAACAAGAGGCATCAAAAAGGATTGCTGATAATAATAACAACGCTAAAAATAATGATCCAACCAAATTTAAAGCTCAAAAATCAAAAGTTGTAGCTAAAAAGGGTAAAGGTAAATACCAATTCCAAATCATGAATCAAATAGGAATTCCAATTGGAGAAATCAAAAAATTTGCTGATCCAACCTATTGGTTATACTACTTTCCTCAATTATGTCAGAATGATGTTATCTCTTTTGGTGCAAGAGTCGATTGGAGACGTTCAATGATAACCACTGATGTTAATCCTTATTATGATTCTTTTATTAGATGGCAAATCACAAGATTGAGAGAATGTGGTAAAATCAAATTCGGTGAAAGATACACAATTTTCTCTGAAAAAGATGGTCAAGCTTGTTTAGATCATGATAGACAATCTGGTGAAGGTCTTGGTCCACAAGAATATACCGGTATTAAAATTAAAATCTTGGAACTTTTTAATCAAGATGCTAAAGATCTTTTCAATCAACATTCTTTAGATTTAAACCAAAAAAATGTTTATTTAGTCGCTGCCACTTTAAGACCTGAAACCATGTATGGCCAAACTTGTTGTTTTGTTTCTCCAAAAATTAATTATGGTGTCTTTGATGCAGGAAATAACAACTATTATATAACAACAATTAGAGCTTTCAAAAATATGTGTTACCAGAAATTAACGCCTCAACGTGGTAATTATAAACCGATATTCACCATCTCTGGTCAATCTCTTATTGGTTCAAAGATTACTGCTCCTTTAGCAATTAACAAACAACTTTATATTTTACCAATGGAAACAATCTTAGAGAAAAAGGGTACTGGTATTGTTACTTGTGTTCCAACAGATTCTCCTGATGATTATATTAACATGAAAGATTTAAAAAATAAACCCGAATACTATAACATTAAAAAGGAATGGGCATCACCCGAACTAATTCCTTTAATTAATACCCCAAAATACGGTGATAAATGTGCTGAATATCTTTGTAATTTTTTTAAAATTCAATCTCCAAAAGATTCTGTCCAACTTCAAAAAGCTAAAGAACTTGCTTATAAAGAAGGTTTCTTCAATGGTACTATGATTATCGGTAAATATGCCGGTGAAAAGGTTGAATTTGTAAAAGCAAAGGTTAAAAATGACATTGTTGAAAGTGGTGAAGGATTTGTATACTATGAACCCGAGGGAGTAGTCATGAGTAGATCTGGTGATGAATGTATTGTATCTAAAGAAGACCAGTGGTTTATTGATTATGGTGAATCTGAATGGAAATCACAAGCTTTAGAATGTTTACACTCAATGAATACTTTTGCACCTGAAACTCAAAATGCATTTGAAGGTGTTCTTGATTGGTTGAAAAATTGGGCTGTCACAAGAACTTATGGTTTAGGTACCAGATTACCTTGGGATGAACAATACTTGATTGAATCTTTGTCAGATTCGACAATTTACCAAGCATTTTATACAATTTGTCATCTTTTACATTCAGATTATTATGGTAGTACTCCGGGCTTATTAAATATTAAAGCTGAAGATATGAGTTTTGAAGTTTGGGATTATATATTTACTAGAAGAGAAAGCATTGAATCTAACATACCATTAGATAAATTGAAGATTCTTAGAAGAGAATTTGAATATTTTTATCCATTAGATTCCTCAATTTCTGGTAAGGATCTTATTCCAAATCATTTAACATTCTTCATTTATACCCATGTTGCATTGTTTAAGAATAAGAAATTCTGGCCAGCAGGTATTAGAGCTAATGGACATCTTTTGTTAAATAATGAAAAAATGAGTAAATCCACAGGTAATTTTTTTACCTTGAAGGATTTGGTTGAAAAATTTGGAGCAGATGCTACAAGAATTTGTCTTGCAGATGCTGGTGATGGAATTGAAGATGCTAATTTTGTTGAGCAAAATGCTAATTCTGCTATTTTAAGATTGTTTAATTTAAAAGAATGGTGTCAAGAAGTTGTTTCAAACATTGATTCGCTTAGAAGCGGGCCAATTGGAGAAGAATTTTTTGATGTTGCATTTGATAATGAAATGAATTCATTAATTGAGGAGACATATAAAAAATATGAAATAACTGAGTATAAATCAGCACTCAAGAGCGGATTATTTGATTATCAAAGTGCTAGAGATTATTATAGAGAAGTTGCTGCTCCAAAGGGGTTACATAAGGATCTTGTTCTCAAGTACATTGAGACGCAAATTCTTCTTATCACACCAGTTGCACCACATATAGCTGAGTTTATTTGGAAAGAAGTGTTATTGAAAGAAGGATCAGTTCATGATGCTAAATTTCCAAGAGCAGATAAGCCAATTGATAATTCGATTTCTGATTCATTGAATTATCTTAGAGATTTATCTAGATCTATTAGAGAGGCCGAGACTAGTTCACTTAGAGCTAAAAAGGGAAAGATTTTAGTTGATAAAAATAAAGGATGTGAAGTAACATTATTAATTTCTAACAATTTTCCTGAATGGCAAGATAAATATGTTGAAATTGTGCGAGAATTATTTGAGGAGCAAAGTTTGAATGATAATAAAAAAATAAAAGAGAAGATTCCAGGAAAGGAAATGAAGAAAGCAATGCCATTTATTTCTCTTTTGAAACAACGATTAATTAAAGAAGAACCTTCGCATGTTTTCAATAGAAAGTTAAGTTTCAATGAAGCTGAGGTTATTAAGAAGTGTATTGATATTGTTGAAAGAAGTCCAGCTATTATTAAGGTTGAGAAGGTTGAGGTTATTTCATTTAATACTGGGGAAAACAAAGGAATTAATATATTTACAAATGAAGAGGTTCCATTTAAATATAGCGGAAAAGTTGTTGAAAGCACAGTTCCAGGACAACCTGGTATTATTATAAAGAATATTTAAGGTAATCAATACTGTTATTTTAATCTTGTTTTCGTTTATATTTGAATTTGAATTCGAGTTCGAATTTAAATCTATAAATTTTTAAATTTTTTTTTTTTTCTTTTACATTTTTCTTATCAATTGATTAAATTAATAGATTTGTATTTTTGTCAAGGAATATAAAACAAATAAATACATAAACAAAGTTAACTGGAAAAAGGATATTAATGTAAAACTGGAAAAAAAACAATATAATGATAAATAATTAACAATAAACAATAACTAAACAATAAATTAAAAGCAAAAACAAACAAGATAAAGACATAAGAAGATTAAAAAAACTTTTAGACAAGGAAAGCAATGATATCTTTAGACAATGAATAAACAAGAAAATAAGGCAAAGAAAAACCCAACAATTGAGTAATTGTAATTATGAACATAATTATAAGGAGCAAAATCAGAAGATGATAATGATAAAGATGAAGATACATCGAAATCAGTGACCTCAACGTCTGCCTGTCCAATTCCAGAAGAATTGTTGTAAGGAACAGAAGAAAAACCGACGATAGAACGACTGGTTGTGGTAGATATAGATGAATCTGTGACGTTGGAATATACACTACAAAAGGCTTCCTTAAAACTGGTAGAACTGGTGGTACCATCCAAACAGTAATAATATTGATAGTATAGCTGCCAGTAGGTACCAGTTGCATTCAATTGACAAGTGCAATCGAAATTGAAGAGAAAAGCATTGTTGGCCTCATCAAGAATAATACATTCAGGGTTCAGTTCAGCAATGTAGTCTATCAACGCAAGATAAACCGCACCAACAATATCCCAAGAGCAGTTGTTGTCGTTGGTGGTGTTTCCACAAATATCACTTTTGGTTTCTAAGAGCTGAGTATCGCTCTTGCAAATAACGTAGTCAAAGTAGGTGTCCCAGAACTCGTCGTCGCCAACAGAACAAGCACAGACCTTGCTGAAGATAGGAGTAGTGGTGTCGGTGGTGTTGAAACGACAGACAGTCAAGTCCAATTGCTCCTCAAAGGTCAGCACACAGACATCGGTGTCGTTGGTCGCAGCCCACACAAGACCCGAAAGCAACAAAACAGCAGCAAAAAGAAAAGAGGACATAATAGAAAAGTTGGTGATGCACTTTTCTTCTTCAGGATTGCAACACAGAAGGAGTATTTTATACTGGAAGCGCGTTAGCCCGTAATGCACGTGTAGGCCGGAAACACCGAAAGTATCCACCGAAATGTTTTGGAGCCAGAGCTGAGATACGAAGAGGTGAGTGCTGGAGTTGTGCTGGAGTTGTGTTGGAGTTGTGCTGGAGTTGTGTTGGACTTGTGTTGGACTTGTGTTGGACTTGTGTTGGACTTGTGTTGGACTTGTGTTGGTACCTGGATGCTGCTCTGGAACTGGAATGGAACTGATGTGTTGTTCAATGAACGTTGTATCTGACTATGTGCTGCAGTTGTTTGAGGAAAACACTCGCTATTTGCCCTCCAATGGATCGAAGTATGTGCAGTTCTTTAACACTGAGGACTACTTGGAGTTTATCGACAAGCACTTGGAGCTGATCTACGAGTCCTCCCAATGGTTGACTGATTTCTTGAAGAGTGCTGAGCATACTGTTTGTTTTCCTTGTTTTCGCAAACTGAAAGAGGAGCTGGATAGTCACCAAAAATCGACTCAAACCAGTGATCAAACTACTGGCGGTAGTACTGATGATAATGACCATGAGATGCTACCAATTGATGAATTCGATGAATTGGACAATCTCAATCACATTGCTGATGACCCCCAGAGTTTGAGAGACTTCTACGAAAAAAACCTTTTTTTCAAATCAATAAAACTAAACAAATATTACAAGCTATCAGACTTAATTTATTTACCCCCTGATGTCGACTCATATTTTACACATCATCTATTGAATTTTTTAAGAATTTATTTGATTTTAAAACCTGCAACTTGCTTTATTTACTTTGACGAATTACTTCCTTCCTCCATCTTATCAACTATTCCCTTGGATGATCAGTTTATAGGTAAATTAAATCTATTAAGAATTAACATAAATCAAACTATTTTATTGTTATTTTTCAGAAACATCGATTTTGATAATTTTATATCAACCTATTTGCCAATTTTTACTCTAATATTAACCTCATTTGAGGATCTATTTCTTTTTAACAATAGTAATAATGATAATAGTAATGATAACAGTAATGATAATAGTAATAATAAAAATAATAATGGAAAGATTCAAGATTATTCTGATGACTTGCTCTTTCTATCACTTGTCACTTTAATCTATGATCCCCAAACCAAAGATTTTTCTCCAGACTACTTTAACCAAATTTTTCAAATATTATTAAACTCTTTTCAAAATTCCCCCTTAAAAACTCAATACCAATCTCATTTTGGAATTGCTTTAAAATATTCGCTTTCAACTTCAAATTTATTATCCTCATTAAAAATTATTTATGCCCATGATTTAATTCAAAAAAATTTGTTCAATCTAATTCTGAAATTAATAAATAACTCACCCTTTTCAACTTCAATCGTCAACTACAAATTAATTAAAGAAACAAACAAAACTAAAAATTTGCAAAAACAATTATCCGATTTACAAACAAAATTCAATGATCTAAATGACTTAAAACTATCAACTTGTGATATTGATTTAGATACCCTAGAAAAGGAAGTGGAATCTCAAAATAATCAACTAATCTCAAAACAGTTACAGTTGGAAAAGATTAAATCTGATATTAACTACAAAAAAGAACAATTAAAAATCCAACATCTAGATGATGACGCTGGCGTTTATGATGAAGCCTATGAAGAAGGAACTTTAGAAGCTAATAAAGTCTTTGATGAAAAAAATTTTCAGCTACAACAATCGATTACTAAAATTTCCAACGATTTCCAAATTGAAAAGGATAATTTAACTCTGAAATTAAATGAAGAATTTGATAAACTCAAAACTGAATATGAACAGAAAATCTCAAAATTAGAAGCTGAAAGTGAATTTTGGAAGTCAAAATTTTTAGCTAAACAACATGAAATATTCGAAAAATCTTTAGAATCAAAAAATTATAATGATTTTAGTTACAAGTATTAATCATTTACTATTTTTTTTTTGTAAAAATTGAAAATTTCGAATAACAAATAACAAGCTAAAGAGTCGCTGTATTATCACTATATATATATTCATAACTTATAATTTATAATTTATAATTTATAATTTATAATTGCTTTTATTATTCTTTATAAAACAAAAATCGAAGTACTTAAATTAAACAAATAGTAAAAAGTGATAAAGAAAAAAAAAATAATGCTCAAATTCAAATGTAAAATTAATTTTTACTCTAACCGCTCAATTTATAATAAACCAAGTTTTTGCATTCTTATCCTGACTGCATTACGATGAGCTCCTAATCCTTCAACATCAGCCACTTCCATAACACTTGGTCCAATATTCTTAAGACCTTCTTCAGTAACCTCTTGACTTGTAATAAATTTCAAAAATGTACTAGTATTAACACCACTATACATTCTAGCATAACCGTATGTTGGTAATGTATGATTAGTTCCTGATGAGTAGTCACCACAACTTTCAGGAGTATATTGACCAACAAACACTGAACCAGCATGTTGAACTAACGGCAAATAGCTTGGTGCATCCTTCAAGTGTAAAATTAAATGTTCAGGAGCGTAAAGATTAGAATAATAAAATGCTTCCTCAGCAGTTTTAACTTTAATTATTAATGAATGGTCAATGCATTTTCTTATTATTTGTTCTCTTGGTAGCTTAATGGTTTGTTCGTAAACAGCTTTGTCAATTGCATCAATTTCAGAATCATTTAAATCAATTGCTACTAATATAACTTGAGAGTCAATTCCATGTTCAGCTTGCGATAATAAATCTGCTGCAACAAAATCAGGATCCGATTGTTTATCAGCTACAACTAAAACTTCTGATGGACCTGCAGGCATATCAATGGAACATAAAGCCGAAGTATCGTTTTGAACATACATTTTAGCAGCAGTAACAAATTGATTACCTGGACCAAGAATCTTATCACATTTGGGGATAGTTTCTGTACCATAAGCCATTGCAGCAACAGCTTGAGCACCACCAGCTAATACAATAGCCTTTGCACCGACTTTGTGAGCAACGTAGACAACTTCTGGAGTTAAAGTACCATCTGGTCTTGGTGGAGAAGCAAAAATGATGTTGGAACAACCAGCGACTTGAGCAGGAACACCCAACATGAGAGCAGTAGAAGGTAATACAGCAGTTCCTCCAGGAATATATAAACCAACGTTTTCAATTGGTCTTGAGAAACGAGAACATGCAACACCCTTTGAGGTTTCAATGGTTAAAGGTTTGATATTATCTATTTGTGCTTTGTGAAATTTGTAAACGTTTTCAATTGAAAGGTCAAGAGCATCTTGAATCTTTTTAGGCAATTGATATAATTCTGGAGAGAAAGGTGCTTTGATAATTGAGGAAGATAACTTGACTCTATCAAATTTTTCAGTCAATTCAATCAAGGCTTTATCACCATTATTTTTTATATTTTCAACAATTGGGTTAACCAACTTCATTATATTTGAAGTTGATTGGACAGGTCTTGAAATAGCATCAATAACTTGTTGTTCAGTTAAATCAGAAACATTAATTGATTTTAATTTAATTTCACCAGTTAAAATTTCGTCTTGTGGATTTTGTTTAGGTTTGACGCTAGATTTATTTTTTTCATTTGATTTATCTTGGTCAATAAATTTTGGTTTGGCATCACCTTTTCTTCTCTTTATTTTAAGATTTTTCATATTAAGATTTCTTTCAACATCGGCAATGGATACACCATTTTTAATTAATTTAGTAATAGCAAAATAAAATAGGTCAGCACATTCCCAGGCAATTTCATTTTTAGATTTAGCTTCTGCCAATTCTTCGGCTTCTTCCTTAATCTTTGCAGATAATAAATCATCATCATTAAACAATCTAGAAGTATAAGATCCATGAGGAGCATTTAATTTTCTTTGAATCAACGTTTGTTCCAAACGAGATAAACCAGTTAAATCACCAAAACAAGTATTGGTATTCAAATGACAAAACCCAGTGCCTGATTGGTTAACAACAAATTTTAAGGCATCATTATCACAATCCAATTGAATTGAAATCAAAGATTGAGTTGAGCCAGAGGTTAAACCTTTAACCCATAAGCCATGTTTTCTTGATTGA
Source organism: Ascoidea rubescens DSM 1968 (assembly GCF_001661345.1). Lineage (NCBI taxonomy): Eukaryota > Fungi > Ascomycota > Saccharomycetes > Ascoideales > Ascoideaceae > Ascoidea > Ascoidea rubescens. The sequence goes on along the minus strand of NW_017962922.1, from coordinate 125,607 downwards.
TAAACACCAACTTTTTCAATTAAGGCCTTTTCAATTGATTCATTTGAAGAGTAACAAAGACCTAAAGAATTATTGTAAATATCTGAAACAATTGTTGGATATAAACCATCAGCTCTATCAGATGATAATTTTGAGATTAAAATTTTGGAAATTGATATCTTAGAGTCATCATAAGATAATTTATTAGTTGAAATAATTGGAATTAAATTTGAAGAAGTTAAATTAATAATTTGGTCAATTGTTAACGAAATTTCCTCAAGATTAAGATCAATAAATATATTTTGACCCGATTTGAAAGATTTGGATGTTTCATTGTAATTAAGTTGAGAATTATATGGAATAATTACCGAATAAAACTTGTTAGCAATTTCTTTACTAATTTCGCTAATGTTTGTTAATTTTATACCGATTCTGTGTGATGGGATTGAGTTATTGACTGTATCAACCAAGTAGTTTGAAAAGGGGACAAAAACTTTTGAGACTCCAGAATTTAATAAATCAATAACCAAGTTCTCATCAGAATCTAAAGTTTGATCAAAATCTAGTATTAAGTCATTATAATTAGTTGTTGAAAGAAGAGAATAAATTGAATCTTTAGTTTCATTTGAGTATTTTAACAAAGTTGGACCAACAACTGAAAACTCATTCAAAAGCCCACCATTGACTTGTGCTAAAGCAGGTAGTAAAAACATCTTGAAATGAGCCACAGTAAAGATAATACAAAGAGTAACAATGAAAAGAAACCAGAAATCAGAGACAACAAAACAGTGAAATAAAGAGATATAAATATCAAACAGACTCAAGACCAAAATGAGTCAGAAGTGAAAAATAATCCAATCTGAAGAGATTCGAAAACCTGGAGATGATCTGATCCGAAGCTGCGGTTTCGGAACTCACCGGAGCAGCAGAGCGGTATCGGCTCATTCAACCCACAAATATGGTTCTAGTGCGATTAGGTAAGCATTTATGTAAGTATTTACCGTCGAAATACGGATGCGCTATATCGTGTTCGTGAACGACGAAAGATCGTGGATCACCATTCCGGCCACAGCAGCTGTGAGAAGTGTTGCAAGTGCTCCAGATAACATTGCTGAAAGAACTGTATCACAAATGATGGCAGTTTTGTTGGGTGCTATGGCTCCTAGAACTCCAATTTGGGTGCCTACTGATCCAATGTTGGCAAAGCCACAGAGAGCATAGGTTGCTATAACAGATCCTCTTTTTGATAGGGTCGTGAATTCATCGTCATTAGTTAGCAAAAAATAAGCACTGAATTCATTTTGAATGAATTTGAATGAAAGTAGTTTGGATATTTTGAGTATTTCATTTCTTGGTGCTCCAATTAAAAAAGCCAATGGATAGAGAAGGTATGTAAACATCAACTCCAATGTCAAATTGGGAATTCCCCAATAGGCCCCAAACCATGTTAACAATGAATTGATCAATGCAACTGTTGCAATCAAGAGAAAACAATTAGTCATTACTATACATGCTATATTGAACCCTAGTTTTCCTCCCTTATCTAAGAAGGCTTGCAAAACATTTTTAGCTTCATTTGAATTTTCATCTAAGTTTGATTCGGTTTCTGGTAAAATGACTTCTCCAGCACTGATTGATACTTCTGTTTCAGGAAATCTCATTTTGGAAACCGCCAATGCAGCTGGAATTGACATTACACAAGACGACACCAAAGCTTGTGGATTTATTCCCAAGCCAATAAATGCTACCAAAACTGACCCTGAAATTGTTGCAAATCCGGAACACATAATTTGATGAATTTCGGCTTTGGTTAAAAATGGAACTAGTTCTTTCACTAAAATTGCTGATTCTCCTTGCCCGATAAATGGGGATGCAGTTGCAACAATTGCTTCAGCTCCTGAAACCTTCATTGACCAAAAGAAAAAAACTCCAAATTTTTTAGCTGCCCATTGAATAATATTCCAATAAAGGAGAATATGAATTAATGCCACAAAAAATAGAATTGATGGTAATACTGTAAAAAAAAACATGGTTTTCTCTGATGTTGCTTCGTCTGTAACAAAAGCCACTCCATTTTTTGCAAATTCTAATAAACTTGCAGCCAATTTTGAAATAAAGTTAAAGATATCATATCCAACTGTAGTTCTTAGTACAAATAACGCTATTATATATTGGAATAAAATGCCTGTTATAACTGTATGCCATTTAATTTTTCTTCTATTATTACTTGTCAACCATAAACAAAATAGAATGATGAAAATGCCAAAAAATGATATCAACCTATCAGTTCTCGATGAATATTCAGTTTCCGATGGAATAAATGTACCCAAACAAATCACAACAATTGTGAAAATAGCAGCAAATACCAACCTCAAATTTTCCAGAATAATTTTATCTCTTATTTGAATTAAATAAAAAAAACATTTTCTGGGAATAAACATTATGTATTTGGGAATTGGAATGAAAAAGGTAGCAAGTCTAAAGATAATACATCCCCATAAAACTGTTGGAACAAGCCATAAACTTGTTTTTTTCCTAAATTTATCTTGTGATAATATTGAAATCCACCAGGCAGTAAAAAACAATCCAATAATTAAATAAATAAGATTTTTTTTAAATAAAAACTTAATACATATTTTAAAATTTTGTACTATTTTTTCATTTATTGAAATTCCTTTGGAAATTGAGCTAGTTTCAACACTCGGAATTGATTTATCGCACTTTTGTACATTTTTTTTTTCTTCACAATTTGAAGAAATAGTTTTAAGGTTAAGAGTATCAGAAACTTCAGATATTTCTCCGTTTAATGATTTACTATTAGAACTATTATTGTATATGTTATATTCATCCATTGTAAATCTGTGACCAGTTTTCTTGTTATTCAAGTTTATATTGTGATAAAATTATTATATATCCATTTAGAAATACTTTGTAACAGTAGAAAAGAAAAATAACTATTTAATGTAAATTTTTTTTTGCTTTAGCAATTTATTTTATCAAAAATCATTTATTATCTATAATCAAGAATTAAAAGAAAAAAATTATTTTTCAATTTAAATTGTTTGTGATATGATTGCTGTTTGAAATAGGTTGCTTTAAACTTCTCTTTTTCAAGAAAAATTGTGCAAAAATGATATTTCTAGAAAAAAGTATACAACACTATTGATTTGTATTTGACCTGTTATGAGAAAAACCACAAAAAACCTAAAATTAATTAAATAATTGAAATTAAATAAACAGTTGATTTGCTTGAATCGTCAAATATAAATGAATTCTGATAATAACAAGCAAAGTTCTTAACAATAAGAATTGAATTGGCATCATGCATGTTAATGTATGTAGATGTAGATGTATAAAGCAGTAGTTTGTGTAGTGTTCATATTTATCTTTTGATTGCTTAATAAATATTGTAAAATCAAAATGGTTGATAACTTGTAAAAATTGAAATTGTAAAATTTAAAATTTAAAAATAGCCTGAGATCATTAAAACAAAAAAAAAATTAGAATTTATTAACAGATTTAAATCTCAGATTTAATAAAATTTGAAGACTTGACACACAGGATATTGACTTGATATATCCCAATACAGAAATATTCAACACCAAACATAAAAAAACATAATTTGTTTTTTGCAAAACCCCTGCTTGGATTCAAGAAAAATAATAGCCTAACAAGGTTTTATAAAAAAAGAAATTTTACATCTAACAAGTAATAAATTTTATTTTTAACATTATTGAAATGCAAAAGGGTATAAAAGAATTATGTTTAAATATAATCAAATAAAAATTACTTTTACCAAAAACTAAATAGTAGAATAATATCATTAACTCAAAAGCATTCGATTAAAGAGTAAAATATCTAAAAAATAAATATGAACTACATTTTTATAACTACCCGTAGCAGTAATCAGAGTGGTAAGTTATTCTGTTTGGATTTTATTCTTATCTACAAGAAAAGTGAAAATTTATAATGAAAATACAAAGTTAGAATCCATTTAAAAGTATCATTATGTATATATATGCATTTAAACATTAGTATGCGTCAGAACCCTAGAATATATAGGGCTTATCTTTTGTGCAACAAAAAAGAGAACTGAAAATAAAACTGCAGAAAGCATAAAATATAAAATATAAAATATAAAATATAAAATATAAGAGAACAAATTGATAAATAAATGTCAATGAAAAACATAAATACAATTAATGAAACCAAAACTAAAAGCACAAATTTAATCTTTAATATTGTTGTTTATTTACTTGCGAGTTATCTTACATTGTTAAACTAAAGTCTATCGATATCGATTGTAATTTCAAAGTTACTTTCTGAATTTCCTCTTTTTTTCAAAACGCTTTTAACAATATCATTAATTCCATATCTTAATCTTATCTCGTCATCATCGCTTCCACCTCTCATTTTTATTTTTATTAATACTATCCATAATGTGAGATTGATTTTAGAAATTAATATTTTTTCAATTTTAAATTTTTTCTTGAAATTTTCTAAATCAACAATAGAGTTCTGAATATCATTTATGTCTTTTTTAAATATTTTATCATTATTGATTGGATATGATAATAAAATTGGCAAAGATAATTTTTTAATTAAATCTATTGAAAAATATAAAATTAAAATTGTTATTAAAATTTTTTGGAATGTTGAAATTGCATTAAAAAATTCTTCAAATCTATTATTTAAACTTGAATAAATTAGTAAATAAAATGAGTAAATTAGGATTAAGATTTTAATTGGGTTTTTAATAAAATGAAAGTTAGAAGAAAAATCCATTATTTTCTTAAAATTTAGTATGATATATTTATTAACAATTTCTAAAAGGAAAGATTTTTTACGGTTACCTGTCTCTATTTTGGTATCAATATTGAAAATTTCTTCTTCATCGAATGAATTAGTCAAATTATTTGAGTCAGTTATTGAATTTTCATAATTTTTATCTTGAGAAAATTTGGAATTAATTATAGTCAATGCCATTATAATTATTATCAATAATTGGTATAATACCCAATTGACGTTATCATTGTCATTATCATCAATAGTTTGATTATCATTGATATTATTATTAGCGATAGAATTTAAAGAATTATCAGAATCAGTAATATCGTTAATATCAATGACATTATTATTGATGTCATTTAATCGATCCTCGATATTTTGATTTGAGACAGAAGAACTTGAAAATCCATGAGAATGATGACTATGATTCATATCAGCACTTATAATACTTATTACAAATTCTTCAAAAATGTGGGTAAATAAATCAAATCCCGTGTAACATAACGAGATACTGAGAGCAAAACCAGCAATTAATTCCAACCTTGATAAACCAAAGGGAAATTTTATTGAAGCTTTATTCCAAACTTCGAAATTTTTAAAGATATTGACTAAACAAACAACAAAATTGTTAATTGAATCAAAAAAAACTAAATGAGATAATATTGATAGATCTAATAAATCAAAATTAAAACCAACTAAGAAACAAATACCGGCAAATACTACATGAATTATTGTCATTATTACCAGAGTCTTTTGATCAAAAGTCATTGATTCAATAAATTCTTTAACATTGGGTATTGGTAAAGAAATCGCTATATTTAAGGGTTTTCTAGACTTAGGCTCTTGAAAAAAATTCATAGAAACGGAAGAATGTTTATATCTATGACCCTTTCTATGAGAAGGCTTTTGTAAAAAGTTACTATTATTCATCATGACATTTTTGGATTGATAATTGAACGGTTTATAATCTATTGGCAAAGAATTATTAATGGAAACACTATTGAAAGAGTTTTTCTTTCTTATTTTGGGAGAAGAACTGAAAGTGGAAGATTTCATCGGAGAGCTTGGTCTTGAATTTTCAGGAGAGTTATTTTTTGAGTTTGAGCTAATTGGCAAAGAAGGAGGAGGAGGGATATACTTCAATGAGCTTAGGGAATTCTTTGGATAAAGCGAAGGTCTATTCTTGGGACTACTATTGAAGGCAACAGCAGGAGACAACCCAGAAAATGTATTTAGTGATTGAAAATTGCTCGAATCTTTTATTGAAACAGCTGGGTCTGAATCTTGAAGAGAAGTGAAGTCGAGAATATTATACATGGATTTAGGTCTCATTGCCTTATTGCTTGAATGGTATTTGTAACCTATACCATCATTGATATTAGAGACAGAAGAGATGCTTTTGTTGTTTTTGGTGAAATTTTTCTTGGAGCTATTTTGAATCTCAGCGGAATTGGCAGTCGTAGGACTTTCCTCAATAGCAGAAGAATGTGTATAGGAATTTAGCAAATCAGGCAAACTGTATTTTGTTCTTAGGTTTCTGTCGTTTACAACAGCATCAGAGACCACACTTATTGTTGGAATGGGCATTTTTTGTTCCATGGGAGTTGTTGGAGCAGTGGTTGGAGCAGTGGTTGGGGTGGAGCTGGCAAGATCTGGCTCGTTTGAAACAGGAGCATTGTGGAGGGACGACATTGGGCCCAGGAAGAACAGCTAACCTTGAGAACCACGCTGAGTGCAAACAACCAAAGGAAGCAGAACAGAGAGAGCAAGATAGTGTTGATGGTGCTGTGGATGGAGCGATGATATATGTGTTAATATCACAACTTGGAGGATGCTAGAGCTGCTGTTACCCGATTGGCCAAGTGGTTTTACGACTACGATATGCTAGTCCTTTCTATAAATACGTGGGACTACAGGTTTTTATTTAGAAACAGAGGAATTTGGAATCAGAAGAAAGGGGACAGGAGAATTCAAGAACTGTTTGATGATGTGTCAGTCTGAAAGAGAAAAAAAACAAAAAACAAAAAACAAAAAACAAAAAAAACAAAAAGAAGCTGATAACAAGAAAACGCATATTAATAGTATATGGAGTAGTTCTTATGAAAACAAAAAAAAAGATGTAAAAGATGTAAAATATATAAAAAACCAAAACTGGTGTTAGCAAATTAACAAATCAGCAATTCATTAGCACGATCAATTAGCAACGTTACCAGCCTTTTTGGAAAATAGACTGAAGGCTCTGACTTTGTCAATTGAACTGATGGGATCCTTTTTAGTTGCACCATTTGTGGGACTAACACGTTTTAGCTCAAAGCTGTTGATTGTATCTGAGATTCTTTTTCTGCTTGAGTTATTGTGGGAGAGATTGAGTTTACTGATTTTGTCACTAATTTTCGAAGTGTTTGGGACTGAAAATGAGTTTGAGTTTGAATTTGGGTTTGGGTTTGAAGCTACTTTACCTAAATTTTTTGAAGATGAATCTCTTGAAGAGATTTCTGTTGAAGAAGTCAAATTGGAAGGTGATGATGTGGATAAAGAGCTGTCTACTTGAGTAATTTTAGGAGTGGAAGGTGAAGAGATTTGAACTGGCACAGCCTTTGCTTTGACTGGAGAGTCACCAAGTGATACATCAGGATCAGTTTGATTAATTGGGGAATCGATTTTAGATATATTGTTTTCTTTAGATTCTTGCAATTGAGTTTGAGTTTGAGTTTGTGTTTGAGTTTGTGTTTGAGTTTGTGTTTGATTTTGTGTTTGATCTTTGGTATGATCTTGAGTAAGGTCTTGAGTATTTTCGGGTTGAACTTGATTTGAATCTTGGTTACGATAGTAATCGTAATCTTGATTGAAATGTTGATCTTGAATTTTTTGTTCAGAATTTGAATTTAAAGCTTTACCGCCGGAGATTACCAAGTTATCCTTCAAAGAATCCAATTGATCTTGCAAATTTTTCAATTCTTCATTTTTTTTAGTGAGGGAGTATTTAAATTTATCCTTTAAATAATTAATTTCATAATCTTTTGAATCAATTTCTTTTTTAAAATCCGTAATTTGTTGAGTGTTTGGGGAGGGGGTGTTTAAAATTTTAAAATAGACATCGCTTTCACTTTTAAATAATTTTTCTTTTAATAAAGATAAATTAGTTAAGAATTCATTTGATTCATTGAGATAATTTAATTTTAAAGTACTGAAATCATTTGAAAACTTGAGTAAACTACTTCTCAAGTTTGAATTTTCATTTACGAGCATATTGATTTTAGCACTTTGAGAAGTCGATTCCTTAGTTAATCTATAGTTTTTATCTATAAGCTTGTTATTGTCAATTAAAATTCTTTGATATTCAGGATTATTTGTATGAGATATTTTTAATTCGTGATGCAATTCTATCAATTTTTTATTTAGCAAATCATTTTCAGAGGATATTTTTCTAATTAAATTATCATTACTTGAGTTGATGTTATTTAGATCGTTTTTAATTAGATTTAGATTTGAGATTTCATTATTTAAATTTTCAATTTGAATTTTGTTTGAATCCAAAACTTTTAAATCGTCCAAATGAGTTTGCTTAATGTTATTTAAATCATTATTCAAATTGGTTAGATTAGTAATTTGATCGTTTAATTTTTTTTCGTTTTCTTCAAATTTTTTGATTTGATTTGTTAATGATAATATTGAATCATCTTTATCAGTGATTTGTTTTTCCTTTAATTTAATTGTTTCATTTTCAATTGTGTTTTCATGGGTTTCAATCACTTGATTTTCTCTATGAACGAAAGCCCAAATCAAAAAAAAGATACCCCAGACTATAGACTCAATCATAAGATGTAATGTGTTGAGTGTAAAAATATGAGACAGCGAGATGAGATAAGATAAGATAAGATAATTAATGTGAGAATATATAAGGATTTAATATCAATTATATAAAGAAGTAAATAGTGAATCAAGAGTGTTTGTTTACCTATTAAATTGATTGAATGATTGATGGATTGTTTGTTTGTTTATTTGCTTGATTGTTTATTTATTTATTTATCTTTGGTTTTGATGATACAATTTGGCGGTTATTGAATAATGGTTGACGGATGTTATTGGCTATCGAGTATCAAGTATTGGTTATTGGTTATTAATTATTAGTTATTAGTTATTAGAGATTAATTATTAGGGGTTAGATACCAGCTAATACCAATAGCACATTATGTAGAGAGAGCAAGAGAGAAATAAAACGAAAAACAGTATTAAAGGGGTAGATATACAAGAGGGAAAAGACCAGAAAAGTGAACAATTGGGAATACACTTGGAAATTTGTCTTGATATGTTGAGACAAGTTTTGGAGATAAAATAATCCAAAAAAGAAGTTAAAAACTTAACTCTTCTTCAAGAGCTAGTTTGCTTGCAGTCTATTCTCTCATTTTGCTCCATTCTACCCACAATTTATTCTTAGCAATGTGTTTCAAGAGCTAAAAGAGGCTTTCATCATGAGCAGATGGGCAATGCACCAACAAAACGTAGGAATTATCTTCAATTCTCTCCAGCAGTGTCCAATTCCCATCGATTGTCTTCAATTCCTCTTCGACTCTTCTGTTCTTCTCGTCGCCACAACATGTTAAAGAATAAACATCCTGAAAATTGTCGAGCCACGTCTAAAGCTGCATGAAAATGCACACATTACTGAATTCCCAGCCGACTGGGAGAATTTGCGCCCAATCGGGACACAGACTGCTTTGTGACGTTGAAGGCCCAAGGTAGTGGGAGCTGGTGCACGGTGCACTTTATTGGGAAAACGCAAAGTACGCATTACCCCCCGTGGCACCAGAACCCCGTCTAACGTCCCCAGTCAGCACACCAAGTAGTTACCCAACACAGGTGTGATAGCGCCCTATTTAGTTATCACGTGTGTGTGTATAGGGTTTTGGTGCGCTTTGATTACAATTTTTCTTTGAGCGTTTTATGTAGCAGGCATGCTCTGGCTCGCAACCCCAGGCCAGTGGTTTCAACGCAGTAACCGGACAGAGAGTTAATCGGATGGAAATTGTTTCTTTGGAGCACTTCTTTATATTATCATTCAGTGTTGAAAAAGATTCCTGAAGTTTTATTAGTTAGCACTAGCTGTGAACCATCAGTCTTCTTATCATTGCACCAATAGGTATGTTACTCTGCTTCCACTAGATCCACGAGAATCTCCAGGCTTTATATCCATTTCCATATTCGCCATTGTTCCTGTCCACAATTACGTCTTCTATAGTCTTATCAATCACTGTCTCCACTTGCACAAGAAATAATAAAGAAAAACCATAAAATTCATAAAAATCATAACAATAACAGTTCAGTTATTAATTACAAAATTGTTTCATAACTGACCATTTACAATTCAAATTTATTTGATTTGGATCCAACCGCATTCTTGTATTGTCAGAAAATCAATTTTTACCAATTCAATCATCTTTTGTTTTTTTTGAAACAAAGTAAATCAAATTTTGTAAGAGTATTATCTTGATTTGGAACAATAAATTAAGAAAAACCAAGTACCATTATTGTCTTTAATCAAACTAATTAAAGAATTTTAAGATCTTAAAATAATTGATTTATCAATATGAAATATTAAAAATATGTTAATAAAATACATTGATAAAAATATGGTTAAGTTTTATCAAAGATAATATGAATTTGATTACTGTCAATGCATAGAAACATTTACAATACAAGATTTTATTATTGAAATTCAATATAAATAATTACCTGCATTTTATTACTATTCAGATTATAATTCTTGATTAAATTGAATTAAAATCAATTCTAAAGCACCTAATAAGATAATTATCAAATGAAAAAAAAAAAATGAAAATAATGTTTATAGTCGAAAAAATTTATTGGCAATACAATGTGTTTTGGTTATTAGATTATGAATATAAATATGAATATAAATAAGCTACAAAACATTATGATTATTACAAAACATTAAACTAACTATTATTTTAAAGAAATTTATTCAAAATGCCAAAAAAGAGAGCTTCCAACGGTCGTAACAAAAAAGGTAGAGGTCATGTTAAACCTGTTAGATGCACAAATTGTTCTCGTTGTGTACCAAAAGATAAAGCCATCAAACGTGTTACTCAAAGAGGTATAGTTGAAAGTGTTGCCACCAGAGATTTAAGTGAAGCCTCTGTTTACGATGAATATGTTTTACCAAAAATATACAACAAATTACATTACTGTGTTTCTTGTGCAATTCATTCAAAGATTGTTAGAGTTAGATCAAGAGAAGGTAGAAAAGTTAGAACTCCTCCACAAAGACCAAGATTCAATAAAGATAATCGTATTAAACCAACTGATGCTGCTAAAAAGGCTAACTAATCATAAGTAATCATAAATAATCATAAATAATCTTAAAAAAACAAACAAGCAAGTAAGATAAGTTAAATATTTTCTAAATATGGGTTAATATTATATATTTATATTTATTGTTGTATAATTAATTGATAAGTCTTTATTACTATTACTATATTTCCTCTGGCTTCACTGTCGTTTTTTTATTTTATTTTATTTACTCTTTAGTCATACAGGCAATATAGTTTGTCCCGTTAACCTATCTATAAATGGTGCAATCTTTGGATGTGATAAAATATTTCCAATGATTGGCAAATTTCTTAAAAACGATATAATTACCGAAAAGAAATCTCCAAATAATTTTAAAATTCCATAACTCTCGATTAAAAATCCAATAAATGGGTGTTTTAATAGTATTGATCCAATTCCTAATATGAAACAAATTGTAGCATATAGTTTATTTGGTCTTAAAAAAAAATTAACAGTTTTTAATGGCCCAATGATTAATGGTAATCCAATTATAAATAGTATATTTCCGAATGATAGCAATGCTGAATCAAAAAATGATATAACTCCAAGGAAAAATACCACAACACCTAAAGCTGTAAATCCAACTCCAAACTCTTCAGGAATAATACATTAGAACCAAACCAAAAAGATAAAATAAAACAAAAAGGCACGACAAATGTTAGTATCTACTCATACAGATGCAATAACTGAAAAGCGTTGATATACACATACTCTGAGTCTCAGTCAACCACAACATCTCCTCAACAGTACAGTATCAAATGATTACTCCAACCTGTTGAACACTGCTGCAAATACCAAACAATGTTTGATCTGATGAACAGATCAACACGGCTGTTTTGGGCTCGGAGAACCACAAAAGTAGGTCTACTGTTCGAACCTCGCCTGGCTCATTTATAAATAAGCAATCCGTCGGTGTGGTTTTTGTATATGCAGTTGTCTGCGTACAAACGCCTTTTGTGTAAAGTTGAGAAAGCGAATGAGATAAGAGATATATCTTCCAGTATTGCCCAACAGATATTGAGAATAGAAGTGGTATGTTGGAATGTATTGCGATTGTTTTGTTGCAAAAGCAGCTGTATTGAATAACTTCGACTTGTTGAGTTTGCTGTAATTCCAGAAAGAAAAACAAGTTTTTAAATCCATAGGGTCAAAAGAGCAAAATTAGAATCTGCCTCTATCTTTTGTAATCTTTTTTGATCTGAGGTTTTAATACTTTTGTTTTCAAATTTATTCATCACTTCACTTGATGAGTCTAATTGTCTTAAATTGATTCATTTTCAATTTTTAGTGCTACCAAGAATTGCAATATTTTACTTTATGAGAACTGTAAAATGGAATGTAAATTTTTCAATGGGTTTTTCTTTCGTTGCCATTGGTCAATGATTATTAGTTCAGGTAAAAATCTTTTTTTTTCGATCAAAAAAAAGGGATTGACATTTAGTTGCAGCACTTTTCAAATTTTTGCGTTCTAAACCTTTGCTTGGAAAAAGGATAAACCATTTTAATCAAGAAAACTGAAAGAAGATAAAGAAATAATATTTATTAAAATCTGATTAGTGGAATGTAGAATTTTTCCTTTTGTTTTTTTTCTCATATTTAGGTGAAATGAATCAATTAATGGTTATTAGTAATCTAGAAAGACTTAAACAAAAAAAAAGAAGAAAAGCATAAAAAAAGATACCCTTTGGTTAACAAAATGTGTATGATAAAACCAAAAAAAAAAAAAAATTACAAAATCATGTGAAATTAATGTGAAAAGCATAAAGCAAATAGAAAACACAACAATAATAAAAAAACAATTTGAAAATTTTGACCAACAGAAGTGCTATTATTAGATTAATAAAAAAAAAAGTGAAGTTGTAATTTGTAAATCTATAATTTGATATTCAGTTCAAACAAAAACTTCTTTGAGTTAAAATTAAAAGAATTAAACAAACATTATGGAGAAAGTGATCAAGAAAGCAGTCAAAGAAATGGTGATAAAATAAGATGATGGAGTAAATACTTTAATTCCAGAATTTTCACTAATTTGAGTAAGAACGACAGTGGCTACGTTGTTTCTAGTTTTGTCAAATCTACCATATCTATGAGTTCCAGTTTCTTCAGAAGTAGAGGGATCAGCAGTTTTATCGAATCTTCCGTATCTATGAGTTCCAGTTTCTTCAGAAGTAGAGGGATCAGCAGTTTTATCGAATCTTCCGTATCTATGAGTTCCGGTTTCTTCAGAAGTAGAGGGATCAGCAGTTTTATCGAATCTTCCGTATCTATGAGTTCCAGTTTCTTCGGATTGAGAAGCATCTTGAGTATTATCAAATCTTCCGTATCTATGAGTTCCAGTTTCTTCGGATTGAGAAGCATCTTGGGTATTATCAAATCTACCATATCTGTAAGTACCAGTAGTAATAGTGGTGGTTGAGGTGGCACCATCATTGTTTAAAGTAGTTAAAACAGTGTATCTATTAGCGTCATAACCAGCAATTGAAGAAATAGAAGAATTTAAAGCCTCAGTAGAAGTAACCTCAAAAGTTGTCTTTGAGATGGAATTTGAAGTTAAAACAGTTTGAATTAAGGTGACAATTTCGACATCGTCATCCGCTGGAACTGGAGCAGCTAAAGCTAATGGGATTAAACAAAGTAATGAGACAAAAGAAAATTTCATTTTCAACGATTAATATTTGTATTCTTTAATAAGAGAATGGAATATTTTTTTTTCCAGTTGAAGGTAATGGAATATTATTGATGGGGGCTTTTGAATCTGAATATATTCTTTTCGTTCAAAAGACTGGAAAATGAGGATTCTAGAGTTTGCTTCGCTTTTTTTGGTGAGCTTTTTGATATATAACTATTAGCTATTAGCTACTAAAGAGCAAATTATAAAAGATAGTCTTCGAGTGAATAGAATGAAAATTTGAATAGAAGCAGCAACAAATATAAAGAGAGGAAAAAAACAGTCTTATTGATTATTTTGGCGGTATAATTTCTTTTTCGTAGATTTCTGGTTGGACTTTGCAATTCTCGCTCGAGTTAAAATACACCAGAAAAGACGCACAACAAACAACGCTGCAGCACTGAGTTCGTGGATCGCTGCGATAATTTTAAGTGTCCCAGAGAGAACTTTAGTGTTTGTACTAAGCAGCTTGCGTATATAACTCCTGAAATTATCGTCATCCGGAACGGATTATCTCCAGATGGTTTGCAAATAATATCGATGACTAAAATTCCGCTGATAGACGCACTGTTCTCTTCTCTGCAGTATCACGCATGGCATCGTCAAATAAAAACAGAAACCGTCGGCCGGATTCTTTTCCGTGTGTAAACCGCGAAAGAAGTCGAACATATTGCCGAATTGGGAAATATATTGCTTCTTTTCCGGATAGTTTGTGCAGCCACGTTTTGTTGCCGAATCCACGAGTTTATGCAGACATGCAGAAAATGTCTTTGTGTACAGCACGTGTGCTGCAGATACAGCATAAACCTTGAGTAAATCTGCAGAGACTGCATTAGCTCCATCGCTCTGACAAAAAAACAATATTATGTTTATATAATACACACATCACTGTGAAAGCGCAAATATAATTCAATCTAAAGTTTTGTGCGATAAAAACACAGGAAACAGGTATTTCAAATCATGAAGAGGCTGGAAAAAAAAATGAATATTTTTGCAAATCCTTTGAAATAAATCATTATCTCCACAAATACTTCCAAAAATTCACTTTTTGATTCTTCAGCTAGTAATTTTATAGTAAATAATTCAAAACAGAAATAATAAAAATAAAGCAGACAAAGGGATAAATAAAAATAACAAAATCAGGAAAAAACAAAAGAAAACAAAAACAAAATAATGAGAAAAAAGTACAACATAGAATAAACTAAACTATAAGAGAAACAAAGCAAAAGAGGATAAAGAAATAAATGTAGTTGAACGTAATTGAGCATTCTTTTTTTTAAAAAAAACAACAAAAAAGCATGCTATAAAACAAAATTTATTTGGAGTTGAACAATAATTTGTAACTGAATGGTTTATGAATCACCAATTTAGTTGAATGTTTTGTTTTGTTTATTTATGACAGGTGCCTCCATTAATTTTGACATTTGTTCGAATTTTTTCAAATTTTCGGCAAAACTGGAGGTAATTTTGAATTTTTTCTCGACTGAAACAGACATCACTGGAATTCCCGGCATATCAATTGATATCAGTGTGCTATTCCCACTTGATGGAGGTGTAGTAAGTTGAGATGAGTCTGAAGGTCTCCTTGTTGAAACATATGAATCCAGCGATCCAGTGGATTCGGCAAACAGGGAAATGCTATGATATTTAGATTGGGGTCTTGATTTTTGATTATCAGATTGAATATTTTCAATTTTATCCAGCTCAGAATCAATATGGGAATCAGGTTCAGAAATGAGATTGGAAACAAAATCGGGATTAGAAATGAGATTAGAGTTGTAGTTGGAATTAGTGATGGAGTTGGAATTGGAGTCAGAGTTGGCGTTAGAATTGGAATCGGAATTGGAATTGGAATTGGAATCAAAATAAAATTCATTGTTGGTTACTTCTTTGAGATTATTTTGATTGATATTTTGAGTATCAATATTGATATCAGGAGTAGTTTCATTTTGAATAATTTCTGTTTCAATTTTGGTAACGCCTTTGGTTATTTTATTTGGAGAGGAGTTGTGATTGTTAATTTGGTCAGAAGTAGGAATATTAGAATCAATGTTTGTAAAATTTGAGTCAATATTTAAATCTGAAACGGGGGTTGGAGTGATAGGCAAGGGCTTGTTGTTATCAAAGACCAATTTTTTACCCAAGATACTTTTTCTAGTATTAGCCAAACTTACCAGTCTTTGGACATGAGGTCTTGATAGTGAGTTTGAGTGAGATATGTTTGAAGAGAAGTTTGAGGAGGTTGGGGTTAAATCAGATTGTTGGGAGTAATTGTGAAAGTTTGAGATTGAATTTGCGTGTTCTAATCTTGGAGGACGTAGGGAGCTTAGGTTCATAACAGGAGGAGGAGGTAGAGACTGTGGAGTTGATAAGATTGGGTTTTTGTTTAAAGAAAGCAAGGAGTGGTTATCGTCGTCATTTAAATGATCATCGTTGTATTTGATGAAGCTTAGGTAATCTGTTTCAAATTGTGCATCATTATCGTCATGATTATCATGATTATCATGATTATCATTATTATCATGAATGTCGTCGTTATTAGGATCAGTAATTTTTGATTTTTTGTTGGTGATGTTTTTGTTTTTGATTTTGATTTTATTTTTGATCCTTGATATATTTATATTTTTTTCTTTATGAATATCTTTGATGTCTTTATTGAGAAATTGGTCATTGAATGTATCATTTTCATCGGAGAAATTTAGTAGATTGAATTTATCGTTATGGGGATCATTTAAATCGTTCAGATCGAAGTTTATGAAGGAGAATATTGAGTCCGGGTTTGAGCTTCTTTGTGTTTGTTTGGCAGATTCATGAATTGAGGGCAAACGATAGGAAATATGGTTATGGTTGTTGTTATTGTTATTGTTGTTATTAGTTAGAGATAACTTTTCATTGAAGTTTATGTTTATATTTGAGTAGGAGCTTTGGTTTGATAAGTGATTTGGTAAGTTGTGGATTGTGTTTTTAAGGTTGAAGAGGTAATTGTCCTTCAAGTCGATAATTTGGGAAGATAAGGATTGTATGATTTGGGATAGTTTGAATATTTCTTTATCTCTTTCGTTTAGTTTTGTTAGTAGGATGATGTTAGTTTGTTCGTAAAGGGATAGTAGTTGGAATTTGTCAAAGTCTGGGTTTAAGACGTCGTCATCGTTGTTGCTGTTGTTGTTGCTGTTGTTGTTGCTGTTGTTGTTGTTGTTGTTGCTGGGTGAGGAGGTGGATTTTGCGTAGATGTTTTGAAGGTTTGAGTCTAAAAGGGCTAGGTCGTTGATTAATATCGGGTTGTTGAAGATGGGAATTGTTTTGGGAGAGTTATTAATTGGGGAAGAAGATGAATTGGAGTCAAAGTTATTTGAGAGTAGTAATTCCTTGTTTAGTTTTTTTTGGAAATTTAATTGATCGTTCAAGTTGTCAATTGTATTTTGGTAGGATTGGAACAGGCTGAATTTTTTCAATAAGTTTTTGATTTCTTTTTCCTGTTTTTTTAGGAGATTGTCTTTGAAGTGGTTAGTCTTTTTAAGGGATTTTATTTCTTTTTTTAGAGAGGAGGAATCGTTTTTTTTGATAAATTTTGAGGAGTCATCTAGGATAAATTGATCGTTATCAGTGGTGTTATCATTGAAGAGAGTATTGTTATCTATGGCGTTTGTGTTTGTGTTTGTGTTTGTGTTTGTGTTTGTATTTGTGTTTGTGTTTGTATTAATTATGTTATCTAGTTTGTCGAGTTTGAATTTGTCTAGTTTGAATTTTGACAATTTTTTGTTTGACATAATTGTAGAGGAGTTTGTGAGTGAGGAGAATAAATTGGAGGAAGGGATATCGAGGGAGTTGTTGTGGGAGGTATTAGAAGGGAAGTTGGTGGAGTTGTTAATAGGATTGGGCAGATTGTTTTGGGGACTACTTTGATTATGGGTATTTGAATTTTGAGAAGAAGAGGAAGAAGAGGTGGAAGGAGAGGTGGAAGAGGTGGTGGTGGAAGAGACCTTGGAACTTGAAATATAATTAATACAAGTGTATTTTTTAATTGAACCCATTTGTGAGAAAAACAGGCGAATTATTAAAGTGGAATTTTCAAAAAAAAGAAAAGAGAAAAAAAGAAAAAGAAGCTTTCAAAAACAGTAGGAAAAGAGTGAAAAGAGTGAAAAGAGTGAAGGTTGTTGGCTGGAAAGATGTAGTTGGATATGGATATCAGTTGGATGTGGGAATGGAAAAGAAAGAATGAGAGAAATAGCAACGAATTAACAAAAAAAAAAGAGCAAGAATAAGAACAAGAACAGCAGATTGAAGAGATAGAAAAAGGATAAAAAGTGATAGATAGAAAATGGGAAAGCAAAACATTGGAAAAAAGTATCAATGAAATTACAGAGTTTAAATATAAAAGGAAATATAATTGAGAGTCAAAAACAGGCAGAGAAGATAAGTAAAAGAGGAAACGAGTGGAGTGAGATCTTGGAGCTTGGAGTCGTCTTCTAGCTCCTCAGCTCTTCATTCATTCTTCGTTCTTCACTTCCTCGCTTCTTTACTTCTCCAGCATCGCCAGTATCGCCAGTATCAGCTACAGCATCACAGCTCAACACCAATACAGTGTCAGAGATTGCTAGAGTTCTGTGATTAAAGATAAAAATGCAGTGGATGAAACTGGCAGGCTCAAATGGATTACAGGGAGAGGAGCACGAGCACACCTCTTTGGCACAGCAGCGCTCGCGAGCTGTTCTGCTGCTGCCCCTCTTTCTTCTCTTTCTTCTCTCTCTTCTGCTGCTGCTGCTGCTGCTGCTGCTTCTGACGCTTCTGCTTCTCTGCTGTTTCATTCTGCTGCAAACACACCTCACGTCGTAAACAGATTTCAGCTCGGCCTCCCACAGTTGCTGTGCCTCGCTGCAGGTTCAAATCTTTGTGCTGACATAAGTGCGCGTGATTGGAGACTGCAGACGCATGCGTCAGTGTGCAGGTTGTGGTCAGCTGTTAGGTAAGCAGTCTTAGTCAGCGCTTATGAAATGTCCCTGCTGCACCGGTGCGTGGGAATTATATCCTTCTGTTTATTTCCGCTTTGGGTGTTTGCTGATTATATTTAGATCAGTGAAGGTGAGTTTTCATTCACCAAGCTCCAACCACTGCATGTTCAGCTCTTGATCACAGCTCCTGCCACAATGAACGACTCTCTCTTGTTGTCCCTTATAATAGTGCTCATTTCCTTTGTCAGCTTGCTCCAGAAGTACCACTCTACTCTCACAGACTTGAAGCTAGAGAACCAGAAGAAGCAGCTCTTGCACCAATCCTTCCTTTCCTCCAAACAACACAACGACAACGATGCCAATCCAATCACCAATCACCACCATGAATCCAAAACAGAAAGCACAAAATTGCCCCCAAACTTCTTTAAAAACATATCGTCCTACCCTGATCTCCAGCATCTATTCCAAAACGAGTTCAAATTAGCCTTGAGCAGCTATATCAATACCCAAAAGGATCTCCAAAATGATATCCAAAACCAACTTTACAATAAACTCACTACTGATATCCACCAATTCAATTCAACACTATCTGCTAGTTTAAATGACCTAAAAGGCTTATTAAACGACTTGAACTCAGAAAATATTGTCCAAAATAATACAATCATTACCTCAATAAATAATCTTAATGAATCACTTAATGAATCACTTAATGAATCACTTAATGAATCACTTAATGAATCACTTAATGAATCACTTAATGAATCACTTAATGAATCACTTAATACCATTAATACCATTAATACCATTAATAACAACAACGAAACTAAAACAATTGAGTCTCTTCAATCAACGAATAATGATCAACTAATTTCTGAGTTAAACCAGAAAATCACTCTCCTATCCAACGAGAATAGTCAATTGAAATCAAACAACA
Organism: Ascoidea rubescens DSM 1968; assembly: GCF_001661345.1. Classification (NCBI taxonomy): domain Eukaryota; kingdom Fungi; phylum Ascomycota; class Saccharomycetes; order Ascoideales; family Ascoideaceae; genus Ascoidea; species Ascoidea rubescens. The sequence continues at coordinate 105,938 of NW_017962922.1, read as the reverse complement.
ACTCCCTAAAATACAACCTAAATCAAAACCTAATCCAAATTGAAAACTTGAAAAACAAATTCAACTTATTAAACTACAAATACAACGACCTAGCAAACAATTTATCTTCAATCCCAAACAATTCCTCTTCTGCTATCACTGACAACCCTTATTCCTCAATCGATAACAATATAAACCATAACATGGACTTGGACTTGGACTTGTCCTCTCCTTCAAATCTACCTTCTCCTTCAATCCAAATTCAAAATTATAAATCTTCCTCAATATCCTCCTCCGATACCCTCATCGATTCTCCCTATAACGATAACTACCTCACCAACACAACTCCCTCATCCAATAACAAAAACTTTCAAAATATTCAAAATATTCAAAATCAAAATAACTTCAACAATATTAACGATTTTAAAAATGCTCTCACAAAATCAAACGATTCAAACACTTACCTTCTAAATTTCAACTTTAATGATATCAAAATTATCATCCAAAATCTTAAACATCTATTATCAAACTCTCTTTGGAATAACTCACAATCTCAACCTCAATCAATAATAAACGTCTAATAAAAAGAAAACTACCAAAAAAATCAAAAATTTAAACTTTCAATTCAATTCTTTTTTTTTCGTTGTCTTTTTTTTTTCTTTTTTGTGTCTTTTCAATTTTCATTTTTATTCTCATTTTCATCCCTATTTTCATCTTCATTTTCTTGTGTTTTTATTTTTTCATTCTTTTATTATACATCTCTTTACGTTTTTTCTTTTCTTACTCTAGTTCGGCTTCAATAAAATGTTATTTTCAAATTTCCTATCAAACACAATTATAAAATTTGAATTCTTTATGTTTCACAATTTCTCAACTTCAAAACTTCACAACCTCACAACTTTAAAACTTCAAAACCTCACAACTTCACAGCTTGTTGTAATTTGCTTTTATTCAATTATTAAATTACCTCTAAATAAATGCTATAAATTTATGTTTCCATACTATACACTATCTGTCACAAGTTTCTCGTCTCTCAATAAATTTACCTATTACCTATATAAATTCTCAATTGATTTAATTTGTTTCTTTAAATTCAAATTTTCATTTTTATATTTCACAAATTTGCGTCTCATCGCCGACTTGAGCTCATTCATCTCCATTTCATGTTTTAATTCTAGTCTTTTTACTCGACTTTTACATGTTTGAACAATTGCATTCACTTCTTCCACCGTAGAATTATATAATTGTTGCAATTTTAAATGTTCCGATTTTAATTTATCATAATCTTTAATATTATCAATATTTTTAACATTTGTTAAATTATTGTTACTATTATTATTACTATTATTATTAATATAATTCGTATTATCATAATTATTGCTTGATTTAAGTAAGCTAGATTCACCTTCTAAACCCGATCTGGATTTTTCCAGTAATTTCCCATTTTTTTGTAAATACTCCTCAAATTCAGAATCAGACTCACTATCAAGTATTTTATTAAACAGATCATTTGAAAACCTTCTTACTCCACGCCTAGGCTTCCTTTTTGCTTTCCTATTTTTAGATTCTTTTTCATTTCTCTTATTGCTTTTCTTAAAATCTGATTTTTCATAATTATCAATATCGTCATCGTCAATATCAATAACATCTTCAATATCATCATTAATATCATCATCGACATTAATACTTACAGTCTTAGATTTTATCTCATTCTCAACATTATTTTTATTATTAATAATATGATTATTAATAATGTTATTTTGAAATACAGATTGTGATCGCTTTTTCACATAATGAAATTCTCTATTTATATTTGTATTAGTACTTATATTACTTTTTTCTCTATTTCTAAAATCCTCATTGTTTCTGTGGACATTTTGTTTATTTATATCATTATTGTTATAGTTATCGTCAATATCATACATTTTTTTCAGAATCTTACGAATTTCAGCTATTTTATCGTGAATGATAAAACTTTGCAGATTAATTTTATCATTAAATTTGTTCTTCGTATAAGAGACATTGTTTTTAACACTGTTAATAGAAGAATCAGCATTTACTTGAGAATTGATATATGAATTATTCAAATGTTCTAAATCACAATTATCATCATCTTTTTTTTTAATTTCACCGTTAATTTCACTTTTAGTTTTAGTTTTACTTTCATTTTCATTTTCATTTTCATTTTCATCTTCGTTATCAATTTTATTTTTTAATTTCTGGTTTGGATCCTGATTAAATTCATCTTTGACCAACGTATTTTCTTTATTGTTGGAAAAGGTTTTATCTCTTTTATCCTGTTTTTGATTAGTATTTTGAAAACTTTGTAAAAGAGATCTTGGATTAGAATTTGGAATTTTATCACTAATTTTAGCCATTATAACGCTAAATATTTCGTTTTGATCTTCATTAGGTTCAATATATTTAAGCGGTGAATTATCATTTATTAAAATTAAGTTTAATTTATTATTGTTGTTATTATCCGAAGGAAAATTGATATTCAGAGGTAAATTATTCTTTTTCTGATTATTATTTTGTTTTGAAATCCTTTTTATTCTTAAATTTCTCTTCGATACATCATTTATATTAGTAGAACTTCTCGATCTAACTCTCTTTCTAGTAATTTGATTTTTCAATCTAGAGTATATCTGATAATCTACTGGTAATTCTTTATACAGATATTGAGGGAGAATGTTATTATAATTAAAATTTCCAATTTTATATATATCGTAAATTAGATTTTCATAAATTCTGATAGATATCTTATTGTTATTGATACATTGGAAATTTGTGTGTTTTAGCTTTTTGTAGTTTGAGAAAATGGAAGAATGATCTAGCTGTCGAATTCTAGACATTTTGCATTGATATTTATCATTTTGATTGAACGTGTAGAAAATATTGAACTCGTCATCATTTAGATTTAAAATAGGGTGAACACCATTATAAATTGAGTGGATATTAGAATTTTGAGTAAAGTTATAAGGGAAATGTTTTATTAAATTTAGAGAAATATCGGGAGAATTGATAAGAATGTCCGAAAAGTGCTGAATTTCGGATAAATTAATCGAGTGTAAATTTGAGTAATCAATTATAGAAGCAACATTATTGTAATCGATGAAATTAAATAGATTTAGTTTATAATATAGCCAAGATAGAATGCCTAAAAAGGAGGATTCTCTTGTGGGAGATTGCATTAGTTGAGAAGCCTTTTGAGTATTTGATAATATGATTGGAGATTTCACCTTTATTCTTTGGTAAAGTGGATTTTTGTTTAAAAGGTTTTGGATGTGATCGATGATGGGGAAGTTGAAGTTGTTAACAAATAAAAGCAACATTGCAAGAGAGTATTTGTGGAAAGCATTCAAGAATAGATCTTGAGGCATATGTGATAAAGTGTAGATATTAAAGGATAAGTCAGAGGAGGAATTCTTCTGAATGAAAAATTTTCTATAGGAAGGATCGAAATGAACGTAAATGACATTGTACTCATTAACAAAATACAATTCATCTCTAAAAGTAGTACCACTTTTAATTAGATCTTTGTAGCCAATTGAAAACCTTTTTGTTTGATCGAAGTTTTCAGGGTCGTTGGAATAAGTGGTCAGAAACTCGTCAAATGGGAAGAAGAAAGAGAGAGTTTTTACGAGGTTTAGCAACGAATTGATCTTGAATAACTGGTTGCAGGATAGAATTGAGTATTTGTTGTATAGTAGTAGATTTAAAAGCAATAGAAATTTTGTCGGCAACGAGAACAAAGAAGCCTTTGAAGTGTCTTTGATGTTGAAGATCTTTATAGTCTGTAGGTCGAGAACATGGTCGATAATTGAGCTGTCGCCTGAATTGAAAGACAATGGGTTGTGAGTCTCATCATCGCTATTAGTATCAGAATCAGCACCATCAGCATTGGGACCCGAGAAGATCAATCGCAACGTGGAGTCGATGGAGGATAAGATGCCAAAATCAGAGCTTCTGATCAATCTCAAGAACTGGCAGGAAGTGAGGCCTGTGAAGTTAAAAACAAAGACAATGTCTGTTTCCACACTGACAACAATGACGTTCCAGGTCTGGTTCAACTTGAAGAGGAAGAGGGTGTCTTTGGAAGCAGAAGCAGCAGAAGAAGCAGAAGAAGCAACTTTGGTGTGTCGCAGAGGAATTGCAGCTGGAGTGGAGGAGAGAATGGTGAAGGAGTGGTAGTTGTTCCATATCTGGTGGGAGTGAGGGACCTTAAGCAAGAGAAGACTGAGGAAGTGCTGAAGGAAGTCGCCAGTCTGAAGCTGGGGCATTGGAAGAGGAAGCAGAGGAAGCAGAGAGATGGGCAGCAGAGACAGAGGAACGAGCGACGTTGAAGAGGCGATTGATGAAGGAAAGAGAAAAAAAGCAAGAAGAACAAAAGATTGAGCAGACTGGGAGTGTTTTGGCAGTTGGATGGTTGTGTTTCTTTGGAGTTGTTTCTTCACTTTCTCTTCAGTTGTTTTGATTCGAGGTGTTTTCAGTTTTTTTCTTCTTCCTCCATCTTGACCTCTTCTTCTTCTTCTTCTTCTTCTTCTTCTTCTTCTTCTTCTCCAGCATGAGCTCAGCACCAGCAAAAGCTCTGTCTACAGACAAGAAAGAGCTTGCTAGCAACTACCTCAAGGTCTACATCAACATCCTTCTCACCTACTTCCAGAAGGTCGACGACTTCAAAGGCCTCTTTATTCTCTCCAATAACTCTGCTATAGCTCCTCCTTTGTTCTCCAAGTTTGCCCCCATAAAGAAATCCACGAGAATTGCTGATTTGCTTTTTTTGTTCTTCATCAACAATGTCTGGAACATCTTACTCGTTTCCCCCAGGCAAAACTGCTTCTTTATCTTCAATTTCACCAACTTGAACTCGTTGGACTTTTATCTCATTCTAAGAAACAAATCTCTAAGCTATGCAAGAGACATCAAAGACATATTATCCAAGGTTTACACCTCAGATGCCTACAGAGCAATTGTCAATTTCAAACTCGTTAAATTCTACAACCTCAATCGCGATAACCATATCAACTACTTTAAACTCAACGAGTATTTCATGAAAACTCTATATCTTCTAGTCAAAGAAAAGGATGATTTATTAAATTTATTGAATCTAGAGCCTCTACTAGATATCCTTGATAATAAAATCAGCATGTCTGACTACTTCTTGATGCCTTCTCCATATAACAATTTAAATCACTTGAAAAATTATTTTTCATCACCACCAGCACCATCACCACCATCAGCACCAAACCCACCAGTACAAGAACAAGAACAAGAACAACCAAAACCAAAACCTTTGGATTTAGAAATTAATGATGGAAAAAATTCATTGGATCCTCAAATCGAACCTCCAACTTCAGCTACAAAAAGTAAACAAAAGAGTTATTTCAATTTGGAATTAATGAACAATATCTTTAAATATCATAAACATTTGCTTTACGATTTATCAAATGATCCTGTTCTAGTCAACAATAAAAACCCTTCTTATCTTCTTTTACTCCAAAACCACAAGATCCATTTTTTCCTACTCGACCCAAATAATCAAAGATTAAATCTTTTACCAAGATCGTTAAAATATAGACTAGACCTATCTGGCTACTTGAATCAACTGGACCGATTTCAAAAATTCAATACTCAAAAAAAGCAATCTGTAGACATCTTAAGAGTTATGTGTCTTAACTCCTTTATAAGAAATCTAGATAGGCCTTTAATATCAAATCTAGAGAAAAATTTATCCTTCAAACTACAGAAATTCAACTTCATCTTAAACTCTTCAAATGATTCTCAATCAGAAGGAAACTCAATTTTAGACAAAATTTTGAATAACATTTACAATCAAAATATCGACATTGATATCACTTCCTTTATTGTCAACATTCAAATCTTGACTCAAAAAATGAAAAGTTTGGGCTATAAATTCGACATCTATAAAGTAAATTTCAATACTTTTACTCAATTTTTCAATGCGATTGAAGAAAACATCCAAAAAATTTTGCCATCCAATAACTCGAAGACATCAAACAATTTATTAGTTCATTTGAATGGCATTATGCCCCTACTTAATTTAAATATAGATCTTTATAAAAGAACTTTCATCGTAAATAAACATGGAACTATCCAACTTATTATTGATGAAAATAATCCTCACAATTTGAAAACTATTTCGAATGAAAATATTCGAAGTAACCTTAAAAACTCTATGACAATTAAACCAAATGCTCAAAAAAGTGTCATATTATCTCATTCTGATAGTCCAAGCTCAGATACCTATCAATCTCTAATAAATTCAAATGATCTAGTCAATAAAAGCTTCAGTTTAGTAGTACCGAAAAAAAGAAAAAGTCTTGAAAAAATTAATATTAAAGAGAAAATGTTAAAACCTTCACAACCAACAACACAACCAACAACACAAACTTCAAATCATTCAATTAATCAATTAAATACTATTACTACTAGTAATAATATTACAAATAACAACATCGTTAATAACAATATTTCTAATAATATCACAAATAGTAATAACAACAACAACAACAACAACAACAATAATAATAATAATAATAATAATAATAATGATAATGGTACAAAAAACACAGACGATAACTCTTTTGTTAATAGTAATAATACTAATACTGCTACTGCTGCTGCTACTACTGTTAACAGTAATACTTTTTCTGTTAGTGATAATGTAAATAGAATACTTAATGTTAATATTTCAAAACTCTATCTTTGTGGGAAAGCATTTACCGTAATGGAATTTTTCATGTACTATAAAGTTTTTTTCAGTTTTATATTTTCTTTAAGTAAAAGAATTTTGGCTATTCAAAGTGTTTTAGAAAAGTTTTCTCAGCTTGATTTTTTAAATAAAGCTAACATTCAAAATGTATTGGAAATTAAAAGGCTGATTATAGTAAAAATTTTGAATGCTTTTTTGGACAGTTACCACTCTTTTGAACAAGTATCTATAAGATTAAAAAATGGAACGTTTGTTTGTTTTACGGAAATAGAGAAACAATCTATTGAACTATACGTTTTAAATAAAATAGATTGTCCCAATAATTTTTTTGAAATAAAGTTAAATAATCCAAATAATGTTGCTTTTGATTTAAAAGATATATCGAATGAACTGCCAATTTTATTTTCGATATACAAAGAATGGAACTTGTCGAATATTGAAGAATTTTCTCAAAATAAAGTTCCTAGTTCACCTCAAAATCAGAATCAGAATCAAAACCAAAATCAAGTTTTAATAGAACAAAATAAATTACAAAATTCAGCTAAAGTTTTAACAATAAGTATTCTGAATTCAAAAGGAGCATTTAATATTTCTATTCGAAAAAGTTCATTAATTGATAAGGATTTTTCATTTAATGGGACTCTTTTACAACAATTTATCAATTATATTAAAAAGATATTGGAAAATTCATATCCAGAGGAAAAATTTCAAAATGGTACAGAGTATATTTATAAAGATATAATTACGCAGCAAGTGGTTTTTTATAATTACAATTATAAAGAGAAAATGCTTGATATTATCAGAGTTAAACTGTATTCTGATATAATTCATGAACAAAATCAGGCCAGTAATGCTCATTTTACTACTGCTAGCACTACTACCATCACTACTACTACTACTAATACTAATACTACTACTACTACTACTACTACTACTAATAATAATAATAATAATAATAATAATAATAATAATAATAATAATAATAATAATAATAATAATAATAATAATAATAATAATAATAATAATAATANTAATAATAATAATAATAATAATAATAATAATAATAATAATAATAATAATAATAATAATAATAATAATAATAATAATAATAATAATAATAATAATATCAATAATGGCACGAATAGCAACACTATTACAAATAACAACAGTACTAATAACAATAGTATTAATAATATGAACAATAATAACAATAGTATTGTTATGAATACTATAAATAATAAATATAACATGAATAATAATAATATGAATAATATGAATAATAGTAATGATGATGAAAGAGTTGTTAAAGTTTATTTGGATGTATTAAATCGATTGAAACAATATGTAAATGAAATTGAGAATAGAATTAAAGAGAAAAAAATGGAATGTTCAAATTTACAGCAAAGAATGGAAATAATTAAGAGTGAGGAAAAATTGATAAGGAAAAATTTTGTTGAAGATTTCGAGTTTAAGAAAAGTGAAGTTGATAAGAAAATGGGAATGATTAATAATAAGTTTGAAATCAATAGATTGAGATTACGAATTCAGAAGGATAAATTAAAACATGAGATTGATCTAATTGATATGCGAATAAGGCAAAAGGAAAGAAAACAACAGGAAAAGCAGATAGAGATGGAGATGAAAAGAAATACGAGGGGAGGGGAATTGATATAGATGAAATCAGATATTTATTTTAAATATATAATTAGGCTATCTAGTTGTGTATTGATAATAAACTATTTCTTTTGGCCTTGAGCAGCAACAGCAGCAGCACCGGCAGCAGCAGCTTCAGGATCTAAATAGTAAGCATCCTTTATTGGTTTCAAATCATCATCTAATTCGAACACTAGAGGAATACCAGTTGGAATATTAATTTCTGAGATTTCTTCAGCCGAAACGCCAGTTAAATGTTTGTATAAACCTCTTAAGGAATTACCATGAGCGACGATTAAGACGGTTTTATTATTTAATAATTGGCTTGAGATTTCATCTTGCCAGTAAGGTAATAATCTGTCGATGACCAATTTCAAGGATTCGGTTTTTGGTAACACATTTGGATCAATGTTATTGTATCTTTCGTCACCGAATTGAGAGAATTGATTATCATCAGCAATTGGTGGAGGAGGAGTGTCGTAGCTTCTTCTGTAGGTTTTGAATAGCTCAGGACCAAATTGGTTTAAAGCTTCAGATTTATCTTTGCCTTGCAAATCACCGTAATGACGTTCGTTCAATCTCCAGGATCTCTTTACATCCAAGAATAACCTGTCAGCGGATTCTAGAGCGATGTTGGCAGTTTGAATTGCTCTAGATAATCTTGAGGTGTAAAGGATATCAGGTTTCAAGCCAGATTCCTTTAATAGAATTCCAGCATTTTTTGCTTCTTCAATACCCTTTGGAGATAATTTGACATCAACCCAGCCAGTGAATAAGTTCTTTTCGTTCCATTCACTTTGGCCATGACGAACAAGGATTAAAGTTTTAACCATTTTGATAAGAGTAAATTAAGACGAAGGTGAAGATGTGAAGATGTGAAGGTGTAGAGAAAAGAAGAAAAAGGAAAAAAGAGCATTTAATTGACTTTATATAGAAAGAAAAAGACAAGCAACAATGTCATCAGATGGTTTTCGCTCAATGGCATAATGGACTTGATAGAGCGTAGAAGTGAGAAGATTAAGGCAGGAGAGGAATTGAAGATGTTAGAGAATAAAAAAGGCAGCTAAAGGGCAGAGGCCGGGATTGCGGGACTCTTGTGTCAAAACACGAGACCAGTGTTGAGGGAACTGTTGGTGCGTGCTGTGATTGGCTGGACAGGGGGGTGGGTGCCGTTGGAGGATGTGTGATTTGTGCGTGGGCTGGGATGTGGAGCAGGGGTTGGCTGGGAGGAAGCAGGAGTAGGAGCTGGAAAGGGATGAGGCAGGAAAAGAGAAGAGAAGGAGAACAAAGAGAACAAAAGAGAGAAGGAACAAAAGAAAATAAGAGGGAGGAAAGAATGTGTCCAGGATGGTGGGACACGTAGTGCAGTGAAAATTGGTGTGCAGTTTGCGTGGGTGCGCGTGTGCACGCAGGAAGACCCATGCCAATGGTTTTTATTTTCATGTGGTGTTTTTAGATTTGGTGGAGTGGAAGTTTAGTATGGAATCGAAAGTGGGATAATATGGGTCGATTGAAATGGGCCAATGAGAGAACGGTATTTTTGTGGGAGCAAATAGTTTTTCATTCTTTTTGAGGAAAATTATTAATATTATTAAATATTATTAAATATTATTAAATTTTGTTGAATGTTAATGAATGTTAATGAATATTAGAGAGCAGTGGTTTGTAATATCGAGCAATAAAGGATACAATTCAGAAAAGATTGAATATAAATATGTCGTTATATCATTCAGTATATATTCAGTATATATTCAGTATATATTGATGTATTTTAATTTTTCTTTTAGGGTACTTTAGTTCTATAATGATGCTTATTTATCAAGTGACATAGTAGCAGAGAGAGATATCATATCAAAGAATACAGTCTATTGGCTACTACAGTTTACATCAATCGATCCGGTTCGTTTTCAAATGGTTTATTTAATAGATTGGATTAACAGTATTGAAACAAATGATATTAAATGGGATTAAATGGTCCAATAATGATGATAATAGGATAAAATGGAAAAGTAAATCGGGAGATAATGAGGATAAATGAGGATAAATGAAGACTAATATCAATAAACTATTAATATAATAACAACAATATTATGTTATAACAATATACTATTGGTGTAATAATAATTATCAAATTGTTATTGAATTGTTGTTGAAATATTATTGAAATATTGAAATATTATTAAATTATTCTTTAGTTATTCTTTAGTTATTAAATCATTCTCTAATTACTGAATCATTCTCTAATTATCAAATCATTCTTTAATTATTATCAATACAGAATATTTAATGAAGAAATTTCATTTGATTATTAAATAACCCATAGACCAGTATAAAACACTTTTAGAAAAAGATTAAATTCCATGATCGGGAGTTTGTGAAAAGAATGAGATTGATTGAATGGAGAAGTAAAAAATTAAGAACCAAGAATATTATTAATATTAATAATATTCATGATAACATTAATAATAACATTAATGATAACATTAATGATAATAATAATAATAATAATAATAATAATAATAATAAGAGTGAGAATAAAAATAGTAATATGGAATATAATATTAAATTTGATAATAATAATAAATATTATTTAAGGAAAGTGTAGAGAATGGTTACAAGACGTAATTGAATAAGGGAGATAAATCAATAGAAGTGGATGAAAAGGAACAGAGATGGATTGTGGTAAAGATAATAGCAAAAATATAAACAAAGAAAAGTAGGTCAATTATTATTACTGATATTATTGTTGATATTGTGATTAGATCGTAACACCAGTTGCTGATTTGATTTGTTGGATTGATGAGTATAATGTGAATAATGTACTAATGTTTGATTAATATAAAGAAATGGGATCAGTTTAAAACAAAATCAGAATCACGACAACAAACCAAAATGAGGAAAAACAAATCAAAGGATTACAGTTGGATAATCGGGAAATTAAGATTAGGGTTTAGAATAAGAGCAGAAATAAGATTCGGATTTCAACAGCTAAATTTGAAGAAGTGAAATTAAATGGGTATAAAGAAAAGCAAAAAATTAAATTCTGAAACTAAAAAACTTTAACTGCAGAAAAAGAAAAGACCAATTTAAAGTTGATCAAAACCTGGACATAATCAAATCACGAAAAGTGATTCAACAAGCGAGCGAGAAAAGCGGTTGTTTGTGATGGCTGCAACCAGATTCCTGCTCACATTTCTGATCACACACGCTGTAGGTCGTAAAGATAATAATAGAAACGGTGCTTCCGACAAGAACAATGCTCACACAAATGGGCCCTTTTTCTTGTCCTATTCTCTCTAATGAGCTTTCTTCCTGATTAGCTCACAATTCCGTTCAGCATCCGCTTTCGTGCGCTGCGTCTCTGCATTAGGGTTCAGTTACACGCGTCCACACGCGTGTATTTGCTGGTGATCTGAAACAGAGTCATTGCTTTGCGCCGGCTGTTTCAGGAAACAAAAAGTGGACCGGAACAACGACATCACCGCGTGCGCCATCCTCTGATCCTCAATCCGTTCTGGTGGGTTCCTCGTGCATATCCCGTGGCTCCCTTTCTGTGCGGGCTACAGCACCACTTTTCTAGCTACCGCTGCTGCTGGCCACATTGTGCCCCTGTGCAACTGCAATCTAGTATCCGCTGCACTGGTTGTTCCCAAACTGCAAAACCGCAGCAGGCTTGAACGTGCAGCATCCGCAGCGCTGGCAACAAGCCACCTGGCCTTTGGAAAAGCACCGACATGATCGGTCGTCACAACGAGCAATCCTTGGACGCTTGTGCCTCTCCTGCTCGTGACTCTCAGCAGCACAGCGTCTCTCAGAATCTCACCAAAGTCGCAAACGCTCCAAACTTCTATCCATTCTAAACCGTCCAGTGGCCCAGAACCACAAGAAAAAACGCGGAGGGAAGAGTGCTGCAGCTGCACGATTGCATACAAGATTTACAGCTCGAGCTCAAACCCAGAGCTTCCGACTCCGAAGGCTCTGTCCACAGAGAGCCAATCAGCACACGCAAGGGCCTCAGCGGATAGCGCAGCCCCACAGCTTCAGCACGCGCACTACAGAACCAGTCCGCTCTGTGGCCTGTCCGTACTAGCAACGCGGACTGTGCCAAAGAGCGGGCGCCGCACGAGTCGCTGCTGCACGCCGAGTACTGCTGGCACACGCGCTGCAGCTGTGCGTGTGCGCTGGAATGGGAATACGTCTGAAGCCTGCGGGCTGCGGCGGCTGTGCTTAATGGCTCTTTTGCCGATTTGGTTTTTTTCGAAAGCAAAACAAAGCAAAACAGATATAAAGAAATGAAATCTCGTAGTTGCGATTATTCAATTATCAGATATCCTCTTAGTGCTCCTTCTTCACTTACCTCTCCAGCTCACTTTACGCTTTTATCTCTCTACTGCTTCGGTAATTCTCACTTCTACTGGATTCTTTGTCCTCCTTCATCTCTTTGTTTGCTACCTCCTACTCGTTGATCTCTCTAACACCATACCTGTTCCTCTTCAAGTATCCATTTTTCACTATAAATTATCTCCTACCCCAATCGTATTACATGAATTATTCATCCCCATTTCTCTTATAATCTTGTACAACCTCGTATCTCTTTCTTCAATCCTACTCCATTCTCATTCTTATTCTCATTCTTATTTTCATTTTCATTCTTATTTTCATTATGTCCTCCAACCTCATAACTCGTCTCCAACAATCCTCCCAGGCTCCTCCTCCTCCTCTATTGCGTCGTTCGTTGCCTTCAAACTTCGACTCAAGCAATACAAACATTGCAAATAGCAACTTGAACACTTTAAACCCCAATATATCTCTTCCAACCATCAACATCAGAACCTCGAAGAACTGGGTTCTACCTCCCAGACCTAAGCCCGGAAGAAAACCTTCTTCTCATCACTCTTTGTCAAACAACTCCAATAATGATTCCTCTCACAATTCCAAGAAGCGTAAATCGAGAGACCAAAAATCCAAAAAGGATCCAAAATTCAATTCAAATCACTCACAAAACAGCAAAATCATCTCAAATTCCTCCACAAATTCAAATGCCCCAAACAACAATAACAAAATGGATCCAGTGTCTTTAAACATTGCCCTCAAATCTTTGCTCGAAAATAACGATTTCTCCTCTCAAAACAAACTCAAAAATAATATCATAAATCCAATCACCTCCAATAGTAACAACAATAACTTAAACAATAACTCTTACAATTACAATAACTCCTACAACTATAACTATAACTATAATTACAACTCCTCCTCTCAAACTGCCTCCTACAATTATGATACCTCAATGGAAAACGCTCTCAAACAAGTTAAACAAGAGAACTCACAATTGAAAAATGAACTATCAAAATTAGTAAATGATTTAAAATCTCTAAGACTGCAAGTGTCTACTTCAGATAAAAAAGTTTCATCCCAATCAAATTCATTTTCAAATTCATTTTCAAATAAAAAGTTTGTTAATAGCATCATCAGCAATAACAATAACAATAACAACAATAGCAATAATAATAATAGCGATAACAATATTCTTAATAACAACCAAATCAATAAATGCAACAACAACAACAACAACATCTCAAACACCACTCCCTCCTTCAATTCAATCAACACTCACCACTCTTATGACTCATTTTCCTCAAACTCATACTCATCTCCTTCTAATGATATTCATGAATCAAATGATATCTCTGATCTAAATGACCTACTATTTGAAGGCTCCTCTCCAATAGACTCCCTCGGTAGTTTTGATCAAAATATAATAAGTAGAAAGAGATCCTATTTCGATGACTCGGCTACAACAATATCCTCAACTCCAAGCTTAATCTCCTCTCACTCATTATCCACAACAATAAGCAACATAAGTTCAAATCTTGATGCCCATTTCCATTTTGATACAATCCCTGATTCAATCTCCTACTATAACTACAACAATAAAAATGTCTTTAATTATGAAGAAATTATAACCGGTTTGAAAAAAAATAACTCTTCTTCAAATAACAACTTCTCTAACTCTAACATAACTATTTCTAACAATTCCAATAACAACAACAATAACAACAATAACAACAACAACCTAATGAATAATAATATATTAAATTTAGACATTAATTTGCCCTTTTCCCCAGATTCTCAACTTTTTAACTCTGATAATGATCCTGTAATCTCTAACGATCCTAATGATAAATTTACTAATACATTTAACAACAACAATATTAATAACAATAATATTACCATTTTTAACGATAATTCAACCAATATTCCAAGCAATACTAATACTAATACTAATGCTAATAATAATAACAATAATATTAATAATATTAACTCCAACTCAATTAATGAAGCTACTATTAACTTCGATGAGATCTTTAGTAAACCTATCGATATTCCCCTAGTTACTCCTAGCGATTCGCTACTTGATAATGATGATGATATGCTTGATTTCACTTTCTTTAAGGAAATTGAAAGAGAATCAAATGATTTTATACATGATAAAAAATCAAGTTTTGCTTTTGATTTTACAAAATTTTAATTCTTTTTAATCTCATTATTTCTTTCAATTTTACTATAATTAAAAAGCTCTATTCTTTACATTTTTTTTACTTTTTTTTTACAATAAAATTAATTTATAAAAAGCTAACTAATGATTATTATTTTTTTTTTCCTTATTTCTATTCAAATTTTCTTATATAAAATTTTTTTCCTTGTTAAAAAATTTTCATCTATTTTATCTCTATAACAAAATTTTTACTGCATTTTTAAAATTTGTCTTTTATTATTTACAAGTTTTTACCTCCTATTTTTTCCCTTCTTTCTTTGTTTTATTTACTGGAATCCTTTTAAGACTCATGCTTATGAAATTATAAAAAGTACATTTAATACAGGCTCATTTGATGATTTTTTCCCTCTTCCCTCTTTTTTCTTCTTTTTAACATGTAGATCAAATTGAAACATATTCAACTAATTTCTAAGACTTGTTGCCATAAAAAGACGACTGTTTCTTTTAAGACCCAAATGTTGTCCTCAACAAAGTCTTCCAAGTTATCATCAAATTGTCAAAGTTATTATCAAAGTTCTCATCAAAGTTCTTTTCAAATTGACGATGTGGCTAAAGAAATCTCCTGAAATTTGTCTCAAACACTAGTCATTGCAAACGAATCCACAAGAGAAAACGAATAAACCAATTCCATTTAAGTTACCACAGACTTAATAATCACAAATGAAATAAACAATACTGGAGCTGGAGTTGGTTTCCTCCAGTTATTAGCGATTTGCTCTTGCTTTTACTTTGCACTATGCAGCAATGTCTTTAACATAAATCATTCATCCATTCGCTAGCGATCCCCATGAAAGAAAGATTCAATCGTCAGATTGTTAGATTCGATTTGCCCATTCTCCAATATGCTCCACCAGTCTAATTTTCTTAACAATAGTCATGAAATAGATCCAAACAAGGGATTTCTCAATTGTAAAAATACATTTGCTTATTTTCAGCGTAGGTGGTGGATTTAAAGACCATCTTTGTTTAACTCAAGATTGGAGAGTGAAGATGTCTGTTAAATAATAATCAATCACTCAAATCATCGGGATAATAACTAAATACTCTCTGTTGCCTTGAGAAAGCATCTGCTATTTTAGTTTAGTTCCTGTTTGTAATATTATTGGACTACTTGTCTGACATCAAGAGAAGTTTTGATAATCGAATTAGATCATTGAGTCGGTTGTCGATATAGCAGTGGAAATAGTAAGTAGTTCGATAAATAGCATATTAAATCTTTAGTTTCTCTTAAAATCGATCACAGAGTACTCTGAAAATGAAATTATAATGACCTTCCACTTTATGATTTAGAATTCTACAAGACAGACAAAAGTTCCAAAAAGAAACCATTAATTAGTTATATACAAGCATTTTACATAATCATTAGATGTTAATAAATAAAAAATTAAAAAAAATCAAGTTTAGTTTTCTGGTTTTTCATTAGAAGATGAATCAGAGCTTTGGTTGTTTTGATACAATTTACCAAATATTTCAAAGGTTCTCTTTGATGTGCTTTCAGTCAATTCAACTAATTCTTCAGCAGAAACATCTTCACCACCTTGAGATTTGGCAACGAGTTCTCTTAATTTTTCAATTTTTTCGTTTATTTCCTTGGTGTCTTCTTCTGAGATCTTTTCAGAGTATTCAGATAAAGATTTTTCAGTCTTAGCACAGAAATCTTCAGCTTTGTAGGCAGCTTCTACAACTAATTTTCTAGCATTATCGGCTTCTTTGAATTTTTCAGCGTCTTTAACCATCTTTTCAATTTCGGAATCAGATAAACCGGAAGCACCAGAAACAGTGATAGCAGCATCCTTGTTGGTCAATTTGTCCTTGGCAGAAACATTAATGATACCATCAGCATCGATATCAAAGGTGACTTCAATTTGAGGAACACCCTTTTCAGCTGGTGGAATACCACCAAGGGTAAAGTTACCGATTAATTTGTTGTCACGAACCAATTCTCTTTCACCTTGGAAGACTCTGATCTCAACAGAAGTTTGACCAGAGGCAGCAGTTGAAAAAACTTGAGATTTCTTGGTTGGGATGGTAGTGTTTCTTGGAATCAATCTTGTGAAAACACCACCCAAGGTTTCAATACCTAACGATAATGGAGTAACATCTAATAATAAAACATCGGTAACTTCACCGGCCAAGACAGCACCTTGAATGGCAGCACCCATAGCAACGGCTTCATCTGGGTTAACGGCCTTTGATGGTTCCTTACCATCAAAGATTTTTTTGACGGTAGAAACAACTTTGGGCATTCTTGTCATACCACCAACTAATAAGACTTCAGAGATATCACTGGTAGATAAGTTGGCATCCTTAAGAGCCTTTTTGACTGGGTCAATAGTCTTTTTGATTAATGGTTCAACGAGAGTTTCAAATTTAGATCTTGTAATTTTCATGTCAATATGTTTTGGACCGGAGGCGTCAGCAGTAATAAAAGGCAAGTTGATATCAGTTGAGATGGTAGAAGACAATTCAACTTTGGCTTTTTCAGCGGCTTCTCTGATTCTTTGAATGGCAACTCTGTTATCACTTAAATCAATGCCACTTTTGGTTTTGAACTCTTTGACAATGTATCTGACCAATTCGATATCGAAATCTTCACCACCCAAGTGAGTATCACCGTTGGTAGATTTGACTTCAAAGACACCATTGTCAATATCTAAAATGGAGATATCAAAGGTACCACCACCCAAATCGAAAACGGCAACAACCTTTTCTGCGTTAGTTTTATCTAAACCATAGGCCAAGGCAGCAGCAGTTGGCTCATTAACAACTCTTAAGACGTCTAAACCGACAATTTGACCAGCATCTTTTGTGGCTTGCCTTTGAGCGTCATTGAAATAAGCAGGAACAGTAACAACAGCCTTTTTGATGGTTTTACCTAAAGCGCCTTCAGCGGTTTCTTTCATTTTGTTTAAAACAAAACCACCAATTTGAGCTGGAGAATACTGTTTGTTTTCAACAACAAGGCATGCATCACCATTGGCGGCCTTACCAATTGTGAAAGGGACTTGTTTTATATCTTTTTGGACTTCTGGATCATCGAATCTTCTACCAATAAGACGTTTTGTGGCATATAAGGTGTTTGTTGGGTTGACAACAGCTTGACGTTTGGCTGGAATACCAACTAATCTTTCGTTGTCATCAGTGAAGGCAACAACAGAGGGAGTTGTTCTGGCACCTTCAGCGTTTTCTAAGATTTTGGCAACTTTACCTTCCATGACGGCAACAGCAGAGTTGGTGGTACCTAAATCGATACCAATGATGGTACCAGAGGCTTTGGTACCATTGTATCTTCTTAAGGTTGGGAGTTTCTATAGGGAAGAAGAGTTAGTACTGTAATTCTAAAACAAAATAATATAATATAATATACTATAAAGACAAACGAATTGAGCAAACAAAGGACTCCTCGAATGTAAAGAAAATATGGGTCGCATACAGATAAATTTTTGACAAGATTTCTTCTAGCAGTATACATTGTAAATAGACAGTGAATATGGGATATATATACGACAAGAACTTATTATATACAAGTTTAAGGGATAAAAAGTTGGAGAACAGATTGCACTTATCAGGTCGAAGAGCAAAAACACTAATATATATGGCAGAGTGAAGAGAAGATGGAAAATGAAAATTGAGATTGATGATGCTGGAAAAATTTTCAACTGTGCACGTGATCGAGTATACTCTGTGGGAAGGCGTTCTAGAAGATTCCTGTCCGGCCGGGCCCCCTGCCGGAAACGAGTGCGGAAATGAGCGGGACTGGAGACAGACAGTGCTGAGGTAAGCACGCTAGAAATGTGTTAAGCTGCTTAGACACGTGCAAAAACGTAGGCAGGCGTTAGGATGCTGCGCTTGGCAGCTGCTATATTACACCACCGATATGGTACATTACATATACTACACAGCGACTCTCAAGCTGCTGTTTCTGGAGGAGCTGCTTCGAGCTCCAGCAGGAAGACTGGTTCTCGAGAGGCTTCTGAGGACAGAAAGCTCGCCGCTAGGAGCAGGGGTTGTTCTCCGGCGCAGGATCCCTGGAATGAGGTCTCTTCTGGCCTGGTGTGGAAGAGAGGGCGTGGAGGACGACACCGAGATGAGCGACGCTGGATATCTTTTGAAACGCAGATGCTGTTCCTCTTCGTCAGCGATGGAGTTTGCAGCAGAGCTCACTATTGAGTTGGAATTTGACTGGGAGTGCGAGCTGATGGTTTCAAACGCATTTTGCGACTGTGCCAACTTGTTCTGGTAGATTCGCAGTGGGGACAACGGTTGGATTTGAATTGGTTCTCGGATAATCGTCTTGATCTCTCGATCTTTGCCCTTTTTCATGTTCTTACCACTGTTGCTGCTGTTATTCCTGGACCCATTACCAGAGCTGGAGTGGTACGAAGTAATTGATAGTTCTTCATCAGATATAAATATTCCATGTATCAAATCTGTAGTTGAAATCGATTTGATTTCAATCTCCGACTCAAACGATTCTCCTCCCTTCAAATATTTCTCAAATGACGAATCATTTTCAATCTTGTCCAAATTAGTCAATAATGATATCTTGGATCGAGTTTTAATCTTAAACGATGAACTGCTGCTATTGCGACTAGTATTAAGCGATTCATTAGTTCTCACTACCTCTCTGTTTTTTCTTGTTGCAACTAACATCTGCGTCAACGACTTATTCTGCTTATTTATCTCTTTAATCAACTGTCTATCTCTATACTCTCTCACTTTTTCTTGCTCTGCATCTTCTGATTCTTTTTTTCTTTCTAGATTAAGAACTTTTAAATAATTATCCTTAACATCAAAGTTAAACAAACTCTGTGTTTTAATCGGTTTTTTGTTAAAATTATGATAATTGATTTCCTCCACTCCAAGAAATTCTTCATTGCCATTGCCATTGCCATTATCATTATTATCATTATTATCAATTTCGCTTGCTTTTTCTTTCTTGACTGAAACATCATCCCCATCTCTATTTCTATTTCTATTTCTATTTCGGCTCATTTCGTTTATCAACTCCAATTTCTCTTTACTCATATGAGACCTTAACTTCTTGCGTTGATGCTTCTTTTCGACCAAACCATCTCTACTAATTTCTTCATCTCCTTTTTTATCTCTTCCTTCATTTGCTAAATTATTATCAAGTTTCAATGAATTATTTAATCTCCATTTGATTCTTTCATTAATCACTTTCCTTAAATATTCATTCCACATCTCATAATCTTTCTCGGATAATTCACTTTCAGAACTACCTCTCTTAATATCCTCATTTTTTTCCTTTTTATCTCTTCCAATTATCAATCCCAGTTGATCCGTCACTCTTGCTAGTTTGGACTTTCCATCAACTGCTTCTCTTGGTATATACCCTTGAATACTTTTCTCTCTCCCAACTTGCTCTGCTTTTTTATTTTCTTTATTTTTATCATCTTCTTTATTTACTATTATAATATTTTCACTCTTGGTTGCTTTTGATAAATCATCCGCCTTTAATTCATCTTTCTTATTCAACTCACTCAATATCTCATCAGTAAGCTCTCGGTTTCTCGTATTATATTTATCACTGTTTCTATCACTATTCTTATCAATTTCTTTATCTTTATCTTTATTTTTACTATTAATATCGCTATCGACACTCTTCTTCTTGTCTTTATCACCTAATTCCTGACTGGTTTTCACAGCAGAAACTCCCTTTGTATCTTCAAGCAGCTTTTGGTGACTAAGAGTAATTGGTGATAACAACCTCGAATTTTTACCAGTAACATGAGAAACAGAGATAAAACCCGGAGCTGAAATTAACGAAGAATTGGTGCTATCAGTATTCATTGTATCTAATAACATATTATTAGTAGGTGTCAAATTGGGATTTATTAACGCTATGGGAGAAATCGGCCCCTTTATAGTTAAATTAGAATCCTCTATATTGTCGTTATTAAGTATAGCTTTGGGTTTTTTATATTTATTCTCATTGTTTTCATTATTACCACCATCAACATTCTTATTCTCATTTTCATTCCCATTCTTGTTATCATTGACACTCCTATCATTATTTGTATCTTTGGTGGTGTTAAATGAATCAACTTTTCGATGCACCTTTTCATTTGTATAACTTGTTGCAGCATTTTGCACTGGGGTTATAAAGGCCTTATCTAATGATTGATCAAAGGATCTTTTAATAGATTTATCAAATGAAGTTTCAAATGACTTGTCCATAGACTTATCACCAACTTCATTTGATTTGTTCTTTTTCAATGTCTGTTGAGAGTTTTTTTCAATAATTCTCAAGTTTTCCAAATTAGATGTTCGATCCTGAGAATTGTTATCTGATATATCCTCATCATCTCCACCTTCAATATTAGTAGATCTCTTTTTACTTTTCTCTGTATCTTTCAAATTACCGTCGGACAATAAATCATCTGTCTCAATTTGTGATTCTTGTTTTTGAACTTTTCTTAATTTTCGATCAATTCCCTCTATTTTTTGATCATCTTGATAACTCGTATTATACCAACTACTTGCCTTTATACTATTTTTTCTGCTCATATCGGGTGTTATTAATAATATGTTTTTATTTTCATCAAAATCAGTGTATTTAATTTGTGATTTGAGTTTGGGAGATACTTTAAATAGCTGCAAATAAATATTTTTCTTGGAGGGCTTTTCGTTTTCACTAATACTTATATTCGAATTAGAATTATCTTTGGCATTAAGGTTGTAATATTTTCTTCGGCTTTTACGATCTAATCCATAATAGTAAGTTAAATCATCTTGATTCAAATCATATCCAAACTTTAGTAAATATTTTGGTAATGCATTATTCATAACAATAGAATTGGTCGTTTTTAATGAATTTTTATCATCGTCATCACCAAATATCTCATTTATTTTATGGTATAATGCTTCTTTACTTTCAAAATTCGGTTTTATTAACGGATCAATGTTATTGGTTTTTTTAAATATAACAAACTTATTTCCATCTGTTTTTAATAAAACAGATTTTTTCCTATAAAGAACGGATTCTGCTGGAGTATTTCTTAAATACAGATTAACATAATTTTGATGAAAATGCTGTTTTTTTGAAGGATTTTTTGTTGTTCTTGATAATGATGATTTTCTTTTGACCGGGAAAAAAAACCATTTTTTACTCTTTTGTTGATTAATCATTGAAGAATCACTATCTTTGCTTTCGGTATTTTTATTTTTATTGTTATTGATGTTGTTATTACTAATATCTTTAGAATTATCATCGTTGTTTCCATTTTCAAAACTTAGATTTCTTGAATATACTGCAGTATTAGAAATTTCTGAGTTTTGATTTTCTCTTTTAAGATTAATATCCAAATAATTACCACTGGCTCTTCTATAAGCCGAGTTGACCCTGTTAAGTCTTGAATCTTGAGAGTATACCGAACTTTTTCTTGATAAGTTTGTGGAATATTTATCAGATTTATTTTTAGATGGTTTGTTTTTTTTTGTTTTAACTTTATTTTTGCTATTGAAGCTGTCATGATTAAGTTTTTTATGAAATTTAAACCTCCTAGTAAGGGATTTTCTATAGGATTTTTTGGGTTCATTTTTATTTTGTAAAGGGGAGTTTGTCACAAATAAGACATTTTGATCTTTATTATCACTTTTGTTGACTTTTTTGGAATCGGTATCAGGTTTTGTTGGAATATTGTAATTTCGAATAATGTCATTTGAAATTTTGGGACGAACAGAAGCAGAAAAAGAAGAGTTTGTGATTGTATCAGGAGTATTTCTTTTTGATTTTGATTGATGTTGAGTTGAATGTAAGGATTTGATTGATTTTTGAACTTTTTTGTTATTATCGATTGGAGCCAAAATGTGAGAATCATTGGAACCATTCAGATTGCTTTTAGGTGTCTTTATATCTTTGGATTTGTGACTAATTGTATCTTCATTTTCTTCGTACAACTTAGATTCTTTAGAAAATTTATGATTTAGTTCAGTTGGCGTTATATTAAGGGTATTTAAGATTGAAGGAGTAGGATCAGGATATATTTCAGGAATTGATTTTGTTGTATTGGAGCTATTGAAGGGTAGTGGGCCCTGCATATGATTAATATTGTTATTATAGCTATTGATATTAGTATTGTAGTTATTGATATTAGTATTAATATTGTTGGTGGTGGTGTTGAAATGGGTATTATTACCATCAGCATTATCA
Organism: Ascoidea rubescens DSM 1968; assembly: GCF_001661345.1. Lineage (NCBI taxonomy): Eukaryota > Fungi > Ascomycota > Saccharomycetes > Ascoideales > Ascoideaceae > Ascoidea > Ascoidea rubescens. The sequence continues at coordinate 82,838 of NW_017962922.1, read as the reverse complement.
TTAATATTATTTCTCTGGCTTAGATGATTTGGGACAGAATCAGCATTTTTTGGTGCTAGGATATTTGTGCTTGTTATATGCGCGTTGTTTGGTTGATGCAAAATTTGGCTCATTATGGTACAGCTAGATTAAATGGAAAGAGAAAAAAACCAGATTTGACTTGAATATAATAAACTAGAAAATCTTTTTGTTTTGCAATAGAAAACAAGAAGTATAAATCTACTTTTTTAAATAATAGAACAGTTTTATGAGAATAAAATGGTTTTATGGGAATAGCCAGAAAAATAGATAATAATGAGTGGAAAATAATGAGTGGAAAATAATTAGGTTGCCAATTTCAGAAGTGTATTAAAAGCAATAGAACTTGACCAGATCGTCCATCGATCTAGACTAATTGAGATGGTTAATTACTACACCATTTCCATATTTTTGCATTTGTAGACACAAAAAAGATAGTGAAATGAGAACCAGAGGCAGATCGTTTAATAAGCCGCCCCAATTAGGAAACTTGTAAATAGAGCGCCTTCTTTGATACCAACAGCACACCTCTGCAGAAATTATGCAGTTCTCATGCATGCCCCACTGGAGCAGATCACTTGAGAAAATCATTGGCGTTACCACCATTGCGGTAAGTTTCTTCTGCACATGTAAATACATGATATTACGCACTATGCGCGTAGTTGATCACGTGCGCTTTATAATATTTTTCAAACTCTAATTATGGCTTGGAGTCGATTGGGTTTTATTTGATAGTGGTTTGTAGAAGTGGATATATTAGGATCTTATTATTCAATGGACATATATTGTTTTCTATATGGATATATAATCAATACAAGATAGTTTTCATTTTATTTTTTGGTGGGCGTAATTACATTCTATATATCTCCAGACACTGTTTCTTTTCTTTGTTCTTCACTAACTCACGATGAGCTCCAAAGATGGTGATTTGATTAACCAAGCTGAAAATAAAGCTGCCAAAAAAAACTTCAAAAACAATTCTAAAAGAAAAAGTCATGTTGCCGGTGCAGAAATTCCTAATATAATCGATAGGCAATCGATATTGGGCTTGAAATGGATTGGTTTGTTTGAAGAAGAAGTATCATTTAAATTTTTTCATTTTGAGAAGGCAATGCTCAATTTAATTAAACAGCCAAATATTAATTCTACAGTTATACTCAGAGCAGATATTTTGAAAGAAAATAAGTATTTATATCAGTTTCATAATAAGAGAAATGACTTGTCAGTCTCTCCGATTACGGTTAACAAATACATCAGTGATAAAATAAATGAAAAGCCCAAAATTCCGTTAAATTTTAATAATAATAATAATAATAATAATGATAATGATAATGATAACTGCAGTGATAATGGGATTTTGATTAAAAACTTGGACGATTTAGAGATCAAGCAAGTGCCATTAAGTCTTGATTTTAAGCCATTATATCAAATAGTGCGAAGAATTATACCTAGAAACCCATTTAAAGACTGTATAATAAACCAGACGTGTTTAATGTTGATTTTGGATGATTCAAAAGAATTTGATCAGTCTTTATTAATTGTTTACATTCCCCATATTGACAATAAATTAGATTGTCCATTTTATTTGCCGGCGGTTAATGCGATTGGAATATTATATCACCATGGTAAATTATCTATTCATTATTTACCATTTGATTATTTAAATGAAAACGGGCTATCAATTAAAGAGGTGAAAGAGTTATTACCTGTAGATAGACCAATTAGGACTGCTTATAGACTTTTGCAGACTGCTAAAAAGCATTCAAATGGGGTTATGAACGGGTATCAAAAGAGAGTTACACATGATTTAATTGTTCCCAAAGTGTTATTTGAAAATAGATATATTGCATTGAAAAAAAAGTATTCCAAGTATTTGGTTGATAATTGGGCTGAATCAACCAATCCATTGAAACATGTGTTTGAGGATATATCAATTGCAGCATTTTTGATTGAATTTTGGAGCAAGATTTATAAAAACAAACAGGAGTTTGAGTTTCGAGATTTGGGATGTGGAAATGGGATATTGGTGTATATTTTGTTGATGGAAGGGTATAAAGGAGTCGGAATTGATGCAAGAAAGAGGAAATCGTGGAAATTGTTTCCAGAAAAAATCCAGGATAAGTTGAAAGAGAAAATCATAATACCAAGTGTTTTGTTGCGACCTGATCCAAATATCATGAAAATCAGGCCTGATTTGAAGGATAATGGCAAAACGTTTCAAGTACCAATCAGATCAAATGAGTTGATTAATAATTCATTGTTATCATCGTCATCACCATTGTTACCATTTGAGAATAACAATAATGGTGATGATGGTTATAATAGCGGGGTGCCACTTTATGCATGCTATTCATCAAAGTATTTATTAGAATCATCATATGTTGAAACATGTGAATATTCCAAAAACACATTTATTATTGGAAACCATTCGGATGAGTTGTCATGCTGGATACCATTGTTAGGGTATCCATTTATTGTGATACCATGTTGTTCATATAATTTATCTGGAGTGCGTGTAAGATTTCAGCCATCCTCATTTTCGATTAAAAACAGTAACAAAAACAGTAACAAAAACAGTGATAGTATTGTTCATAGTAATAAGATAAAGAATCAATATGGTGAAAACCATTCAGTCAATTTCAATAAATTTACCAACTCGTCCTCATCGACATATTCGGGATTGGTGGAACATATCGAGTACTTATCTAGATCAATTGGATGGAAGATAGAAAAAGAGATTTTAAGGATACCCAGTACAAAGAATTGTGCAATTATCGGAACGGAAAAATTCAAAGTGGAAGAAATTAAAAAGTATCAAGTTGACGTAAAGAGTATATATGAGATTTTGATGATGGAAGGTGGAGCAGATGGTTGGGTATTTAGTGCATTGAATCTTATAAAGTCTGGAACTAGAAATCATTAATCAAATAAGGGTAGTTATTAAAAAGTTGGCTATTGATTTTTATCTTTTATTTTTTGAGATATATTTTTTAAGATATTTTTTTAAATATGTTTCTCCAATAAACAAATAGCTTTGAATTGAAAAATTTATTTACACATCAAAATATACAAAAGTTCTATTTTATTTATGGCAGGTAGAGTACTGAGGATAATGAACGATAAACAGGCATAAGAATTAAGAAAATTGAAAATTACGAACTACGAACAAGCAGACGATCGAACTCATGCGGAATACAAACTACGACAGTTGGATGTTTGTGCTTTTGCGTTTCCTGTTTTAAACGCGAAGACTAATGAGCGCTGCGGAGATAAATTGCTTTTGGAAGTGCGGATATTGCAAGGGAGATGTCGAAAAGGAGATTACGAGGGTGTGCAAAAACAGTAAAAAGACCTGGAACGGACAGTGGCAATATGCTGTAAAGCGAGGACGCCGGCTGACCAATCAAACTGTGCTGCTGTACCGCATATGTAACTATGTTAACGAATTGCACGTAAATCACGCAAAGGCAGTCGAGGTGCAGAAGACAAGTGTACTCGCCTGCCCGATCGAGCTCATGTTGCCGCAACAACAACGCCAGGTTGCGCACGGCGTGCACGTCTGCACGCCGTGGGCCTGACAACATGACGCGCTAGCGGATGTGCAGCAACGGGTGGTGTAATTCCTGTACCGAACACATACTCGCTTTGTTTCTCAAATTTTCATCATGCACTTGTTTCTGCCGCTAGTTTGGAGCAGAAATCTTATTTATACTCTTCGTTGCAATCCACTTGGAATATCTTTTCTCTCGCTTCTTCTGCTCACCCATCTTCTTTCTGTTCAGTTCCAGACTTGTTTTGCATCTTCGTGTCCGTCGTCGTCTCCCTCGTCCTCTTTTTCCTTTTTTTCTCCTGCTTTTGCTTCCTGTCTCCGGCCCAGAGCAACCTCCTGCCAACCGCCGCCAGTTCCCTCTCGCTTTCCTCGTCCCATCTATAATTTTTCTGCATTAAACCATGCCTGCTCACCCAATTGCTTCTCAGACTCAAGCTCCCCTTCAGCATCCAGCCATGAATCTTCCTGTCAACATCAGCTCCTCTTCTTTTCCTCCTAAGGACAGTGCCCTCTCTGCTGCTGCTGCTGCTCCCTCCTCCGGCTACTCTGCCTTTTACCAAAACTACCACTCCTACGCTCCCCCAGCTTCAGCTCTAAGTACTGTCAATGCAGGTCTGGGTGATCCTAAATCTTCAGCTGCTCTAACAGCAAATAGCAGCCCAACTGAAAATATCGTCAACACCACTATCAATCTGTCCAATGACCCTGCTGTGTTGCAGCAAAAGGGCTACTACACTAACTACAACCAACAATACAACACCCAGTACTACTCTTCCACTGCTTGTCCCTACCAGTCTCAGTCTCAGTCCCAGCTCCAGCCCCAACCTCAACAATTCCAGCAAAAGCCTTTATCAACGGCTGAAACCTCCTCTCAATTGACTCAACAAGATTCTGGTCAATTGCAGCCCCCTCCATCTCAAAATTACCAAAACCATTCACAACCACTATCCCAGCCGCAACCACAACCACAGTCACAATTCCAACCCTCCAATCCCCAGCCTTTAAACTCTTCAAACCAGTCAATCAGCAACAGTAATAACAACAGTTACCCTCAAAGAACATCATCCACCCAATCTTCAAATCCAATTTTCGTTGGTTCTCAAACCAATTCGCCTACCTCTATTGTCGGTAATGCCAATACCAATGCCACTGCCATTGCCACTGCCACTACCACTGCCACTACCACTGTTTCTCCTCATTCAAAATTATCAAATACTGTTCAAAATCAAAATGATGTTCAAAATCAAAATCAAAATCAAAATCAATCTAAAAAAAATAAAATTAAACTGATCAAGAAAAACACTACAAACGGTAGCAATAGTAAAACACCAAATGATAACCCCAATTCTGAGACTTCATTCGACTCTGCTCCTTACAATTTCTATAATAATGCATACAATCCTTCTTATGATGCAAATGGCCAGTTGGTTCCTGTGGGAAACAATCCCCCTCCACCTCCTGATTATCGATACCCTTATTTCTACTCTCTACCTGGCGTCTCCTTTCCTACTGGCATACCTCCACCTCCTGCAAATGGTTTATCAGCTACCACTGGCCAAATTCAACCTGCTGGCATAAGACCAAGAGTGACAACCACAATGTGGGAAGATGAAAAGACTCTTTGCTATCAGGTCGATGCTAATGGCGTATCTGTTGTGAGAAGAGCTGACACTAACATGATAAATGGTACAAAATTATTAAATGTGGCGCAAATGACTAGAGGAAGAAGAGATGGAATTTTAAAATCTGAAAAAATTAGACATGTTGTGAAAATCGGCTCAATGCACTTGAAAGGTGTTTGGATTCCCTTTGAGAGAGCTTTGGCAATGGCCCAAAGAGAAGGGATTATTGACTTATTATACCCATTATTTGTTCGAGATATTAAAAAAATTGTTCAGGGCTCGGCAACTGATGGTCCAGGCTCTTACTATCCAATTGCATACGCTGCTCCTCCTCTAATGAATAGCCCACTCGCCCCTTTACCACCAATGATGAACGCTAGTAATAATTCTTCGAATAACAATAACAATAACAACAATAAAAATAACTTGGATAATATCACTGGAGAAAGAAAAAATCTAATTGAAAACAAAAGTACAAACTCCAACTCTCCTCGAGTAAATTCTACAGAACCCGAATCTGCTGAAAGCCCAGAATGCACCATTACAAGTCAAGCTCACGAACCCTTCCCACCAGGCTATCAAACAGGGCTTCCAGGACTCCCATTACCAGCACCATCACTGGCAGCACCTCCACCGCCTCATCAACAATTTCATCCCTTTTACACTCTGCACTATCCGTACTATGGAGGATATCCACCATACGGTTACTACCAACCTCCTCCTCCTCCACCTGCACAATCATATGGAAATAGCTATTACAACACTTATAATTCTACAAATAATTTCAGTGATGTGAGTCGAGATCCCAACTCTGATTTAAGATCTAATTCAAATACTATTCTTGAAAATTCCAGTAACTCTAGTCCAAATAGTAACCTTAACCAATCGTCCGTTTCCAGTAATAACTCATATGATCCCTACACTCATAAGAAGTTGGATTCCAAGTAAAATATAAATATTGAATTTTTTTTTCACTAAAATGCTTAAGAATATTTAAATAATGATTAATTAAGGCTTAAGTAATGCTTAAATAATGATTAGTTAAATGCGTTGGATAATTCTAAATATTTTTTTTTCCCAAACTAGTCATTGGTATGAGAAAATTATCAAAACTCTGGTATTTCTATTCAATACATAATTTTTTTGCTATCAAGACCTAAGCTGTTTATGTTCATGCTTTTTACTTTTTCACTTCTATTCTCCAGATACAGCTGCCGTTGGTTGTCCATAGTTTTTATAGCTTGTTGACACTTTGATAAGCGCAAGCAGACCCTACATTCATTTATTCCACGTACAGTTTACATATATTTCACACATCTCACATATCTCACATATATTTCGACATGATAGCCCAGTCGCATTTACTTTTACACTTACATGCTCCCCGATGTTCTGAACCACATATCGACATCTGCCGACTTTACATCCTGCTCGCTTCCGTAGCCTGTTCGCGTGCAATAGATGGCCGCCCGGCATAAGGTAGCAAAGCAACCCGCAGACGGTGTGCAATAGCTCCGCGTCAGCGTATGCATGCGTGCAACCACCTACAAAGGCATATGCACGCAAACCGGCTGTGTGGAGAAATGGCATTTGCCACACCGGCTTTTCAGGACACTTGCTGATATCCGGTAAGCACATGTGTATAAACCTGTCAAATCCAGACGTCACATCTCAAATAACAATTCTGTCGGATTTCGGAACAAGACTGGACTATCATGTGACCACATCTCTCCTCCCAACGATGATTGGAGAAAAATAATGCATCCTAATCTCAGAGATTACATTTGCAATGATCAAAGATGGTTCTCTATAAATTACAGTCACACTCTCAGATTTCATCTCTCCATTATTGTTTGGCAGCAATTATGAGATTTTAATCAAGAGAATAGAATCAATAGAATAGAATCAATAGAATAGAATCAATAGAATCAACAATTAGAAATTCGATTTTTTAGTATTTCTATGTTTTTCATTAGAATAATAAGGCAGTAACAAGAGCAGAATAATGGTGGTCAAATTAATAGGAAAATCTAGAACTGTATTATCTGTGAATACAAGATATTTTTCTTCTCTATCTCGCACAGTTCATAATCAATATAATTTTTATAATCTAGTGGTTGAAGCCTCATCGATAATAGAAGAAAATAAAATTAGACTTGAAGCAGAGAAACAAAAGGAAAAACCAACAATAGAAAAAATTGAAAAAAAAGAAGATTCAATAGAAATAACTGCAAGCTCAGTTTCAAATGTAAGCATAAGTCCACCAGAAAAGGGAGTTGAAGTAAAAGAAATTCAAAAAGATGGTGGAAAAACCAAAGTGTTTGTATTCGAAGGTAATACTAAAGGAATAGTTGAAACCGCAGAGGAAAGAATGAAAAAAGTATTTGGTGTTCCACACAAAAAAGGTGAAATTCCCAAAACAACCTCAAGATTTCAGTCCTCATCAGATATTTCATTGAATATTGCTGGTGTGATTGTTCCATCAAAACCAATAGAGCCAGATAATTGTTGTATGAGTGGTTGTGTTAATTGTGTGTGGGAATTATTCAACGACGACTTGAAGAATTGGAAAAGAAAGAGAGAAAAGGCTGCTATTGCATTAAAGAAGAAAGGTGGAATTTGGCCTATCAATTTTGATCCCCCAATCCATTTGTTAAACACTGAAAATATTCCTAAGGAATTGAGAGGTTCTACAGCCCAAACTCCTGCACAAAAACTCGTTCAAAGGGAACAAGACGAAATTGACAATGATGCATATAGCCTGATGCCTGTTAGTCTAAGAGTTTTTGCTGACTTACAGAGAAAACTAAAATCAAAATCAGCACCAAATGGAAATTCTAATTCCGATTATTCTCAAAATTCTAAAGCAAAAGCCAATAAAAAAATGGAAATCAGTCAGATCTAATAGAAAATAAAATCTTATTACTTAATATTCTAACAATTCAATATTCTATTATCTTTAAATTTTTAAATCATTTTCTAAATTATTGGCTAAATTTTTCCCTAAATTCTCAACTCCTTACCAAACCATCCTTATATTTATAAAGCTAAGTAACATTTTTCTTTTTTCATTCAAAATGCGTCTTTCATTTAAACTTCTGTTATCTTGATCTCATTCATTCTTTTTATCAGCCTTATCTATTCTATTTTTCCTTATATTATTCAAATAAAAGACAATTCCCAGAACCATCCAAAGATACGGAAACTTCTCGCTATTAGTATAATTACGACAATAAACTAGAAACTGAAGAAAAAAATAATTGAAACACTGAAACATACAATAACAATTAAATACTCATATATTGCATTGGGCAACGGGATTACTTTGGTATAGAAACAAGAAAATATGGCTGATGATGTGAACAATGCTAGTACTAAGTCTGTGTTTCTAGTCATTTTAATCCAAGCAAAGAGAATATTGCGATATTATATAAGTGAGGTGAAGCTCCGAAAACAGTCAGATGCTTATATTTATCACGTGATACAATAGCCCTATAAAACGAGCCCTATCATCAAGTCCTAGGGCTCTTAAACCACGAAGGAACCCTAGTTCCGTCATAGGCCGCAAAAGTTTATTTTCCTTGAAGCTTCATAAAAATCTCTTTTTTTATTACGAAACAATAAACTAAACTACAGATCCATGACATAAGCAGTTATCAAACAAAATCAGAAGTATAGATAATGATTTTTGTTCATTTTATCAGAATCACTTGTTTTTTCATACTTATCAAGGTTTTGATTGCTCTTATAGTCATAGTATCTCCTGTTCAGTTTGACACTTCCTCACAGTTGATCATTAATAGTTCAACTATTTTGAATGAAAAATCGACTTTTTTAAGTAATTTTGATAATGTTCCTGGCTTGAAAATAATAATAAAATACCTAATTGAAAACTTGTTTGATAAGCTAATGGTGTGGGATGCTGTTTATTTCTGCAAATTATTTCAAAATGGAATTGAGTTTGAACACGAATGGGTTTTTGGTCCTTTATGGTGGAGATTTATTAAAAATTTCGATAGTTACTTGATCTCAATTTTACGATTTGTGAAAAATTTTGTGGTTATAAGTATTGATTTTGAAAAAGTTTCCAATATTTACGATAATTTTTATTCAAAGTTGATAACAAGTGTTATAATTACGAATTTATGTCATTATTTATCTTGCATCATAATATATGACTTGACAGCTGTAACTTTTAAAAAAAATTCCCTATTCAAAAGATGTTTTAAATTAAATATGCCATTAAAGTCATCATTGTTATTGGTGTTATCACCTTCTGGTATTTTTCTATTCGCTCCATACTCCGAAGCATTATCATGTTTAATTTCCATTCTAGCCATATACTTTCGAGAGGTTTCAATGTTGTTGACCACGCATTCCTATCTAGTTTCGATTCCAAGATTTCAATCGGTTTTCAAAATATTGCTATATGTTATTTCTGGAACTTTAGTATCGATTGGTTTAATGATCAGATCCAATTTGTTGTTATTAGGTATATTTTATTTATATGATTTATATGAGTTTTTAAGATTTAGAAAATTTTTAAATTCAATTATATCATTAATTACAGGTTTACAAGTTTTTATTTCTTTAGTGATTTTGAATTACATCTCATATATTGAATATTGCCCTCAAAGAGATAAATGGTGCTCAACAATCGATAAATCGTTGATTAAGTTTGCCCAGTCATATTATTGGGACAATGGATTTTTAAAATATTGGTCAATCAATAACATACCAAATTTTTTGATAGTATTACCGATTTTAGTTTTATTCATATCCTCAATTCGACATTTTTCAAATAGGTATTACTGTTTAAACTTAAACCCTATGATACTAATAGCAAAAGTTTATTTATTTTTAGGTATATTTTTCTGGAATATTCAAATTTTGATTAGAATTAGTTGTTTTTTGCCGATTTCTATCTGGTATTTAGCTGATAAATTAAATCTAACCATTGAAAGACAAAAAAAAACTGGAAAACTCTACAAAAATTCAAAGAAGTTTACTATTAATACTGAAAATCTTTTTATTTTTTGGCTGTTTAGTTGGATTATGATTCAATCGTCATTATTTGCTTCATTTTTGCCACCTGCATAACAAACTTTTGGTAAACAATTTATAACAATTATTACACAATAGAAGAAATTTCAGAGAAAAAAGAGTCTAAACTGATATTGATTGTGATTTTATGGTAAGAACATAAAAATAAACAAGCCCCTAGAGAAAATTTTCAAAATAAAGAATGTAATTGTATAATATATTACCAAATACAATGATCACAATGTATGTTGCAGCGAAACATTTCTTTAAAGCGTTCAATCAAAATTTACAAATGACTGCAGGAATTAGCTATTTTATTTTGTCCAGAAATGGAAAGGTTGTTCGAAGAACAAAACAATAAACTAATTTAATTGATATATCGATAGTACCAACAGATTTTCGATCATTTGCATTGATTAGTGATTTTGTATAGTGACAAAATTGTGTTTTTATAAGTGTGGCCGAATTAATGAGTGCTCAATATCAAATAGAAAACAGATTTTTTCCTCTGCTGATATAGATGGTTTCTTGACTATTTTTAAATTTGTATTTTTTTGAGACCTTTATCATGATAAGCTGGATTCATTGGTGAAAAGTGATATCCGAGGGAACTAACCAATACTGAATATGAGATTTATGGACGCTCATATACACTCACATGAGTCTATTAAGTAACGACTACTGTTATTCATTAACAACACAGGTAGAAATTATTATTATGTTTTGGCTAAGATAAATATTTTATTGGAAACAAAAAACTTAGAGTCTTAGCATGATGCAGTTCAAACCACCAGCTCGGCGAATAAGAGTTGTGTGGAGTATTGGTGTGAGCGCAGTTAGACAAGTAATTTACGATATTAAAAATTAAAAACTAAGAATTACTATAAATTGATAATGCGCAAATCGAAAGCAAGAAAATTTAAGCATAAATATGATCAAAAAATGTTGAAGAGCAAAAAAATTAGCTACACTTAATAGCGATCGGAATAGCAATTGGAATAACAATTGGAATAGCAATTGTGATTATGACTAGTTATGAGACAGTACTTTGTTTTATTTCTAATAACTATAATTGAAACTCAAATTAAGATAATACTCATCGAAATCGATGATATTTAATTTTCAATATGTGTTTATATGTATATTTATCAATATATTTGTTTATTTTTAATCAAAATAAACATATTTCTATATATGCTGGGCAAAGAGAATTAATAAATGAATAGCTTTCCCGAAAACAGATAGAGCTGAAATCTCCGAGAAGTGGATATTCAATCGAATAAGATCCGACACTCAAAGAGCCTGTGGCCTGATTGGAAGGGGTCGAGGGGTCTGATCTGTTCAAACCCCTTTTCTTTAAATAAAACAAAAAAGCAAATGTTCTTGAGGGTCTACATTGGTCCTTCTCGTTTGTGGGGTCTGTGAAAACTCCGAAGTGCCCATCTGTACTTAGTTTGGCTTGCATATTTAAGTGAATAATTGGGATGGTTAGTGAATAGAAATGGAGTTGGAGCTGGAATTTCCAAACAGTGTTTTTGTAGAGTGTAACATATACCCCATGATATTAGTCCAAAAGATTATTCACTGAAAATCAATTATTAATTTGAAGTAATTGATTGGAAATTCATTAGAATTTAGCCAAATTTAATGTTGAGATCTCCTTTTGTTCAATTTTTAAGATGGGGTTTTTGTAATCGAATGGATGATGAACGTTTCTTTTATGGACAAATGGTGTGAGAGGTTTCATTTGTTTTACTTTGCTAAAACAAAAGTTGAATTGTTTATGGAGTCCTAAATGATTTTCAAATAAAAATAAAATGAGCAAGACGGTTAAAATTGAAAAGCGTTTGATCTGGAGCTGTGAATCCTTCGTATAAAGCTACTGAACCTTTCCCTTTGTATTTCATTTACATTTAATTTTACGTTTAAATGATTTCAATTTGAATCAATTTCAAATAACTAATAAATTTAAAGAATTAACTTGGAAGATTTTGAGAATTTTGAGAGTTTTTAATAAATTAAAATGGTTGAATATAACGAAAGATTTGTAATTCCTCAAACCCAAAAAGCGGTTGTGTTTGAGACAAATGGAGGTGAGCTCATGTATAAAGATATTCCGGTTCCGGAACCTAAACCAAATGAGGTTTTGATCCATGTATTATATTCTGGTGTTTGCCATACTGATTTGCATGCCTGGAAGGGAGATTGGCCATTAGACACTAAATTGCCATTAGTTGGTGGCCATGAAGGTGCTGGAATTGTTGTCAAGTTAGGAACAGAAGTGAAAAATTTGAAAATCGGAGATTACGCTGGTATCAAATGGCTTAACGGATCGTGCTTATCGTGTGAATATTGTGAACAGAGCTTAGAACCAAATTGCCCAAAGGCAGATTTATCAGGTTACACACACGATGGATCGTTTCAACAATATGCTACTGCAGATGCAGTTCAAGCAGCAAAGATTCCCAAAGGTACCGATTTAGCAGAGGTTGCTCCGATATTATGCGCAGGGGTAACAGTTTACAAAGCAATCAAGTCAGCAGGATTGAAACAAGGGGACTGGATCTGCATTTCTGGTGGTGGTGGTGGTTTGGGTTCATTAGCAATCCAATATGCCAAAGCTATGGGCTATAGAGTGTTGGCAGTTGATGGTGGACCAGGCAAGAAAGAGTTGTGTGAGAGATTAGGTTGTGAGGCCTATGTTGATTTCACGAACTCGTCGAACATAAATGATGAGATTATTAAAGCAACTGATGGGGGGCCCCATGGGGTCATTAACGTTTCTGTATCTCAACAAGCTATTGCTTCATCGGTTGAGTACGTTCGTCCATGTGGATCTGTTGTGTTGGTTGGTTTGCCAGCTGGAGCAGTGTGCCAGTCTCTGGTGTTTTCCCATGTTGTCAAGTCGATCAAGATCATTGGGTCGTACGTGGGCAATCGAGCAGACACCAGAGAGGCCATTGATTTCTTTACCAGAGGACTAGTCAAGTCGCCCATCAAGATCGTGGGCTTGTCTGAGCTCTCCCACGTCTATGAGGAAATGGAGAGTGGGAAGATTCTTGGTCGTTATGTGGTTGACACCTCGAAATGAGCTGGAATAAGAAATGGAACAGTCACCATTGTATTCTGCAGCTCTGCCTACCACTCAAAGGCTCGAAGCGATGAACTTGATATACCCTTAATATACCTCTAATACACCTCTAATATACCTCTAATATACCTCTGATATACCTCTGATATATCTCCTGTCCACTGTCCCACCAAATACGCTTATTGGGTATGACATAAAACCAAAGCAAAGCCAGTGGTATGGAGATTGCGATAAGGACGCCCGATTGAAACAGGGATTTCTGCGCACGCCAAAGGACATGTTGCGTGTGATGTTCTGTTTCAGCGGGGAGCAATCTCAACATCGCATAAGCTGCTTTTTTCTAAGCTTTTGAGCTTTGAGCTTTGGGCTCAGAAACTGGGAGCTTGAGAAAGCAGACTTGCTATAAAAGCACCTCATGTTCTCCAGATGAAATGTAGGTCTCTTGGTCTCTATCTCTTTCTTCCTGCTACGCTGCTTCATCATGTCCAGTCTTCTGCTAACCAACCAGGTCTTGACCATCCTCTCCTACATCCTCTCCATTTTCGGCAACTTTAGGTATCTCATTTTTGGCAAAAAAGGTCCTCTTGATGATGAAGATCCTTTCCACTTGGGCATAACTCCCTTTACTGCCAATATTTTTTTCATATTTATTTTTTGGCTTTGTCTCTATGGTGTTCAATTGGCCTATATCATCCAATTGTTCTATCCTGACAGTAGGGGAACAACTAGTCTTACCAAAATAACTTCGACTTCCACAAGATTAAGTGTCTCTCAGGTCGTTGGTTGGCATTTTACTTCTTTTAATATCTTGACTTTTCTTTGGGCATTTTTATTCTCGAAAAACCACTACATTTTGTCTGAATTGATTGTGGTTATCAATTTTTTTAACATACTAGCCTTATTTGCTGTTCATAAAACCTATAAAATCCAAAGATCGGATTACTTCTTTTTAATCCACTTGCCAACTTCGTCAATACCTTTAGCCTGGTTGTTTTATCTCTTGTTTTGGAATGGTGCTGTTATGTTCCATTTCCACGAAAATCTAGCTGCCAGAATCTTAGCAAATATATTTATCTGGAACTTTTTGTTTGTTCCTGTCTTTGTCTTGGTGACCATCAAAGATTGGTCCTTTGGTTTAGCTAATTCCTATCTCATGTTTGCTCTTGGTTTTGGTCAATTGGGCATTAAAGTGTTTGCCTTGCAATGGATCTTTGCTTTTATTATTAGTGCTGTCTTGTTTTTTTTCAGTGTTGTTGTTGCAACTGGTTCAACCTTGGCTAATATCGGCGATGGTGATGAACATGTTCCTGGAACTAACACTGAAAACGCTCCCTTATTACCAAGTTAGTTTCTCAATTTGAACTTTTGAACTTTCTAACGTATATAATATTAACATTTGTGATTAATTATTACTATCTATGATTACTAATTACGACAAATAATTACAATAAATATTTATGGCTGATGATATTTTCTATTAAATTTCTATTAAATATGCGCTGTACCTGTTTGTTGCTCACTAACCTCTTGTGCCAAAATTGTTTAAAATGCTTCAAGATACTCAGGATGTTTAAGAATATCCTTTCCTTCAAGATTTTACTTATAGCTCAATTCATGATTCATGAGTATTTCTGTATCATAAGGTCGTATTTCTCGCAAAAGCAGAGACTATACGCCAATGTGCGACTCAAATTATTCAATGAATAGAGCACATAACAAAAACATGTATAATTAAACTATGATTGATAAATAGCAACTGCAAACAGTACTTTCACCATTTAAAATGGAAAATGATGAACCAGTTGAAATCAAAAGCTTTCCAAAACATTTAATAAATATGCTAAATTGTATTACCTCAAAAAGATTTACCATTCCCATACACTAGTATTTTCAATGCCAACATGACAGGAAAAGCTTATACATTGCCGTAAGCAACAATACTCAGCTGATTATCTTATCGGTTTGCTACTAAAAGTTATAATTTCTATTACAAACTTTTCTCTATTATTTCCATCAGACACTGGCGATGCTGGTGCAATGGTGGTGGAAGTGCTCATGATTGAATTGGTAAAATAGTTGGTCATTGACAATAATGGTCATCTTAAGTATGAATGTTACAAGGTTATTTATACATTATCCAATTTGACCAGATCTCCAAATCCTTAACTTATTTAGATTTGGAACATTATTACCAGCGAGGTTGTGGTACATTATTAAAGCCAAATGAAAGAACTCTCGATATTGTTCTTCTGGTGTTTATAAATTTAACAGGGTCATTTCTTTTATTGGGACCCAGGTGAAGAATCGGAAAGTTCAGACAGTAAAAGATTTATCTTCATTTGGGTATCAGTTGAAAGATTTTTGCTCATTTCACGATTTTTCTACTATTCCCTTGGGTTTATGAATTGACTCGCAAATTAACAGACTCCTACTTTTCCAATTAGATGTTTTGAACATAATAATGATCAGCACGATTTTAGTGAGTTTTTTCCATGGGCCACTAAAAATTCAAATTTGTTCCCAATCACTACAGAATTTCAAACTATCACTATCAATGATTTTAAAAGCTTTAAACTTGGAGAAGAGCTTGTGATAAATACTAATTTATTTTTGACTAATGGATATTCTGGAGGTAAAAAGGATAAAGAAAATAATGTCAAAGAAACATTTATAGATGCAATAAAAAAAAAGATACAGCTGGGAAATGGAAATATCGCCGATTCTGATTTTCATTCTTATATATATATTTTTTTTCTCTCAACATTTTTTTTTCAGAAATTTTTTTATCCATCAATTTCAATTAGCTTTTGTTTAAATAGAATTTCTAATATATTGAAATATATATCATACCATCACTATTACCTGCAATATGGATCAATGAAAACACCATTCTGAATGTAGAAAAGCTAATTTTTATTCAGATTGAGCATCATAATTAATTTCGTAATAAATTATAAAATTTTCAATACTGATTTTCTGAATAGTGAAATTAAAATGGCAAAAAGAGATTGGAGTTAGAACTCAGGTATATTTTATATTAAACAGAAGCAATTGATTATATCCAAACATATTCCAACGATTACAGAACATTACAATTATAATTATTGCAATTAAAATTTCAATACAATGAACAATCTCCAATAATTAATTTTTCTAAATTAGATAATGAAGTACATCCCCTGATTTTTTCATATAACGGTTTGTAAAAATGGTTTAACAATACGATGTAATCATTATTATTATTATTACCATTATCATCACCGATTTCGTTAAGTAGCAATTCATTGTAATAATTGCTTGATATTATCCCATCGCTATAATACTTGTTTCTCTTGACAGATTTCTCTAAAATTTCTTGTTTTTCATTTAAGAATTTTAAGTTGTTTTGAATTTTAATATAATTTGAAAAGCAATATTCATTATTTAACGATTGAAGCTTTCTTTCAATATTGTCAATAAAATTTGAACAAATAGAACAATTGCAAATTTCAATATCTTTGGATCGAAAAAATTGAGTTTTATTGTCATTTAGATTTAAATATTTGAAAGAAAGAAACTGATAAAAAAGAACCATTAATAAATTTTGTCTAGTTTGATCAAACATGAGATTCAAATATTTTATATTCGAATTGTTTTTAATTTTATTATTGATAAGTAAATCATTAAATGAGTTTAATAGTTCACCATAATACGAATTTGAGTCTTGAAGATCGTTTAGAAATAAATTAATATCTTCAAAGTTTTTGAAAAAATAATATGGAGATAGACCATTAAATTTTAGGAAAACATATTTTAAATTGGATGAGTTATTATCGATAAATAAGATTTGGAAGATCTTATCGATAAGAGACTTATTGGTGCAAGAGATGTTTGAAAATTTGATTTCTGTTAAATTGGGGAAATTGATTAAATTGAAATTATCAAAAATTGTTAAATCACTTAGAGAGTTTAAATTTAAGTTTAACTTTTTTATGGATGGTAGTTGGATCAAATTTTGGAATATTAAATCATTGAAGCTAAAAATATTGTGATCCAATTGGTGATAATTTAATGTTAGAGATAACAATTGGTTTCTATTAGACTTGATTGATATTTCCCTGTATAAATTTTTGAGATCATCATCGAAATTTGAAACAGCATTGAAATTACTTAGCAAAGTTGTTTTCTGGTTATAATAAGATGACAGATCAATTGTGACAAAAGAAGTATTTGAATTGAAATTGAGATTGAAACTTGATTGAGGAAGCAAAACCAAGAAATTTTCTAAAGACCTCAAAGACTTTAATGATTGAAATTGATGAGGATTATTATGGTGGATTTTGAAGTTGGGATTTGTGCAATTGGAAATAATATTGCTGAGTAGAGCCTCAAACAAAGGGTTGTTTAGTGACTGGACACTTTGCACATCAACAAAGATATTTTCAATGAAGACATAAAGATAAGGGTTTCGAGATAGAGTTGAGGATATGTTGATTAGGTTTGTGAAGAAACCACAGGATTCAGCATTGGAGTTTTTGATAAAAGACCAGCAATGGTGAAAGCTGTCAAGATGGGAGACATCTATAGAGTAGTCATTGATGAATAGGTTCCTGTACAAGTGTTTTTGGGCAAGATAGCTGAAGGATTTGCAGGTGGAGGACAAGTTGATTAGGTCCTGCTGGTCAAGAAGAGAAGAGCCAAAGATCAAATCAAGCACAGTCGAAGGAAGAAGCTCAATGATAGAAGAATTACAGTTGCTGTTGTTTGAAAGTGCCATCATCATCAGGTAGAGTTCTGTTGTGGAAAAGAGGAACTGGGTAGAAAGACGAGAGCTAGCGATGGTTTAATGGAGCTTTTGCCTCTTGTTTTATATCTTCTTCTTGTTTAGTGGGTTTCACATCAGATTTGTGCCTTTGGAGTTAAATCAATAGCAGTTTATTTAATAACCAACATTTCTGGTTTGATCAATGGAAATTATCGCACAAGCTGTTGGTATCTGAGAAATATAGCCAAATATTTTACACCTGTTTCGCAGTTCTTTCCAACTCCCAATAATTATTATTAGTTAGTATTCTGTTAGTTCACTTATTTCTGTAATTGCTAATCTTCGTAAGCTGTTGTTCTGTGGCAAATTTGGTGTGAGAATTAGGAGAGAACTGGCCCTCAGGAGGATAAGACTCAAAGCACCACAGAGCGAGGCAGTTGATGTGATAACAAAATGCTAAATAATACCAGTGGTTAAAGTGAGGATAACAGAATATTATTGTTTTGATAATAAAAACACAGTAATATTATTCTTTTAACTCAAACTTTTCTCTGCCCCAAAACCTCTTGACTCTTTCTGGAAAAATGTGCTAAAAACTCGTTTTCTACACCATTTTTGAGAGTGTTTTTGGTAAACGTTTTGAAAGTGGTGGTGAAAATAGCTCTGAAACCACTTTTGAGACTATTTCTGAGGCTATTTGTGAGACTTGAGAAGTCATTTCTGAAGCTGTTCTCCCCAACCACCAAAAGCAGCAGAAGCAGCACACTCTCCTAAATCCCCCTTTCTCAGTTTCTACGTCCACAAAGCAACGATAAAAGTCCTGTTTTATTTCAATATAACTAAACGACAAAGAGAATTCAAAGAAAAGAAAAAGAAAAAATGTCAAAAGAAACACAAAACACAAAACACAAAATTACATAAAACAATGAAAAGATAGGGAAAGAGTAAAATGTTAACGTACTAAAAAGTAACAAAAAGTGAAAAAGAGTAATCAAAATATGTAAAAACAAAACAAAAACATGAAAAAAATAAAACAAAACAAGATAAAACAACAAAAAATATCAATCAAAAAAAAATAATATATAAAATACTTATAAGAAATAAAATTATCTTTCTTATCTCTCTCATTCGTCTTCATCATCAACAGAAACAATCAATTTTAATTTGGAATCATTCTCGACTGCTTTCTTTAAATCATCATCATTCAAGATTTCCAGTTTCCCAGAGCTTTCAGCATTTTTGAAATTATTCTTTATATATAGTTTTATTTGTTCAACATCGTAATCAACTCTTTTCGAGATTTTTATTTTCAAATCTAAGAAGCTTATATTGAGTGGAATTAATAATGCAAAAATATCATCTTCAAAATAACATTTAATTTTTGTTTGTTTAACTGAGGATCCTTTACCTCCACCATTCGATAGAATAGTTGATCTACTTAATGTTGTACTACTAGAAAGTGAGTTCTCATTATTGGTATTATTGACATTATTGTTTTTATCATTTTTATTACTTACATTATCCGTACTGATGCTAGTATCAGTATTTGTTATATTGCCATTACTATTAATTACTATATTATTATTTTTATTCTTATCAGATATTGATAGATTTTGAAGATTTAACGAGGTTGGATCATCTAAATTTTCACTACTAATTTGATAATTTTTACCAATTATGTCATTCTCATTATTGTTATTATTATGAGGATTATTTTCATTATCATTATTTTGACTTGTTGCACTGGTTGAAATTGATTTTTTCGAATCTGAGGATCGATTTGAAGTTGAGTTTGATGAATATAATTGTATAAATTGTTCAGTTGTATATTCTTTGTCATTTTCTTGAGTTATTTCAAATAAACTTAAAACCAAGTGCGATTTTGATATGTGATCGGGCAATTTGATTAGTTCATTCAAGTATTTTTCTAAAACGTATAATCTTTGGCTGGCCAAATTTTCGGAAACAAACACCACTGGGCCAGGTATGAATGGTAAGCTTCGGTTTTTTGTATCAAATTCACCTGCTTCAGTTGGAAATGCTTGTAGTAGTAGCTTTTGGAAATTAAAGAAATCTTTGTAGCATCTCCATAGAGATCTAACAATGTTATTTGATAGTTTGCATATTATATTATACCAATATTCATCGTTCATTAGGTAAAGTCTTTCAATTGATACTGCTAGGACTTCATACGTGAATTCTTGTTGTTCTTCGACGATTTCTTCCAAAGTTGAGGAGTTGATTGGATTGATACCTGAATTTTGGTAAACATTGTTTGGGTATTGATTTGAGTAGGGATTCTGGAATTGGTTTCCAAATTGATTTTGGTAGTAAGATTGTTGTTCGAATATTTCTTGGTTTAGTTGAATGGAAGAAGCTTGATATTGGGCGTTTAAGATTTTCCATTCTTGGACAGTTGGCAAGTTATTTACCAAGATTTCTTGTTTAACATCTGGAGATGATTCTTTACCAGGGACCATGTTCATAATTTTGATATAAGAGACTGGGACTAAACCCGGGCCACCTAAACGATCGATTGGTTTTGCTATAAACCATTCGAATTCATGATGAGCACATAGTACAAGATATTCACCTTCCTCGACATCTAGTTCATCTTCTTTTTCACCTTTAAAATTGTATAAAACTGTGCCGTATAAGGTAGGAGCAGTTGTTTTTTTGATCTGGTTGTTTTGGATAAGATTTGGGTTTTCTAGAGTTAGGCTACTTATTATAGTTGGAGTGGTGGAATCGTCGATGCTATTGTTTGAAGTGTTTGAGTTGATTATGATGGAGGAGTTGTGGATGCTATTGTTGTTGTTGTTGTTGTTGTTGTTGTTGTTGTTGATGGAGGAGTTGTTTGATATGGTTGGGTTAATTATAGAGGAAGTTCTAGGTCTTGATCTGTTGAAGGCTTTGAAATATGAGACTGGAACTTTGCCTTTAACATTAGTGATTGGGTTAAAAGCTTCGTACCAATTTTTGTCATTTTCGTTGCTAATGACATAGAAGAAATCATCCTTTGAGAATTTTAGTTCGCCAGGGCCTTGGGGGTTATAATCGTATAAAGCCTGAATGACTTTTTTGGGAGCATTTTGATCAGTGTCTATATTGGCGTTATTGATATTGATATAGTCCGAATTATTGTTATTGTAGTAGTCAGAGGTATCGTTGATGTTTGTGGATACCCTTGGAGAAGTTGAGGAAGCATTTAACATTGCCTGTGTGAAAGAAGATGAAGAATGAGACCTTGAATGGGAGCTTAGAGGAGACTGGGAGTTTGTTAGAGTATTATTAGAGTTTGGATTAATTATATTATTATTACTAATAGTATGATTAGTATTGTTGGTATTTGCAGAGGAACGTTTTTCGTGTTTTAGAGATCTCCTTAGGTTCTAAAGAAAGAAAAAAAAGTCAAACAAAATCCAAGTAAAAGAAAGAAAAAATAAAGGAGAAAAAAAAGAAAAAGATAAAAACAATTATTAGTAAATCAGAAACTTTTGAAATTGAAAAAGGGGTGGTGGTTTTAATGAGTTATGAGTAGGTTTTATAATAAGATAGTAGAGATATACATACTTTGATCATTTTGGGAGGAAAAGGAAATTTATTCAAGCTTATTTAGAAAGAATCAGGATGATTCAAGGTTTTTTTCAAGGTTTTTTTCAAGATTTTCTCAAGATTTTCTTAAGATATTTTCAAGATATTTTCAAGATATTTTCAAGATTTTTTCCAGATTTTTGCAAGATTTTTTCAGGATAATTCAAACCAATTGGAGATAAATCAAGCCTCTTGAGAATAATGCAGAGAAATGGAGGAGTGGTAAAATGATGAAAAGTTGTAGATAGCAAAGAAACTCTGGGAGAGATAACAGAAATAATGGAACAGAAGCTTGAGGAAAGAAACGCCAGAGTTACCAAATATTCAAGAAAACCTTAAGGAAATGTCTTGATTTGAAAGAGATATTGAATCACAGCACGAAGAGAAAAAGAAATCAAGTGAAAAGGGTAAAGTAATGGAAGAAGCCACTGGAAGGCAAGAGAAGATGGAAAATAAAGCCAAGAAGGGAGAACAGGAAGCAGCAGCAGCAGCAGCAGCAGTTTGGAAGGTTCCGGGGCAAGCAGCAGAAGAATCAGAAGAGGAAGCAGAAGATGGTGCGTGTGCTGGATTTTGTGCAAAGAGAAAAGAAAAAGGTCAGAGCTCTGAGCAGCGCTTTTTACTTTACTCTTTGGCGCCAGGCTCAAACTCTAATCCGCGCTGCCCTGTCGGAACAGGACTCCTCTGTCTGCTGTTCTGCGCACGGCTGTGCACAGCTGCGGCTGTTCTGTCTACACGCCGCCGGCGCGCTGCAGCTCTGCAGCCGAAAAGGCAAGTGGCACGATCGGCTAGACTCTGGGCCCCGTGCGAATGGGAGACCCAGCGTTCGTTTCTTTTTCGGCGGGCTGATTGTGCAGAACAATGTCCGGATCTGCAATCTCCGAGGGCTGCCGAAGGACTGCGCGTATTCTTCCGGGCCCGTCTGTTGGATTTGGTGGAAGTGGAGGTTTTGCTGCCTTTGCTGCCTTTGCAGTAGCTGGACTATTGGAAGTCGTCTGTTCTGCTCCACAGTTCTTATTTGCCTGTGGCCCACTCAGACACGTCCTACGACTTGTCTCTGGTTAGTGCCTGTTGTCGATTGCTCAATGCCCTTTCCAAACTGCAGATCTAACCTGCTCCTCGTTAAATGAATGGATATACGCATAACATCTCAGCTGTAATGTGAATTCTCCTTTATTGTTCAGAACACCAAGTGGATAGTATACGAGTGTCTGTATTGTTGTGGCTAATACCGCTATTGCAATGTCTAAAATATAAACGATAAAACTATTGTAACAACTCCCAACAATCCCATTGAAGAAAGTGAAGAAATACTCACCATATTGTTTCCACCATCTGAAGAACTCGATGTCAAGGTTTCAGAGCTTTGGCCAGTCTCCAGACTACTGCTAGCAGAAGCAGTTCTGCTCACAACTGTGACACTTTGTCCAACGCTATTCACCAAATTCACACTCACAAATTCTATTTCCTTGTTAGTGATTTCCTTTCCATCTGAATCCTTTATTGTATGGTTGGTAACCTTGATTTCCAAGTTTTCAATGATCTTTCCTGTGTTATTATTTTCAACTCCATTTTCAATCAATTCAGTGATTTCCTCTGGCTGTTCTGGGAGCGTGAAATTAGAATTGAATGATGAGTAAATTCCAAGGATCTTATCTGCATCACACTCATATTCTTCACTGTCTTGAACATCATTTTCACCCCAGTTGGCTGAAATGTTCTCAACTTTTTCATGTTCTCCTTGTAAATTATCAAATTCATCTGTATATGCGATCGATTCATCGTCATCATCAATATTGACTACTCCATATCTATTAGACTCCTCGCTATATTCGTAGATCAATCCTCCCGAAAATGTGTTGATTAATCCACCAAATACCCCTCCAGAGATTTCATCAAAAGTCCTTGGTCTAAATGCATTGCATCCATATTCTGAAAAGAAAACTGGAATCACTGCATCCTTAAATGTCTCATTCACCTTTTCATATCCTGACGATTTCCAGTTACTTTCTCCTGAACACCATTCGTACGAGTTTAGCCCAAAGAAATCGGATTTAGAGTCAATCTCTCCATCTTCTGTACTATCGCATTGTAAATATTTAAATGTAGCTGATCTTAATGAACTATCATCAGCTGCCGAGTATCCAACCGGAATAGTTCTGTTGCTGTGTTTAGAGATGTATTCCTTCATATCTCTTTGAAGCGCTCTAATATATGGTGGATTTAAACTAGCTGAATCTTCATCGTTGATAATCTCATTTCCAGCAAAGAATCCTAGTAAATTGGGAAACCCCTTAAATGCTTCAATGAATTTAAACACTCTTGTCAAGTAATTAGCATTGTAACTGGATGATGGATTATCTCTGTTCAATGACTCTCCATCTAACGCTGAATTGACATCTAATATGACATAAATCCCAGCATTATTCAAAATCGTCATACATTCATCGTGGTTCAATTCGGGATGTAGCGAGTAAACTCTAATAGTATTGACTCCCAATTGCTGCAATGAATAAACATCTCTCCAACATTTATCTGGATCTGATAGCACATCTCCATCACCAATATCTCCTGTATATGCAGAAGATCCACCAGGTTGATAATCAACCCCCTTGATGAAAAATACTTCACCTTCTTCCCCTGATTTAACTGAAGGTCTAATAAACCTTTTTCCTTTAATCTCCAAAGGGATCAATCCCAAAACCGGAATTGAAAACAAGAAAGCATTTTTTATAAGATTAACTGTGTTGAGCTTCATTTTAAATTTAGCAAACAAACGAAAGCTAAAAAAAAAAAAAAAAGAAAAGAAAAGAAAAGAGATAATAATTTTTTTTTGGTAAAGACAAAAAAAGAATACAATTTTTGTTCACCTGGTTGTTTTTATTCAAAAATAAACAAAAGTAGGTGTATAAATTATAGGAAACTAAAAGGTTGAACTGTTAGAGCGTTGGTTATAATAAAGAATGGTAATGAAATTGAGAAACAGCAATCGTAATGAGACAATGAAGCACAGATTAAATACCAGCCCGCCAAATCAGGTATCGCCATATCTCAGATGAATCAGTAAATATCAGGTCTAAGTACAGCCATTTTCCAAATCACAGAAACAACAGATTCCTCTCTGTTTTGAACCAATTCCAGACCTTTTCCAGTTCATTTTCAGTCCCCAGTTGTTCCGTTTTACAGGACAGAGATTTGCGCTATCCGGATCCAAAGCGACTCGGTCACGGAAAGCACCCTCGTGGTCCGAGCTTTCTCTCTGTTTTGTGTTCTTTCTCGTAACCATTTTCGGCACTTTGCCGGTGAATGCTATTCCATCCAAACTGGTGGTAGCGAAACCATAGCGAACATACTGCTAGCGAACACTGCTTCTGCCCATAAAAAAAGGGAGCCTTAGTCAGCAGCCACCGCATGTCTGTCATTTTGGCCCCAATAGAATGCACTATGAGATAGTTAGTGACTTTATCAGTATATAAGACCAGCAGGATTACGATACGATAAAGATTTCTATTGATTAGAGATATTTACAATCAATATATTAATATATATTTGCACTATATCTTTGATTTACTGCAATAAAAGTTGTAATATATCCTTGCTAGACATATTTTATTTGCTAATGAGTGATAGATCTTCTTTGTTGAAGAAAGCGATTCAAAATAGCTCGCCTGATAGCCCATCTCGTTATACATATTACACACAGTGTAACCAAACTACTGATAACAATAAAGATGATGGAATCAATCAAAAAAGAAAACATTGGGGGAAAAATCTAGGTAGAAGCTTAGCCATAATTTTTGGAATAGTTATATTTGCTGTATTCACAATTGCTTTATTCAGTGATGATTTTCCCGAAGGTGTTGAATTACCAGAGTTAACGAAATTAGATGAATTAAATTATTTCATAAGGCCAGTTGGTCATCAAATTGATACAAATGATGGAGATAGTGAAGATGGTGAAGATAGTGATGGTAATGATGATAATTATTACAATGATAACAATGATAACAATGATAACAATGATAACAATGATAACAATGATAACAATGATAACAATGATAACAATGATAACAATGATAACATTGGAGCTGATCAGTTAAATAAGAAAATTGGTGTTGAAAGATTAATTTTAATTGGAGATGTTCATGGATCCTTTCGTTATTTTATAAAACTATTAAAAAAGATCAATTTTAATAAAAATAAAGACCAGATAGTTTTATTAGGAGATTTTATTTCAAAGGGAAAACAAAATTTTGAAATCTTAGAATTTGCCATTGAAAATCAATTGTCGTGTATATTGGGCAACCACGAGTTGAGTATATTAGAAAAATATTCAAGGTATCACAATGTTGATTTGCCATCTTTTAGTAATTCCTCCTATCCTTCGTCGAAATCGCAAAATTCATTGGTTGGTGCTAAGGGAATAAGTTTTGATCCAGAATTATCGATAGCAAAAAGACTAACGAAAGACCATATTGAATACATAACGAAATGTCCTTTGATTTTGAAATTAGGCAATATAACATATGAATATTTAAATCCTAGATCAGATAAATATCCTGAATACGATGAGTTGAAGACGGATTTAAAAAGCTATGACCCAGTCTATAATCACAGATCGCCACTAGACACTCTAGCTATTCATGCCGGATTGCAATGGAATGTAAAGTTGGAGGATCAAGAACCGGAGAACTTGGCCAATATGAGGGCATTATTACGACCAGAATATCTTGAAGCATCCGATGTGAGCATAGGACAAATGAACCCATTCAAGTATAAAGCATGGTACAAAGTGTATAATGACAAAATGAGGTCAATGGAGGACAATGGCAATAAAGAAGAATTGGAAAAGTACTCAATAATCTATGGACATGATGCTGGAAGAAAACTAAACCTCCACGAGTATACTCGAGGATTGGACACTGCATGTGTTGATGGTAAAAAATTGACAGCATTGGTCTTTAGTGCGAAGATGAATTTGAAAAGCCAGGTGATATATCATAACAAGGTGGTTCAGCAAAAGTGTCGTTGAGCTCTCAAACCGATAATGCAGTCATTATCGAAGCAATACCCAGAACTGGAGAGGTTGTAGAACAGACCCATTACACGTTTTGCCATTATACATTTTTGTATTTTCTTGTTCTTCACCACAAGCCCTGTGTAGGACCTAGAACCCTTTGATTAGTCAAGGCTCGCAGAAATAGTCAACAATACATGACGCTGCCTATTACTTAATAAGCAGCAAACAGTTCTGGAGATAGAGATCATATTCTGGAAGCAGACGAATTATCTGTCTGTTATTCAGTAGCTTCTTCTAATCCTTAATAATCCTTATATAATCCTTAATAATTGTCTGGATGATGAACATCTCCTAGCCATTCCAAAGCTACAGGGTTAAACCACATGGTCTCCATACTATTACTGACTGATTGGTTATGCAGCCGGCCGAACAGCCCGTTGAACAAGGGCTGCTGCTTCAGATTTCGTCGCCGCTGAGGTCTTAACGTCAGTGCAGCCGTCACCGAATATACGCATTGTCCGCCGTATTGACCCTCAACACCCACTCAAAAGCGCGCCTCGGACTGCAGTTTCCGCTGACGAAGCATCGTGCGTGAACGTCTCGGGAGACTGCCGATATTCCGCTAGCGGGCAGCTGGCATATGCTGACGGGATTTAAAAGCGGATTTAAAAATGGGATTGAGAAATGCTCCACAAATATTTAGATATAAAAGCACTCTTCTACAGCCATTCTCTTATTCTCTTTTGCTTACTGACCTGCTCTGCTCAATACTGAATTGCATTCTACTGTGTTGTTCTGTTCTCCAATTCCCTGTACCAGCTCTCTTCTCACCTTATTTTGCTCCCAATGCCTTCTACTCTTGATCAATTAAAATCTGTCACCACTGTTGTTGCTGATACTGGTGATTTCGAATCAATTGCCAAATATACCCCACAAGATGCCACTACCAATCCCTCTTTGATCTTGGCCGCTGCCAAAAAACCTGAATATGCTTCATTGATTGATACTGCTATTCAATATGGTAAGCAAAATGGTTCAACTCCAGAAGAACAGGCCTCAGCTGCTTTAGATCGTCTTTTAGTTGAATTCGGTAAAGAAATTCTTAAAATTGTTCCTGGTAGAGTCTCAACTGAAGTTGATGCCACCTTGTCCTTTGATACAGATGCAACAATTGAAAAGGCCTTGAAAATCATTAGCTTGTATGAGTCTCAAGGCATCTCAAAGGACAGAATCTTGATTAAGATTGCTTCCACTTGGGAAGGTATTCAAGCTGCTAAAATTTTGGAATCCAAATACAAAATCCACTGTAACTTGACTCTTTTGTTTTCCTTTGTTCAAGCCGTTGCCTGTGCTGAAGCTGGTGTGACTTTGATCTCTCCATTTGTTGGCAGAATTCTTGACTGGTATAAAGCAAGCACTGGCAAATCTTACTCTGGTGCTGATGATCCAGGTGTCATTTCTGTTAAAAGAATTTACAACTATTATAAAAAGTTCAATTATGATACAATTGTAATGGGTGCTTCATTTAGAAATTCCGGAGAAATTAAAGCCTTAACCGGTGTTGATTTCTTAACCATCTCTCCAGGTTTATTAGAAGAATTACTAAACTCAAATGAGGATCTCCCTGTTGTCCTATCAAAAGAATTAGCTAAGGATTCTCCTGATGAAAAGGTCTCCTACATTAATGACGAACCCAACTATAGATTCTTATTCAACGAAGATGCAATGGCAACTGAAAAATTAAGTGAGGGTATTAGAAAATTTGCTGCTGATGCTCATGTATTATTAAACATTTTAAAAGAAAAAATTCAAGCCTAGGATATAATGTCTATCCAGTTTTATTTATATCCCAATAGATTAATATCTTAACATCTCGATGTTTAACTTTTCAATTTATTACTCGAATATATATTAATATATTTTTTTTTCTTTTTATAATAATGAATAAATGAATATACGACTCAATGATTAGATGATATAAAAGCAATATAAAAAAATATTGATTTTTGATATCATTAAATTATTTACATTATTACATTATATTAATTAATAAGATATTTAAACTTTTCTCCTACCTCAGACATTAGAAAAATGAGCAAAATGTCTTAGACCGATTTTATAAAAACAAATCCATCTTTCATCTTCCATCGTTCATATTCTTTCATCTTTCATATTCTTCCTGCTTCTTTCGTTATCTTCGCTTTTGTATTAATAACATATCAAAATGAGTAACTCAAAGCTTGCAAATGATACCTCTATTGAAAACATGTATCTTGATACAATTGATAGATCAAGTTTAGATTTTGACTTTGAAAAAATTTGTTCAGTATCACTATCAAATATCAATATTTATGCTTGTTTAGTGTGTGGAAAATATTATCAAGGAAGAACGAAAAACTCTCATGCCTATTATCATTCAATTGACAATAATCATCATGTTTTTATCAATTTAAACAACCTAAAATTCTTTATTTTGCCTGAGAATTATGAGATTAAAAATACATCAAATTTAAACGATATCAAGTACTTGATCAATCCAACATTTGATTCATCTCAAATTGAAAAATTAAATCAAAAGGTTCCAGTATATAATAACGGTAATAGAAATAACAATCTTGTTTACGAGTTTAAAAAAACATTATATTCTCATGATTTAAATCATAAGATTTATAAAATTGGGTTCATCGGATTAAACAATATTAAATCTAATGATTATGCCAATGTTATTTTACAATCGTTGAGCCACATTTCAAGTTTAAGAAACTTTTTCTTAAATTTGAACAACTTTGGTACAATTGATAAAAACATTTTAAATACAAAATTCGGATTATTAATTCGAAAAATCTGGTCAAAAAATTTATTCAAGCCTCATATTAGTCCCCATGAACTACTACAATACATTAGTTTATTATCTTCAAAAAAATTTACAATCAATCAACAAAGAGATCCAAAGGATTTTTTATTATGGCTATTGAATAACTTGCATGATGGATTTGTTAAGATTAATCATTACGAACACGACCATGATAATAGTAATATCCATAGTATCCATAGCAGCCATAGTAATAATCGCAGAAGTCACACGATTGTTTCAAATTGTTTCCAGGGAAAGATAATTATCAAATCTCAATCGATTATTGTTGAAAAGGATTCCAAAAGCGATATATTGAAATTTGAAAAGAAAAGTCAATCAAATTCATCAATAAATAAGTTTTGGATATTAACCTTGGATTTGCCATCGATTCCGTTATTTAAAGATGGCAATACAATTAAGGAGATTCCTCAAATTTCAATTTATACTCTATTAAATAAATTTAATGGAATTCAAACCCAAGAGCTAACAGGAGAGAGTAGAACATTTCAAATTAAAAAATTGCCTCTGGTTTTAATATTTCATATCAATAGATTTAGTAAAGATAACTCGATCAAGGGACTAAGTGGAGTTGAAAGAAACCCAATAGTTATCAATTTCCCATTATCAAAGCTCGATATGAGTGCTTATTTGGAAAACAGCAAAAAAAGAAACATCAAGAGAAAACCAGTCTATTACAAGCTAGTAGCCAATATTATTCTTGAGACAAAAAGCGAAAACGATAATATGAAAGAGAACCTGGACATGTTTGTCTGGAAAATCCAACTATTGGACAAGGCCACTAACAGTTGGTATGAAATTACCAATTTAGACGTCAAAGAGGTGAGTAAAGAGGTATTACTCTTAGGGGAAAGTTACATTGAGTTTTGGGAAAGGGAGTGAAACAAAATAAGAAAAAAGCAAGATTTTTCACTTTTGACATCTTATGCAGGAGAGGTATTTAATGATATGTAAACTCATCGGAAACTAACCCGTACATATATAGCATCGATATAATCAGCTGTGCTCCCCAAGCAGCGTTGGTCTTGCCTGGTTTTGGTGTTTCAACTGGAGGTCTTCAAAAGAGACAGCAAAGGAGGAAGCAGAGGAGGATGGAGGAGCTCCAGCTCCAAACGTGCAGCGGTATATCCGACAACTTTTAAGGTTCTGGGGCATGGAGGATGGGTTTTGGAGAGAAGAACAGGGTGCTGCTTAATTTATTCACTTTTGGCTTAGAATCCATTCCTTTTGAATTCTCTTTGAGGGACATTGGAAAGGCCCAACCTGACAAAACAGATGATTTTGATTTTGATCTTGATCTTGGGCCTGGCAGCTTTTTTTATAAAAGTGTTTGATTTTCTTTCCTTCCCACTTGTTTGAAAAAAGAAACCAGTTTTCGTTTTCCTGCTATCTCACACACACTTGGTGGTTACTATCAAACAATGTTTTTCAATTCGTTCGCTATAATAACTGTTGCTTCCTTGCAACTCTTTCTTTCAGCAGCCAACCCATTGGCTGAGGCCCTAGCTGCAGCTTTGCCAAAACCCTTAGCTGAGGCACTTGCTAAGGCTGAATCGGCTTCTTATGGTTGTCATGCTAATTGTGGATACAGTATTTTGGCTGCTAGAAAGTGTGCTGAAGATGGTGAATCAGACACAGGTCCATACGATTTGGATTGTTTATGTGCAGATGACTCCCAATTTAACCAGTTGATGGTAGATTGTTTAGATTGTGCATGGTGTTTATATGATGACTACTGGCCATTTTTAACTGTGGCTATTTCTGAATGTTCTACAATTCCAACTACTCCAACAGGTACTACATGTTTACCATCAAGTCTTGCAACTGTAGACGCTACTGGAAGCGAATCCTCAGCTGAAACTACCGCAAGTGATTCTTCAGCCGAAGCCACTGAAGAAAGCTCAGAAACTGTTACTATAACTGCCACCTCTGGAGGCTTTTCCAACTCAACTGCCACCTCTGTTGTTTCAACTCAAAGCAATTACAACTCAACTATCTCCAGATCAAGCAGCTCTGGAATAACATCTGCTTCCTCTGGCTCCTCTGGCTCCTCCGAATCATCTGAATCATCTGAATCATCTGGCAGCTCTACGGTTGAGGACAGTGAAGAAGCTTCTGCTACTGAGTCAGAATCTGCTTCAAGTAGCACCTCCTCTTCCGGTTCTGGCTCCAATGCCATTAGAACTGGCCTTGTTGGAACTCTCTTGATGACTGTTTTCTCTGTTTTGTTTATGTGAACTTAATGTCATCTTTTTGCTTCTTTTCTAACTTTTTTTGCTTCTGTTTCTTTCCTAATAATAATTAATAAATAATATCAACATTGAACAATAAACGTTATGCATCTGATTTCCCACTGCGTTGGTTCCAGAGCAACGGAATCTTTCAAACATGCATATACATACGTTTTTCAATGTTCATGCACATTGCACCACGTGTGCATATTGGAGTTGAGCATCTCATGCATACGCAAACTTTGTTCTGAGGTCATTTTCTCACAAACTGCTTCCGTTCCCTCTCTGTCATTTTCTCTCTTTTCTTTTGTGGATGGCATTATCTTTGATGAATCAAACTCACGCAAATGACTTGAGCGATGCTAATAAAGTCAGTATCTAGCGAAAAATGGCTAACTTAAATCTCGCTCACCCTTTTTCACCATCATTGAACACTTGCAACACTGCAGATTAGCAATTTAGCCTCCCACCAACAAAGCTATTGTATTTGATTGCTATCTTTTTGCTTGATTTTTCTCGAGTTATCGCACCATATGGATTTGGTAATTCTTTCATCATTCATTCATGATGAATGAATTTCAAATTCATTGAATGATACCTTTACATCATGATCTCTTCTCGCCATTGGTGTCAACATCTCCATCATAACAAAAAGAAACACAAAAACAAAAACACTGGGGTTTTTTTGGATTTATACTTATTTTGCAATTGCATATAAATTAGGCAATTTCCATTTTTTATTTAACTGATTTTTCACATCATCATCGCCTTCACAATATACAAATATATTAATATTTCATTGTCCATAAATATATATATATATATTTATCTATTTGTCTACAAATCACCCTTATTTATTATTAAACAGTTACAATTTCCCGATAATACCAATTTAATTGCTGTCTCGATTTTCAATCACAATTTTTAATTCTTAAATAATCTTGTCACTAGTTTACTGCTTTTTTTTTTGTTTCTGAAAATAATGATGACATATACCGAATTAGTTCCAGGTTTAAACATAAGAGATGAACCAGTTGAATATCTTTATTTATCAAATCGAATTTCTGATCCTGTCATAATTGAAGGAGTTTCCCAATTATCAATACATTGCATACCAAAATCGTTAAAAAGATCAGAAAGTGTTTCCTCAACTCAATCTTCTGATGATCTTTTTGCACACAACAGAAGATCATCCATTGCATCTATTAATTCCGCCTACACTAATGTTAGTGAGTTTGAAGCTGTTATTTCCAAATAGCGCTCAAATTAGATTTTTATAAATCGATTTCCTTCTTTTTTTTCTATTATTTCTGGTTTTGTTTTTATTCATATTCGTATTTTTATTTTTATTTATGTTTTTGTTTGTATTTTTATTCCGATTCAGTATGGTTTTTAGCTACTGGTAATTATATTCTCTTGCAACGATTGAAATGGTTTTTAGTTCCTTTTTTATGTAAAATGTTTTTATTTATATTTACATTTACATTTATATTTATATTTATATTTATATTTATATTTATAATTTAAACAATCTTATTGATAGCCTTTATAAGTGTAGAACATACTTGCTATCATATTGGTTAACTTTGTATTAAATCTTTAAACCACCCATCTCCATCGTGTATTAAATCTCTGCTCATTAACGGCCATCCTCCGGTTTCTGCTTTTGACACTTGCTAATTACTTTTTGGTGGAATAGTAATCAGAGAATGGATTTCACGGATATATTTGTCGCTCCATCGGTTTGATTCCTACTCAGAATCTTTCCATTATTGATGTAATCATCACCTCTAACTAGAATAAACAAATCACAATCAAAAAGACACGTTATTATTCTTTGAGTTCTTCTACATTATCTTTAGTATCTCTTTAT
Source organism: Ascoidea rubescens DSM 1968 (assembly GCF_001661345.1). Taxonomy (NCBI): domain Eukaryota; kingdom Fungi; phylum Ascomycota; class Saccharomycetes; order Ascoideales; family Ascoideaceae; genus Ascoidea; species Ascoidea rubescens. The sequence continues at coordinate 49,183 of NW_017962922.1, read as the reverse complement.
TTGTTATCTGAAGATGCCTTTCAGCTTAAAAAGAAGACACCATCAACATGATGAATCAGACTCAATGTCTGATTCTGATAATGAGACTGATCAAGCTCCCAAGGTGAAAAATAGAAGACCAGTTGGTACGTTGGCCAATTATCTTACTTAATATCATTTAATGATCTTTAAAACATAAAATTCTAACATAACTTTATAGAGAATAGTTTTACACAGCAACGTTTGAAGGCTTATCAGTATGTTCATTTTTCTCATTTTACTCTTTTTACCCAATCCAATGAACTAGTTTTTTACTAATTTTATCTCTTTAATTTTCCAATTTTTTTTTATTTTGCATCCTTACAAAGTCCTATAATAACCCCCAAAACTGTTATTCCATTATTATTAATCACTGCTATAATATTCATCCCATTGGGAGCCGGTATGCTTTATGGTTCTAACCAAGTCGAAGATTTAACTATTGAGTATACACAATGTGAAAGCCAGGCACCAATGAACCGTTTTGCTGAAATACCTGATGATTACTACGACTTTAGATTTAAAGAAGATATCTCAATAAAACCACAATGGAAATACACTGTAAACTTGTCTGAATCCGATCCTGAGGAAAATGGGTTATGCCATTTACAATTTCAAATCCCAAATGACATTGGGTCTCCTGTCTTCTTTTTCTACAAATTGAATAACTTTTATGCAAACCATAGAAGATATGTTGTTTCATTTAGTGAAGATCAAATTAATGGTAAAGCTGCTTCTCTTGACGCCATTAAAAATACAGTAGGTGCAAACTGCGAACCTTTATCTGTTGATAGCAATGGGACAAGATACTATCCATGTGGGCTAATTGCAAACTCATTATTCAATGACACTTTTACAATGCCCAAGGGTGTTAACCAGACCTCTATCGACTATGATATGACTCAAGAGGGTATTGCTTGGGAGAGCGATAAAAATAGGTTCAAGAAAACTGCGTATGATCCATCTGAAGTTGTTCCTCCACCAAATTGGATTAAACGATTTCCAAATGGCTATTCCGAAGAAAATATGCCGGATATTTCAACTTGGTATGAATTTCAAAATTGGATGCACCCAGCTGGTTTACCAACATTTTCAAATTTGTATTATAGAAATGATGACGACAAATTTTTAGAAGGAACTTATGAAGTCGTGGTTGGGCTACATTGGCCTGTCAAGCCATTCAATGGAAATAAATACATCTATATAACTACAAGATCTATCATCGGTGGCAAAAACTCGTTTTTAGGTGTTACTTGGATTGTGGTTGGAGGCATTTGTTTCCTTTTGGCTATCTTATTTCTAATCGTTCACCTCGTTGCACCAAGAAAGAGTGGTGATACAAGCTATTTGTCATGGAAAAAGGAAAAAGATATTTGATTGTCAAGCAATGAGGATAGCTGCTAAACACCTAGTGTATAATATAATAAAGCCTAATAAATCTCATGTCAAGCATCTACCTTTAATATTAGATCTGACTTTAAAATGATTGTTTTCTATGCATATTATTTTCATTTCTTTGTTTTACTCTTATTCTTACTATTCTCAATACTGTTCTAAATATTTTCCGTTTTCTTTCCTTGTTTTCTTTCCTTGTTTTCTATACCTGTTGTTCTTATAATCAGTTTATTCTACTTAGAATTACTTTATAAACACGTCTACATGAAAACCGTAACTTCCAAACCAATTGACAGCAAAAGAAGCACATGAAACAGCTTTCACGTGACGCAAAGCTTGATTCGAAATCTCTGTTGTTTTTTACATTTTTGTGAGTGCTGTTTTTTCTCCTGGAAAGCAACTTCAGCAGCTTTAAAAAAGCACTTTCTGCCAGATTTTATGCTAAAGTCCTTCCTGCTTTACAACAATGAGCAAATTTGATCCCAATAACTTGCCTTACGTTAATCCATCTACAGACCGTCGTGTTTGCATTATAACTGGCGGTAACAGTGGAATAGGTTGGTACACTGTTTTACATCTATATCTCCATGGATTTGTTGTTTACATTGGTGGAAGAAGTAAAAACAGAGTTGATAAAGCTACAATGGAAATTAAGAATGAAGCCATGAAAAGAAGGATCTTTTATTCCAAAGAGGAGTTGAATTCCAAAAAGTGTGGTGAATTGAAATTTTTACAATTGGATTTATGTGATTTGAACTCTGTTGAAACAGCGTCTATAACGTTCAAGAACCAAGAGTCTTCTTTAAATTTGCTAATCAATAACGCTGGTGTCATGGCCTTGCCATATTCAAAAACCAAAGACGGATTTGAAATTCAGTTACAGACTAATTTTATTTCACATTTTTTATTGACTCAGAGGCTAATTCCATTAATGGAAAAAAAAGATGTGATTGATCCTCGCATTATTTATTTATCATCAATTGGCCATAGATTTCAATTTTATCCATTTAATATGGATTCGACATTTAATTTCAAACCGAATATTCTATTTACTTGGTTTCGATATGGAATGGCAAAGACTGCTGGAATCCAGTATATGAAAATGTTATCCTTGAAAAATCCGAAAATATTAAGTGTTGCAGTTCATCCTGGATTTGTCATGAACACCAATTTATTTAGTTATTGGACGCGATTACCATTAATTGGAATTATATTTTGGATTTTTTTTCAAATATTTGGTTTCTTTTTTGGAGTAACAAATGAAGAAGGTGCTTATGCTACATTAAAGTGTGCATTATCAAAGGAATTGACTCCTGAAACAGATAACGGGAAATATTATGCTACTCATGGCATAGAAACTAATCCAAGTGGTGTTGCTTCTAGCATGGATAATGCTGCTGCTACATGGCTCTGGACGGTTCATAAACTAGAGGAACTTGGTTACCATATCCAAGAATTGTAGTGGCACTTTACTATGAAAAAAGTTGTAATATCAATTTATTCTAATATTTTATTTTTAATTTGCTTTATCCCTTTTTATTGTGTTTTTTTTTTCATTTTTTTTCTTCAATTTAATTCTAGATTTCTATTTTCATAATCGTCTTTTTAATTTTTTTTTCAATTTAAATTTGCTATTTTATCCTTTTGCATTTTCTGATTTTTATCTCTTGATCTGGTTTAAAATTTGGTCATTAGTTGTGTCTTATATCTTTTTTTCTCTCTTTGCCTTTTTATTTCTTTTTGTTTTAATTAGCTTTTAGGTTTTATTGATTAATCGCATTACCTTACCAATAGTTAATATCAGCAACAAATGTGTACTTGTTTTCACCATTAAATCTGGGAAAATATAATTGAAGCAAAAAAAAGTCATAAACTAAGAAAAACAACAGGCTTTTCTGATGTATTCTATTGTATCAAACCAAAACCAGATATTGGAGCCCTAAAAAGCCCTATTACTGAACCCAAACTCATGGATACACACGTGCATATGCTGGAAAATGGCAGCTTTGCAGATTTTAATGCGGTGTGGCGAATCGGGAAACATCCAACATTTGTATTTATTTTATCTTAGTAACAAAATGTGCTTAACATTTTCTTGCTCTGAAATATATTTCTCAAATTTACCTCTCAAATTAATTTACTGGTTTTGAAACTAAAGGTACAATAAACAAAATGTCCAACGTTGAAAGCAATGAAGACAATTCTGGATTAGATAGCGAGGCATTCTTAGCTCCCCAATACACTTTACTCTCTTCGGAAGATCTGGATTCAATTTCTGTGGATAAAATTTGTCAATTTTTTCATGATGCTGCAAAAGACGCTATCAAAACTAAAGATTTTATTTCTTATTCTACTTTGATTGACATTTATTTATCAAATTCAAACAATTACAATGATGATGAGATGGAAAAATTGTTGGCGACGTTACATGAGATTTTAAGAAATGATGTTGAATTCAATAATAATGAATTGATTTATGAAATTGGTTGGGATTTGCCTGAAGTTCTAATAAACTTTATAGAATCCTCTTCTTTTAAATTCAAAAGTTATCTTAGTAATGCTCCTTGTATAAAATCGTCCTTATCTATCTTTGATCTATTAGCAAGATATGGGAATCCGAAGGAATTATTTCTTAAGGCTTGCGAATTATTGTCATCCTTAAAATGCCACTTCAAGGAAAATCAAAATGACAAAGAAGATGAGCAAAAGGAAACCGGTGATGCTAATAAAGATGAAGAAAATCAAAATGAAGATCAATTGAATTTGGAACTCCTAGTCGACCAATTTTCGAATGATGAGCTTAAGGAAAGATTTTTTGATATCAAATTTCATTCTTTATTAGAGTTATTACTGGCTTCACTAAAGAGAATACATACGAACAGTCCTTCAAAGTTTTTAGTTATGGCAATAACCGCTCTTTTAAAACTATTAAACAATAATGTGGATGAGATACTTAATCTTTCTTTCTTAGCTAGAAGATTATATGTTTTTGCAAGAGATTATATACCTCCTTTACCATTGGATCCTCCTAAAGATAGTACCTTTGATAATATTTATCAATTTTCTGAAGACGAACTATATTTACAAAGAAAATTATTACAATCATTTATAACTCACTTAGCTGAATTATCCTTAAAATATACTGACCTAAGTTTATCTTTGAGTTTTTATTCACAATTACAGTTGAAATTCTCACTATGTAACAAACCAGTTATTTCCAAATCAAAATCAAATAAAGAAACTAGTAAAAATAAAACAAATAATAATGATTTTAGTAATGCGATTCAAAAAAACATTCGAAATTATAGATCCACTAATGATGAAATGTTGAAAGAGATCACTTTAAGATTGATGGAATTATCTCAATCATTTGATTTGAATTTGGAAGAAATATTTGAAGCTGATTTTATTAATTATTCAAAGGAATTATATTTAAAGATTTTACTGGAAAAAGGAACTTTAAATATAATTTCAAATTCAATTAAAGATCAAAATTTAAGAGAAGAATTTATAATCAGAGAGATTTTTAGGATTTCCAATGATGATTTTAAAAGAAATTCTTTAATTTCAATGAATGGTAATGGATTTTCAAAAAAAATTGGTAATGATAATGATAACGATGGCATTAAATTATCGAAGATTGGTTTACTATATATTTGTTTTTTTTCATTCAGTGAAAAATTAGACTCTAATGAAGAAATGACAAAGAAAAAAATTATTTCCTCATTGCTAAACTTCAAAGATGTTTTGTTATTATCTATAAGATTTTTAATTCCGGTTTTATCGATTTCAAATGATAAAAATCTCACGTTATCAGATTTTCTAAGCTTTAGAATAGCAGAAAAACGAAACACAGTGTACACTGAAATTAAAGACTGTATTCTTTTTGGTCTTTGGTTATCAATTTCAAGGGAGTGTCTTACTAATAATGATATTAAAGATATTTCAAAGGATAAAAATTTGAGAATTTTTTTGAAAATTTTATTGCAAACTTTAACAACTATTATTTCAGTTGATGAAAAGGAGAATAATATAAGACAATCGATTTATACGTTAATTGTAAAAATATTGTCATTAAGTGATGAAGAATTTTGCTGGGAGTTTTTAAAAGACTCAATAGAATTTTGTCCTTATTCGAATGCTAGAATAGCAATGGTTGGAATTTTAAAAGATTTATTGACTAGAAATAAACCAGTTATCAAGGATAGTATTTCAAATATAGAGGAAAATTTGAAAGGAATGAAAATAGGTGAAAACCCTTCAGAAGAAAAAACAGAAATTCTAAAACAATCTCAATCCCAACCACCATCTTTACCACCCAGAAGTTCTAAATTCATCACTTTAACGAATCCAAGGTTGCAAGAGATTATTGAGTTATTCAAACGTTCAGTGGAGGAGACTTTTACTGTTTCTATAAATAAGGATGACGATGAAAATTTCACCATAAGTCTAGATCTGGAATCTAAGAAATCTAAATACACAAATGGAATTGATGAGAATGATTTCAAATTGTTATTGACATATTTAAATTTGTTGATTGGAATTAAAAATATGGTGCCCAAGGAGATAATTCAAAAAGATGTGGTTAGCCTTATTGAAGAAACAGTTAAGGAATTCAAGGAGGTTGCTGGAAAGAATCCCAAGGAAAACTCGCCTAATGTGGATCTTTTATTATTTATTTTAGAGAATTTTAGTAAATAATATCAAGCCATCGATTATATATGATGATTATATATGATGTTGTAATGAAAGTTAAATTTAAGTATATATTAAGTATTTTTTGTGTAGAAATTCCGAATTACAGTTTAAAGGTATTGCTTCAACTTTCATGTGCTTGCAGCAAGAACCTGCACGTTTTTAGACTTGTGTCTTTGGTCTTTCAGGGCTAAAAAAAATCAAGGAGCAATGAGTAAACAACAACATAATCCAGCGCTACAATAATAAAGCAACTGCTTCTGAATTAAATAACACTCAAAGGCTAACTTATTATAATTGTCAATTGACAAATAACGAGAATAGTGATAAGAGAGCACTCAAAATGATAGATGAACCAAGACTATTTGAATCCTTGGGAAAGAATCCCAATTTTATTGATCCAATAAAGAGAATTCATGATTCAGTTGGAACTGGATATTTTCAGAATTCATTGGCAATATACAATTTAAAGAAAATTATGAATAGAATAATTGAGTTGACCAGTTCAATTGAATGCCCTGAAAACTGTTTGGATGCTAGAATTGTTGACTTTGACCATGAGATATCAACCAACTCTACTATATTAACATCGAGCAATGGTCTAATCAAAGGTGCAGCATTCTCATTCAATAAATCTAAGGACAGTGGTGGTGATAAAGCTGTTAGTAATGTTTTACAATTATTAGATGTTCTTAGTAAGTATGCGGATGAGATCCCACCATTTCAAGGGCCAAGAAGATATGGAAACTTAGCTGACAGAGATTGGCATAAAAGAGTTGCAAATAATATTGACAATTTATTGAAAGAGTTGTTAATTGAACCGTTTTATAAAGGACCATCAGCAGATACGTTTTTAATTGAAATCAAATTCTATGTATTGAATTCATTTGGATCCAAAATTAGACTAGATTATGGAACTGGGCATGAGTTAAATTTCATTGCATTCATTGGTGGGTTGTGGATGTGTGATGTGATTAAGAATGTTAAAGGAGTTGATTTTATTTTAATTTTTAGCAGATATTATGATTTGGTGCGAAAGTTGATATTGAATTATACATTGGAGCCAGCAGGCAGTCATGGAGTTTGGGGATTAGATGATCATTTTCATTTTTCATATATTTTAGGAGCATCACAATTTGTTGGCAAGAAAGAATTATTTGAAAACGATAATGAATTCAAAAAACCTATGATAATAAGAAAAGCAGATGATAATAATAGTATTCATAATAATAACAATAATAATAACAATAACAATAATAATAACAATAACAATAACAATAGCAAAGTGATACCAGAACCATCGAGTTTTTTAGATTTAAAAGAGTTGAAAAAATATCAAACCAAAAACTTATTTTTTAATTCTATTTCATTTATTATTAAAGTTAAACGAGGGGCATTTTGGGAACACTCTCCTATGCTATATGATATATCTGGAATTAAAACATGGAGGAAAATATTGAGAGGGTTAATGAAAATGTATTATGAAGAAGTGTTGGACAAGTTCCCTGTTATTCAACATTTTTATTTTGGTGGGGTATTGTATCCTTGGATTGAGATGCATACAGGCAAGCTATTGCCCGAGAATATACCAGAGGAACTATTGAACAGCAATGATAACTGCAACAAACAGGGGAAAAATGACTACAAAAACAAACATGAAGGATATGAATATGAAAATAATAATCTACGAAAGATTCCTGTCGAGCTGAGATACAATAAAGACACATTAAATTCTAGCTTAGATTTCAGTCCAGTTACGGTCTTGCCAAACCTGGAGAATAATAATGGAAGCGGAAACACCAACGACAGCAGCTATTCAAACTTAAGACGGTTATCAGTGAATTCAATTGAAAGCTACAAACATTTAGTCAACACCTCCACGAGTCCTCCAAGATCGCCGATAAACATGGCCAGCATGGGGAACATGGGAAACATGAATGCCAGATCGCTCCACAAAAAGAGGGACATTAAAATCAATAGCTCCAGAGCCCGGGGCATGAACAACAGAGGCAGTAGAGGCAGCACAGGCAGCAGAGAAAGACCCCAGCCAGAAGACACCGTCGTGACAAAAGCACCTTGGGCCAGGTAACTGGAACGTACCAGCGCAGCGGTTCGGCGGCAAGCAGCCGGGAGCTGCCCGCAGTCCGGTGGAAAGCAGTGGCAAACCACGTGTGCCGGCCAGTGGCTGCGGTTGGTGGTGGATTTGCCCCAGAGCTCACTGTTTGGGGAACCACCACAGACCTCACAGACCTCAAACACCTCTCAGACTTCACAGTGTTGCCAGTGCTATTCACTTTTGTTTTTGAGCCAACTAATCAACTTCATTTTCCACTTCTTCACCAACAATGTCTACTCCGGCCAGAAGACGTCTCATGAGAGATTTCAAGGTATGTTACCTGCTGGGTTATTTTTTTTTTCTGTTTTTCGATAGTTACTAATCAATCCTGACAATTAGAGAATGCAAAGCGACCCCCCAGCTGGATTGAATGCTTCTCCATTACCTGACAATGTTATGATATGGAATGCTGTTATCATTGGGCCAGCTGACACTCCATTTGAAGATGGTACTTTCAGATTGTCCTTGAAGTTCGATGAACAGTACCCCAATAAACCTCCATCAGTGAAGTTTTTGTCCGAAATGTTTCATCCAAATGTCTACAATTCTGGTGAATTGTGTCTTGATATTTTACAAAATAGGTGGTCTCCTACCTATGATGTCTCCTCAATATTAACCTCTATCCAATCTTTATTAAATGATCCAAACATCGCTAGTCCTGCTAACGTTGAAGCCGCCAATCTTTATAAAGATCATAGGTCTCAATACACCAAAAGAGTTAGACAAACAGTTGAAAAAAGCTGGGAGGAAGATATTGGATTGGACGATGATGTTGAAGATATATCTTCAGATTCCGAATAGAATTGACATGCTGTTTGTTTTGTTTTATTTTATTTTATTTTTATTTCTTGGATTTTGTTGTGAGTTATTGCCTTTTTGTTTTTTTGTTTTCTGTTTTTTTTATTTATTCTTAAAGTTTGGAATTAAAAGCCTGAGATGGAAATTTTCAAATTGTAAATCTTTCATTTTATTATTGATTTTACATTTGATTGTTCATTAATTCATATTAATTTTTTAGTCTTTTAATCTTTCAATTTTTTAATTTTTTAATTTTTTAATTTTTGTTTTTATTTTGACTTGTTTTTTCTTTGATTTGTTGACAATTTGAATTTTTAGTGTATTTGGTTTTTATAATACTTGCATTTCTTTTACTGTTTTATAACTCTTAATAATTTTTCTATTTTTTTCCTTTTTTTAATAGTTTAGTATTCTTTCATTATATCAATGAAAAAACAATACATGATGTATATACAAAGTGAAGAAAAAAATGAATATTTACAAATTGATAATAGAAACAACACAATATTACTAAAACTCTTAATGTAATTATATATAAATATGTCAATTAAAAGAAAAAAAACCCACTTGTAATTAAAACTGCTGATCAAATACTTGTAATTCATGACAGGACAAACATAGAACATAAAAAAAATTAAAAAGAGTTGCCCCCAAAGCCAAATCCACCAGGACCAAATCCACCAGGTGGACCAGGTGGACCATTAAAACCATTATCAAAAGGTGTTGATCCAGGATAATTAGGCCCAAAATTATTTTTATTAAACCTATTATCATTTAGAGAAGGATTGGCTGGCAATCCTTGACCAATTGAATTCAATTGATCGCCTCCAGTCATTGGATCATCATATCGAGAGTTGAAAGGATGATTGTTATTTGCTTTGTTATTTTGTGGGTTGAATAGTGGATCATTTCGAGTGGGATACATTCCCCCAGATGATCCAGGACTGGAAAAATCAGATAAAGGATCCAAATATGGCTTCATATTGGGATATTTTCCTGTTGGAGGATTCAAATCTTGTTCACCTATTGAAAATGGTTTTGCATTACTTTTCTCTTGATTGATGTCGCCTTTTGGTGACTGCAACTGATACTCATCTTCGAAACCTGGGGGAGCTTCAGGATTGGCTTTGGAAGAGTTTCTGCCTGAAGACATAGAAAAAAAAATAATAAACAGAGGATAAAATTGAAATTTAAACTAGAATCGAAATTAAAAGTACAAGGAAGATAAAAGTAATCTAAAATAGAAATTGATACTAATACTGATACTGATATTGATGTTAAAAGTGAAATCGAATTGAAAATCAAACAATCAATGATCAAATTGCAATCTTTTAACTATCCCTTTATAAAGGCGTGATGATATCGCCTTTTGGTTCTGGAAATGGGATGGTTATGAGCCCGATCGAAAATTTCAAGCCCTAGCTTCTCAGGGCTCTAACGTTGTCGGGTCTTAATGAAATTGAAAAGTCACGTTTATTGTGCCGGACTTCCCCGAAACACGTCTTTCCAGAGGTATATAGCCATTTGGATTATGGGGATGTTGAGAATTGGTGGTATAATCAGGATTGAACGACCACTTCAACCATAGTATTTATCACAGTTACATTATTCAATTATCCAGAACCGGTGGAAAGAAACAAATTACAATTGAACCAGTTGCTTTCAGCTGCAAAATGAAACCATAGAAAAACTCGACGTGTTATTATCCTCTCTATTTTTGCAATATCATAGCGGCGTCAGTTATTTTGAATTTATTTTCTTAATATTTGCTTTGACTGTTCTTTGCATTTTTGGAAGATCAAATATTCCAATTGTCCGAATCAGAATCATTATTAGGACCAAAGCACTAACTTGACAGTTATTGTTTGTGGTTGCTATAAAAAGATCAAAATGGATCGAAAGGAGTTATTTTCTTCATTAAGGGAGACTGCGTGACAGACTGCGTGACAGACTGCGTGAACTTTCTCATCGCAAAACACGTATTTTTTGTTACAATTTTTCCTTGCTTTTTGAGTCTGATTCTCGCGTTTCTGCGCCACAAATCACTTTATTTGGACATCACTAGCCTCACAACTTTTGCGTGAATTGCGATTAATATTGAATTATTGGTGTTGGGTTCATCTTTCTAACTTTTCTATCACTACTTAATCTTTCGTTTTTTTCTCGTTCACCCTTCATTTACTTTATTTATTATTTTGAGTATATTTATTTTGGCTTAAAAATGACCATAAGCTCTGTCAATACTGATCATGCTGGTGCCCAATTGTTAAATCAAAATAATGATTCTTTTGTTAAAATGATCGATCTACCTTCAACACAAGACTTTGTTGAAATAAATCAAAGTGATTCTGAAATTTCAACTCAAGAACCAAAAAAAATTTACGACAATTCTAATTCCAATAATACCACTAACAATAATATTACTTCACCGATTAACACAATCATTGCCACAACTAATGGCAAAAATAATGAAAAAGTTACTGAGAATTCATTCTCAAAACAAACTTCACCTAAAGAATCAGAAGATTCTTCGACATCAAGAAACCAATCTAGGAGTCACTCCCCTACAAATTCTGAATATTCAAGCTCTGATTATAATTTAGCTAACTATGCAGGCTATGACATCGATTCAAAGCCAAATCAAGATAAGAAAAAAAAATACTTATTGTCTTGTGTTCAACTGAGTAATACCCAACAAAATAAAATAATCCTTGAATCTCAGATTTATAAAAGATACACTTATCTATTATCCTTGACTGATTTATTTAAACTTTTTTTTAACTCGAAAGCTGAAAAGGATGAAAATTTTAAAAAGTTGTTGAATACTGTGAATTTGAAAATCCAAAATGGAAAACGAAGAAGGAAAACTGAAAAAGAAGAAGATGCTGAATTACTAAGTGATGAAAAAAATGAAAATACTTCTAATATCTTTGAATTCACTCAATCTCCTGGCTATATTAATGGTTTATTGCGTTCTTATCAAGTCCAGGGGTTAAACTGGTTAATTAATTTATACGAATACAATTTATCTGGAATTCTTGCTGATGAAATGGGTCTAGGCAAAACTTTACAAACCATTGCTTTATTGGGTTATTTAAGGTACATAAAATGCATTGAAGGCCCTCATCTAATCATTGTACCGAAATCTACTTTGGATAATTGGTTCAGAGAATTCAAACAATGGACTCCACAAGTCAACGTTTTACTTTTAAACGGTGATAAACAAACAAGAGCGGATATAGTCAAGTCTAGATTATTGCCCTGTGATTTTGATGTCGTTGTGTCTTCATATGAGCTAGTTCTAAGAGAAAAAGCTGCTTTGAAAAAATTTAACTGGGAATATGTAATTATTGACGAAGCCCATCGAATTAAAAATGAGAAAAGTTTACTATCTCAAGTAATTCGATTATTTACCTCCAAAAACAGATTATTAATCACTGGTACTCCTCTACAAAATAATCTTCACGAGCTTTGGGCATTATTAAATTTTATATTACCCGATGTTTTTTCTGATTCTAATACATTTGATGAATGGTTTCAAAATTCAAGCAACAACGGTGTCGCCAAAAATTCAGATGAAAGTCAAACAGAGATAAATAACTCGGAGGTTTTGGACACAGAAGAAGAAAAAAAAGTTAACCAACAACGTTTATTAGTTCAACAACTACATAAAGTTCTTCAGCCTTTTCTTTTACGTCGTATTAAAGCCGACGTTGAAACTTCTCTACTTCCCAAGAAAGAACTTAACTTATACTTGAAAATGTCTGACATGCAGAAAACATGGTATAAAAAAATACTTGAAAAAGATTTTGACATTGTCAGTGGTGCAAAAGGTAATAAAACGAGATTATTAAATGTTGTGATGCAGCTTAGAAAGTGTTGCAATCATCCTTATCTTTTTGAAGGTGCTGAGCCGGGTCCTCCTTTTACCACTGATGAACATTTGGTATATAATTCTCATAAATTAAAGGTTTTAGACAAATTATTGAAAAAATTGAAAGAAGATGGTTCCAGAGTGTTGATTTTTTCTCAAATGTCTAGAATGCTAGATATTTTGGAGGATTATTGTTATTTAAGGAAATTTAACTATTGTCGAATTGATGGTCAAACTGAGCACTCTGATAGAATTAAGGCAATTGATGATTACAATGCGCCTAATTCTGAAAAGTTTTTGTTTTTATTAACTACCAGAGCAGGTGGTTTAGGCATTAATTTAACTTCCGCAGATATTGTTATTCTTTATGATTCAGACTGGAATCCTCAAGCTGATTTACAAGCCATGGATAGAGCGCATAGAATTGGTCAAAAAAAACAGGTCAAAGTTTTTAGATTGGTTACAGAGAATGCTATTGAGGAAAAAGTATTAGAGAGAGCAACTCAAAAATTGAGATTGGATCAATTAGTTATTCAACAAGCCAGAAATTCTGGAGATCCATCCACGGCTTCCACTCAGCACAATAAGTCAACCACAAAAGATGAATTAATTTCAATGATTCAACATGGTGCACAAGATGTATTTGAATCTGCAGATAAATTCACTCCCGTGTCTGATATTGATATTGAAAATATACTAAAAAAATCAGAAGAAAAAACCAATGAGCTAAATTCTAAATATGAAAAATTAGGATTGGATGATTTACAAAAATTTACTTCTGATTCTGCATATGAATGGGATGGTAAAGACTTCAAAAAAGTCATCCATCAAAAAATCAAAGGGCCTCTGGGAGCCTTCCAATGGATCAACCCTTCCAAAAGAGAAAGAAAAGAGAATTATTCAGTTGACATGTACTATAGAGATGTTTTAAATAGCAACAGTGGCCGGCCTGCAAAAGAAAATAAAATCAAAGCCCCAAAACAATACTCAATCTACGACCACCAATTTTATCCTCCTTTACTTCATGAATTATTAGAGAAAGAGAAAAATTTTTATAAAAAACGAATCAATTATGAAGTAGCTTTAGTTGAAGGACCTCCAACAACTTTTGAAAAAAGAAAAAATGAACAAGCTTTACAACAGTTAGCAATTAGAAATGCTGAACCATTGACTGAAAATGAAGAAAAATTAAAAAATGAATTGCTTACACAAGGGTTTGATAACTGGTCAAGACGAGATTTCACAACCTTTATTCATTTGAGTGGAAAGCATGGAAGAACAAATTTGAAATCTATTGCAGCAGATTTTGAAGGCAAAAGCTATAAAGAAATCCTAGATTATAGCAAAAAGTTTTGGAACAATTTTACTTGCATAGATAACCATGATAAGTATATAAATCAAATTGAAGTTGGTGAAGAAAAATCAGAAAAAATCAAGTTACAAGAGAAAGCTCTTATTCGGAAAGTTGAGAGTTATCATATTCCATTATTTGAATTGAAGTTATTATCCCCCCCTAAGACAGCTAACAAAAAGTTATTCAGTGAAGACGAAGACAGATTTTTAATTTTAATGTTGTATAAATATGGAATTTCTACAGAAGATTTATATGATAGAATCAGAGAAGAAATTCGAAAATCTCCCATTTTTGCTTTTGATTTTTTTCTTAAAAGTAGGAATAATAATGAATTATCAAGAAGATGTCAAACACTATTATCCTGTTTAGTGAAAGAACACGAGTCAGAAGAAAATCAAAGAATCAAAATAAAAACAAAAGTAAAAGGAAAAGCAAAAACAAATTCAAAAGCATCAGCAGAAAAAGTTTTGCCTTCTAATGGTTCTAGGAAACGAAAATCATCATCAATTGATGATGATTTGTCATTACCAAAAAGCAAAAAACCATTTGCGAACAAAAGATCAACCAATGGTTCAAAACTAAGCAGTAATGGAAATGGGGTATCCACTAATGGGAAGCCTACAACCAGAGCGAGAGGAAGAAAAAGAAAGAATGTTATAAAATAAAAATTTTATCCTCCCTTTGTTTTTTATGAAAACTATTAAAATAGATATAAAACTACCACTTTGCATGAAAAAATCATTAATCAGCCAAAGTATATATTGTATATTAATAAACACTATAAAAGTTTCTATAAGACATTGAAAAATACATGAAAAAATACTTTTTTTTAATATGCAGTTGTTTGTGAAGCTCGAAGATGATCGGGCTTCTTTGGAACTATCGGTGCGACTTTCGTAGATGTATTTCCAGGTTTATTAAATTGAGGATCTGATAAATTATTTGCTTTGAGATTTTGTTTCTTAACTGGAATTAAAGGGGCACTGTTCATTCCCAATTGATTAATAAAAATTGGATTTTTCGAATCGGGGTTTTTATTGATCTCAATGGAGGAATTACTAGTCAAACTTTGAACTCTTGAAATACTATTGGTTCGTTTATGGGATTCATTAAAAGTGTCACTAGATGATTTTGCTGATGATTTTGATGAAATCTTGTGAAAAAATTCTGTGCTTTGAGACAAAGATTGAAAAGTTGGAGCGCTATTTGGGTTATTTGTTGGTTTAGCGATTTTGCTACTAATTTTAGAACTATTGGAACTAGTTTTTTCTCCTTGTTTTTTAGTGGAAACTGATGGTTTTGAAGAAATGCGTTTGGGCTGTAAAATCATATCAGAATAACCAGGAGGAAGGTTTTTGCGTGGAGCTGGTGGAACAGGCGTTGAATTTTTACTTTCATTTGATGGTAGAGATGGAACTCCAAAACTGTTAAGAGTAGAAGTTCGGGCAGGTATCTTAGGTGCAATTTCTTCGTCAGAAGAAAGTTCTGATTGTGACTGAAAACTAGATATGGAAATCAATTCTGAACTTTGAGCTGCGTTTTTATCCAAAGTATCTTTTTTGACGCTAGAGGCACTTGATAAAGCACTTTGGTTATCAGCATAAGTTTGTGAGAGTCTAGTGTCATAAGTAAAAGACTTTTTGTTCAATAATGGAGATGGCGAGTTATTTCTACTTTCAATAACAGTAGTTGTTTTCTTTATTTGAGCAATATTATTTGGACCGTCTAAACCTTCTAAATCAATGAGCAAGTCATCGTTGTTGTTTTGATGAATTACTCTGTATTTTTCGTATAGTTCCTTTGAAAATTTTTCTCTTAGCTCGTAATTTACCACTTTGGCTGTAGCCTTGAATGCTGCAAACACAGGTTTATGATCGGAAAACATAACTGTTGGAATGGAATTATAAGCCAATGGTTTTAAGGCGTTACCTCTGTATAAAACTCTATCTGTCCAAGATGGTACTCTCTGTTTTTCCGAAGTATCATACCTATTAGTGTTATTATCAAATTTATAAGTTGGTCTGAATTTGATTTCCATTTCATCAAAATTTCTAAAAGCGCCATTTTTGTCGATCTCAGCTAGTAATTGATCATAGTTCAAGAGATCTTCAAAGTTGACATTTTCCTCATCTTCTAGTCTTCCCCTGACTTCGAAATTATCCAACTCAACTCTATAATTTAAATCACCTAGCCAAATTATAGCTTCATGATTAAATATTGATTGATTTTTAGTAAATTTCAAGCTGTGTACTATCATCAGGTAGTCATCATTGCGGTCTTTAACGTTTAATCTTCCAGCAGCAAGATGTGAATTTATAAAACAAAAGCTCGTGGAGCCATAGTTGAATCTAATTGCAACAGCACCTTTATTTCCAGAAATTCCCATTAAACCAGTTTTTTTATTTGAACCTTCAACTCTTTTGATGTTTTCGACTTTGCTTGTTCTTAGAAAAAATAGGAAAATTAACGAAGACATTTGTTCTGCTCTTATAAGAGAAAATTTGATTCCCTTATCTTCACCATATTTATTCAAAACGTCACCAATAATATCTTGCCAAACAATTGACTGGGAATTATCGCTGTTCAAGATACTTGCAGCATTTAGTTCAATAACTTCCTGGAAGCCTATGATAAATATATCTGGGATAAATTTGTCTTTAATTGGAAATAGCCATTCAATGAAATGCAAAGGGTCATCCTCATTTAATAGTTTATTAAAATTTGGAGTCAATCCGTTGACATTGAATGTGCCGACAAAAATATTCAAGTTTTCAAAAGTTGTAAACTTGGATTCAATTTTGGATAATTCATCATTGACATAGTCAGCTATAGGATCAAATAAATGAACAGGACTTTGTTCTGCTAATCTTCCTAATAATGTGTCAATAGTTAATTGCCTGCCTTTATCAACAAAATTGTTGATGTACATTCTGCTGACCGATTTTGTTGCATCAGATAAGGCTAAACTTAAGGACATTTTCCCAGATCTTGAAAATGAAGACTTTAAAGCATTTGTGCCGGTATATATTTGAGAGATTTGATCACCATTATCGGCCCATAGTACGTTGTGTTTTTTGAAAAAATCAAACTCACTGGGTAAAACTAGTTTATAATCATCTAGAATCATATCAAGTATTGCATTTGATATTACTTGTTGGATTAAGTTTGTTCTATCGAGGCAATCAAGACAGTTTGTTCTAAATGCGCCCTTTTGTCTTGATAAAGTTTGTTGTTGAGTCAAGTCATAGGAAAAATAACCAAAAAGATACATGTTGCTTTTAATCAATGGAATAACTCTTTTGGCCATTTGGTAGCCTTGAGTTTTTGTTTCTTGATGGAAGTCAAAGTTACAATAGTCAACTGGCTGTTGATTTTTATTTAAATTATTCAAATAATGAATTAATTTCGAAAAGCTTTTGGACAAGGGGACTTCAGATGATTTTGATTTGGATAGAAGATTGACAACATGAATGGAGCCATAGTTTTGCATTAGATCTTCGAAATGCTTTAAGAAAATAGGGGTAGTTGCTTCTAAGGATCTAGTTATTTGAACCTTTGGGGTGGATAAATTTAAAGATTGTGTTTCTTGTTCCCAAAACAAAGGAATTGAACCTCTGATTTGAACAAAAGAAAATACAATATGGTCTATTAAATGCAAAATTATCTCAGTTTCAACGAAATTTGCGACATTAGAGTCGTCGTCAACACCTCTTGCATTGTATCTCGTACCTGCTCTTTTCCAGCTTTGTTTTGAAATTAAAGTCAAGTCGGCTTTATATTGTTTAATATTTGATTGGAATGTTTTTGCAAAACCCCTTATAACAGTTGTTAAAAATCCATTATTGTCAAGAATTTTCTTAAAATCAGTGGATGATTTATTTCTGAATTGAATCATTTCAGTCATCATGAATGAATTCCACATATATTCATCTTGATAGTTGTCAAAACTTAAAGAATTTGATACGACCCCTCTAGTCTCCAAGTTGTTTGTTAAATCGAAATCCGAGGAATAGTAAAAAGAACCATTGCTTAACAATTTTTGTAAATCCAAACAAGGATGATCGATTAAATTTATATTAGGTTCTGTGGCAGTAAAAGTATCAAAAGTGCTGAGATTAATGCTATTGTTGTTGTAGTTGTTATTTATGAAATTATTGGTGTTGATTTGGTTTAGATTGTAGTTATCCCATTTGGCATCATTCAAGCAAAAGAACTCAACTGATAAGATTCTATTAATGGAGTGATGAGCTAGAGGAGTAGCAACCTGATACTTGGAGGTTATAGCACATAGAAAAGTATTTAAACCAATGTTAATCAAACCAAGAAAGCCATGAATTTCGTTTTTTGATAGTTTGACGAGGCCTTTTCTACTTAAATTGATGACATTTAGATCAAGCAATTCCACATGAACTGAGGTCCTGGAAGAATTGGAGCTCAGAGAGCTAGATTTCGTATATCTAAATAGGAGAGCATGCGTCTTCGATGTCAAGATGAGTGTTCTAGGGTTTCGGTTTAAGTATATTTTCATCTTTGGTTGATGGTGGAGAAACTGGTAGGAAAGCTGTTGATGTTGTGCCTCAGATCAAAGATGGATGGAGTAGTAAATGCTGTCGCTCAGCTGGAGGTCGGAAAGAGCTTGTGTTACCCGTATGCGCAGTACACAGCCTTTTCCGCACAAATATACAGCCGGGTCACGAAATGTTCCAAGATAAAGGGATTGGGAGACGAGTTCCGAACTGTTCTCAGAAGCAATCTCAAAGCATTTTCAAACTGGGTCAGACAAACGTCAGATGAATCTTCGCTCGACGAAGGTGTTGAATTTGAAAGTGAAGCTCTCAGGTATTCTGATGTAAAAAAACATAGTCAGGACTGATAGAAAAGGATTTCTTTTCAGCAAAATTCGGTCATTTGTAGGATGTTTCTATCAAAGCTTTTGTAACTGAGGTCACTGGTTTTGTTGGTTTAGATATTTTGCCAGACTTATTAAATGTATCCCCATCAGGTCATAATAATATTGCTGTATTTGCTCATGTCTGGACTGAAACAGAACTTAAGGGTGTAGAGAAAATTTAGAAGATGCAAAACTTATAATGCATGGAAAGGTTTTTTTGACAATAGAATCAAAATATTTCTTGGTATTTCGTCACAGGCCCAATTTAGCGATAAAAGCAAAGATAAATTTATTAATCCTGTCAGCAGTTTTGATTACATTATTCATAACGGTGCGTTAGTTCATTGGGATTATTTCTACTCTAAGCCAAAGCATTCTAATGTTATTTATACTGTTAATCTTAATATTTATAAAATTGGAAAACATAAATTTTTTCATTTGTTTTTACAACTTCAGCAATTGATACAAATAATTTTTTAGATTTATTTGAAAAATTAATTGAAAAAGGTAAAAGTGGTGCTCTTGAATCTGATACATTGCATGGGTCTACTACTGGGCTCAGAACTGCTTACGGACAAAATAAATGGGTAGCTGAATATACAGTAAACAAGCTGGTGAACGAGTTCCTTCTGGCTCCATAATCAGACCTGGTTAAATTAATGGGGATATGGAATCAGGTTGTATAAGCACAGATGACTTTCTTTGGAGAATGTTGAAAGATTGTTTGCAAATTAATTATTTTCCTTAAATATCCAATAATGTCAATCATGTATCTCCTAACCACGTTGCTAGAACTGTTGTTGCTGCAACATTTAGTGCTGATAAAAGTGTTAAGATGTGCCATATAACTGGATACCCAAGAATAGTATTTGAAACCTCATCCACAATTCACAGCTGTCGATGTCTCTGCTGGAAAAGATACTGATTTTAACCAAATAGGTATTTATATTAGTTACCTTAACACTGTTGGCCTTTTAGATTCACCAGCACAAAAAGGTACATTGCTGTAAATAAAATTAGCTAAGGAAACTATTGATTTCGCAAAATTAAGAGTGGCAGGTTTTCGTGGAAGAACTAAAAAATAATAATATGCTTTGTCGAAATCAATATGAACTCTTACAACACATATACCTACAAATTGGTTTTCATGAAAGTATGTATTTGTGTTTATATATGCCTTCAAATATTTTTTTAGTTTTTAATTAATGCTGGGTTTTTAAAATTGATAGAATTTTTTGGGCTATAATCTAATTTCTTCCTTCTTTAGTAATTTTTTGGTGCTTACGCTTCGAAAGTGTCTTTTTTGGCTGGTTCTTTCGTTTTTTCTGTTTTGTAGATTTCACCCTTAAATTCTCATTCTCTGAATTGAAGTAATTTTTTGCAATATCCACAAACTCATTTTTCTTGCTGTTTAAAAACCAATCTGATATCATGGTGTACGACGCTTGATGAAATATCACATTATGAAGAGCATTGCAATCATTCCATAGGTCTTTAGTGAAATCATTATCCTTCCCGTTTTTCTTCATGCCAGTGCTAGTTTTTCTTCATTGTCTATTGTTACTAATTGTCGAGGACCCGAAGTCTATAAAATAAAAATGATTTTTTTTTATATTTTTCCAGGCTCACTTCCTTGTAGGATTTCTTCAATTTCAAATTGCTTAATATCATTAGAAATTTGTTTGGCATTGTTAAGCAATTTTTTCATTTCCTCATGTTCCTCATCTGTCAAGTTTAAATCTGGAGCGATATCATTTTTATCGTTAAACAATTTGAAGTAATGATTTTGTAAATTATATGATTGGCGAATTAATTTTGTATTGTTTTGCTCTGAAATCCGTAGGGCATCTAAAATTTTTAAACATTTGAATTTATTTGCTTTTCGCTCAACAGAAGATAATCGGGACTTAAATAAATATTGTTTTAAAATAAATGAAGTAAGAACAGCAACGGATGAGCAACCATCAATATTGGGTTTTGACATGTTGAGAAGTTTGCATTTAATGTCCATCTTTTCATGTTACAAATGTTTATTCCGTAAACATCCTCTGATATTTTTACATCAAATGAAAACTCGAAAATTAAACAGTGTGAGTAATCAGATATAATTCCGGCATTTGTTGTGCCCAATAAACATTGGAAAATTCCTTGGGATAGAATATTTTTGAATGGATTGATTTTTGATGAAATTTCGTTATTTTCAAAGTGTGCTTTAACAAATTTTTGAAAATAATTTTTGAAAATAATTTTTGATATTCGGCAATTTAATTTCCACTGGAAATATGATATCTCCGTTACTAGTTAGTTGGAAGCAGGTGTCTGGAATTACTGTGAATTTTATGTCTTTGAATTGTGTATTTGCATCCTTAATATCCTTAATTTTGAGATGTTTACTAAGAACACGATGACCTAACTGTAGTTTTTGCGGTGATATCAAACTGCTGATAGGATTTAGAATGCGGTGTAATAAAATTTCATAGATATTTTGTTCATCACTTATAATGATATCTGTTTTATTAAAGAAATCTAATGGTGCAAGTATCCTGTTCGGGGTTTTGGTAATATAGTTCAATAGCTCTTGTAGCCAAAGTCTCATTTCGGAGTTGGAAAATTCATTTTTACCATTTAAAATCACCATATGAAAATGATCGTAAATAGAGTTATTTCTATTGGTAGAAATTGATGAAGTTTGATACGGCAGGATTTGCACAAAAGAGTCGTTTGAATTTTTTGAGGTTGGTTTGATTTGTAATTTTTGGATTGTGTTGTCTTGTTGTAAGTTGGGATAAGTTATGGAGAGAAATGTGCTGACTGAGAAAAAATTTACTATATAGTCTATCACAACATCGTTTGTTATTTCCATTTCATTTTGGGTTAGGTTTTGAAGATTTTTTGTTAGTGAATTTAAGAGAATTTCATTGTTTTGATTGCTGTGCATTAATCTGTATATGTTTCTAATCACCAGTTGATAGGTTTGAGGAAAAACATGATGATTTCCAAAATTTGGTTTATGATTAACCAATTTATATGGAACTATAAGGGAGCTGATATTTCTAAATATTGGAAGCTGTAGTTGAGATAGGAAGAGGTAAGCTTTCTCATGAGTGGTTGTAGTTTCATATTGTGTGTTGAATTTTTTTTGAAATAAATACCCATTTTGAGCTATAAACTTGTAAAAATCGCTTGCTGATCCGGACTTTTTAAATGAGTTGTATTTTTCTAAAAGGTTGTTAATTGACCATATTGATTTGTCAATAATGGTCATTTCATCATTCTTCTCTGGTTTATTTGATGGCATTGTATGGTTTTTTTGACAAACAGGTGGGCAACAGAGTGGATATTATTAAGAGATTTACATGTATCAGAAATTCAATGGGAACAAAGGTGATTTGAGCAACCAGTTGGTTTGTATATTGGTGATATCTAATTACTGCTGCAATTGTGTTACTTCTGAGACACTGCGATGATGCTGGGGTAAGTGTAATATTTAACGGGATCATCCAGCATCCACCGATAGTTTGCAACTATATTATGCACTGCAATTTTAACCAATGTTTGAACCTCAGAGATATTCATACACATCTCACAAATAGAAACTTATGAAGACTTACTCTAGGTGCCTAACTTAATGCCCAAGAAGTTTGTCAATATGTTTTAGTTATTGATGGTTTTGATTATAAATTGTTAATTGAATTCCAGTGTAGGCACTAACATATTGTTGTTGTTTTATACGTGAATATAACTAGCCCTCATTAAGGTTTTATATTGTTAAATTCTTACTGTGGATAGAATGATGATTTTCATAATTTTTTGATTAGAGACTTCCCTTTCTGCAACCTTTGTTGTTAAATGTATAAAAAAAAAAGAGGCAGCAAAAAACGAAACATATCGTATCACCTAAAAGAAACTATAGATATAAACTGATAAAATCCTTAGCTATTCATCGGCCCATTCACTACTTCTTCACTATACATTGAACTTGAAGCCATCACTAAATCCAAAACATGACTAAAAGTCATTATGGCATTCTTATCAACATGGTCTTGAAACACAAGACATGCAGAAACTCCATCATTACTGGCATTATAGATGAAAGCTTTCATCAAATCCCAGCACTCAGGTAGAAAACCCATAGTGCCAATTGATCGTTTTCAAACTTGATTCAATTTTACTTCATAAAGAATACACATTTTTCCATTGTGAATGCCAAAAAACTAAACGGATACAGTACAGATGGTTCCATAAACAACATAAGAAGGATACTTCTGCAAAATTATTTTCGTCAGTAAAACTTGGCATCAAAAATAAGTATTCTATTTGATTATTTATAGCTTGAAAAAATTAGATTCTTGCAAAGAACTGCTTTTAAGAAAACTATTATTGTTGTTGATGGTGGTTAAGGGATGTTTCAAGGCCAAACCACTTTATGTCTGGCTAATAAAAATCAAAATACTATGTCGAAAAGTTGGCCTATAAAGTGATAAAAATACTGAAGCTGTAACAGATAGAATTTATTTGGCAGTTCTAGCAAAGATTTATTTAAACCCAATTTATTTTTGAGTGAAAGAATTTTATAAATTATGGACGTTGGTAATGGAGTGGAGAATTTCGAAGGCAGGCAAAAGTAAAAGGTTATTAACAATGATGGTGATGGCAATGAGTCTTTCACATCAGATAATGTCTTGGGTTGTGCGAAGATTGGGCATAGGATACCTTTACCAATTCTCGAGCTGTTGTTGTTGACTCTCAAAAGAGGTCTTTTGGTGTTTCATGACTAATTCACTTGATCTCTGCGCCACAAGTCCCCTCTGCGCCACAGACTATCCGGGTCAAGCTCGGCATTTAAGGTTCCTGTCTGAGGCTCAACAGTTCCACCATCCTGGATCCGCTTGTGCGGAATCATGATTTAAAACCTTTTTCCCTCTATTTGTGGGCAGTGAGCATCTGAAGAAATCAAAATTGTGCGAATATCTGCAGAAATCCCCTCAAAAGCTGGAGATTTTGTGACTCATTTTGACATGAGGATTTTTTCAGCCAAGAGAGTCGAGTTTTTTTTCACACCCACTTTATATAATTCTGTAAAATTCTCTGCTTTTAATCATATTTATCCTTAATTTATTTCACTTTCTTTCAAAAATGTTAAAGATAAATAGCAGACTAGCACCTTTTGGTTCTTTCAATAAATCACTTTTCTCCCTAACCCAAAGTCTTAGATGGAATTCAACAGCAGCTGCCATCAAATATGATAACAGAAATAAGAATTCAACTATTCACCCAACATTTCTGAAGCATGTATCCCCAAAACCATTATATGACAACTCATTTATTGGTCTAAATGGTGGCCAAATATTTGAACAACTCATGCGTCGCCATAATGTTGATTCGATATTTGGTTATCCGGGTGGTGCTATCCTTCCAGTCTTTGATGGAATACATAACAGCACCAACTTCAATTTTATCCTTCCTAAGAACGAAGCAGGGGCTGGATTTATGGCTATTGGATATGCAAAAGCATCAACCTTAGGGAAACCAGGGGTTGTTTTAGTTACTTCTGGCCCTGGCGCTACAAACATGGTAACACCTATGGCCGATGCTTTGGCAGATGGTGTACCTTTGGTTGTGTTTACGGGACAAGTTCCTACAACTCTTATCGGCTCTGATGCTTTTCAAGAAGCAGATGTAGTGGGAATCTCTCGTTCATGTACAAAATGGAATGTGATGGTGAAGTCCGTGGAAGAATTGCCCAGAAGAATAAATGAAGCATTTGAAATTGCTACCACTGGAAGACCTGGCCCTGTTCTTGTTGATTTACCAAAAGATGTTACTGCTGCTATTTTAAAAACCGCTATTCCAATTAAATCATCTATTCCCTCCAAAATGTTGTCAAAAATTACAAATCATGCTGCTTCTGAATTTGTCGAGGATGCCATTAAAAGATCTGCACATTTATTGAATATTGCCAAACAACCAGTCTTGTATGTTGGTGCTGGTATTTTAAACAACCCTGCTGGTCCCAAATTATTGAAAGAATTGGCTGAGATAGCTCAAATACCTGTAACAACCACCATACAGGGGCTAGGAGCTTTTGATCAAACTGACAAAAAGTCTCTTGATATGTTAGGAATGCATGGATCCTGCTATGCCAATTTAGCAATTCAAAATGCAGATTTAATTATTGCTCTTGGTGCAAGATTCGATGATCGTGTCACTGGATCTCTTCCTAAATTTGCTCCTGCCGCAAAATTGGCTGCCTCTCAGAACAAGGGTGGTATTATTCATTTTGAGATTTCCCCAAAGAACATAAATAAAGTTGTGGAGGCTACAGAAGCAATTGAAGGTGACGTTACTGATAATTTGAAAAGGTTTATACCATTAATTAAACCTGTTAAAGAAAGGAAGGAGTGGTTTAATTTAATCAACAAGTGGAAAGGTATGTATCCTTATTCTTATGAGGTTGAGACCCCAGGATCAAAGATTAAACCTCAAACAGTAATAAAAAAGTTGTCCGAAATGTGCAATCAAAACAAGAATGTCGAAACTATTATAACTACCGGTGTCGGTCAGCATCAGATGTGGGCTGCTCAGCATTTTCACTGGACAAAACCAAGAACCATGATAACATCTGGTGGTTTAGGCACCATGGGATACGGCCTTCCAGCTGCCATTGGCGCGAAAATAGCCCGTCCTGAGGCAATGGTAATTGATATTGATGGAGATGCCTCGTTTAATATGACATTAACAGAACTTTCTGCGGCTGTCCAGGCTGGTACTGCTGTGAAAATCTTAATTTTGAATAATGAAGAGCAGGGTATGGTCACCCAGTGGCAATCATTGTTTTATGAAGATAGATACTCTCACACTCATCAATTAAATCCTGATTTTGTCAAATTTTCTGAATCAATGGGTGTAAAAGCAATTAGAGCCGCCAAACAAGAGGAATTAGATGAGAAATTAAGAGAGTTTTTAGAGGAAAAAGGACCCATTTTATTAGAGGTTGAGGTTGAATCAAAAGTTCCAGTCCTTCCAATGGTGCCTGCTGGTAAGGGTTTGGATGAGTTTTTAACTTATGATCCAGAGGTTCAAAGACAACAGAGAGAATTACGTACTAAGCGTACAAATGGTATATATTGAATTTTCGTTGTTATCAATATTCGATATTTTAAAAAAATGATGGTTTGAAAAGTTTTTATTTTTATAGGTTTTATTTCTTTAATTTTTTTTATTCAGTTTTAAACAATAGTTACTAGATGTGATAATAAAATTATTTGGATTTTTTGAGTGATCAGATACTTATTCATTCACTTTATGTTTGTAAGTGAAACTGGTTTATTTTTTAAAATTAAGTAATCAAAACAACTTGAAAAATAGGGTTCTGAAATTATTGTGGTGTATTCTCTCCATTTTCTTATAGCAGAAAACAATCAACTATTTACATCATTAAATATCTGAATTTTTTTTCTCTGGTTTGTAATGTTATAGATTTATTGAATTTTATTGAAAGAACATGATAACAGGTAATTATCATGTATTACATATTTAATCGAGGGGTGATTTTGGCTAGAAAATATTTCCTGGGTTTGGAGATAATCCAATTGCTTTAGTTTTGGCCAATTGACATACTGCATACCATTATGCATAATAAAATATGCTGAGAAAAAAATGGACAAGCAACAACATCCTAAGGATATTAAATTTGTTGGGCTAGATAACGAATTATTCTTGGGATAAAATATTACTGTTAAAAGCAAGACAGTTGCAGATTTCAAAATATTAGGAACTAACTGAACAATCATAGGTCTATTATCCCTTGTAGTCAACCCTTCGTTTTCCTTTAAGAAAAATTCATCATGGGTAATTTCCCCGAGAATCAAATCAAATGAGTCTTGTCTAGATCCATCGTAAAAGTTGTTCAAAAAGTATCTATTCAATGATTTGTAAGCATCTTTAAATAGTCCAGATAGAGTTCTTTTACCCATTCGTGTAAAGTCAGTCTTTAGTGCATTGGTACCTGAGTAACTTTTGCTAATAGAATTGGCATTATGGGTCCAAATCTTTTTAAAATCCAAGAAAAATTTAGGAAATTTTTGAGTAAAATTAATACCATTTTTTTCAATAATGTTTAAGTGTTCAAATTGTTTTTGTAAAACATATTCAGCAATTGAACTTTGAACTACATTTGTTCTATCAAGACAATCCATACAATTGCTTCTTAAGATGTTTTTCTGGCTTTGAAGTGTTGTAATGTGATCTGTTGTATCAATTTTAGAAACTGAAAATTCGTCATTATTTAAATCACCAGAGTTAATTAATTGTTCAATTAAAATATTCACGTTTTCAAACTTAAGATTCTTGCAGTTTTCGTGAAAATCAAAGTAAATATAATTGATTCTATTTTTCAAAGTATTTGAAAGATTGGAATCATCATGGTGATTCAGTGTGTTAAAGATTCCATTTGTATCGTTGAATTTTTCTTTTTCATTAATCTTTTCATTAAAGTCAGTTTTTATAGTTTCAATCAAATTTTCAAACTTGTCCTTAATTTTTTTTTCATGTCCAGTGGAATTTATCAAATTAATCAAAACCAATTTTTCATTGTGATAGTTGGTGAAAATATTTTGAAAATGAAGCTCAGCAGAAGAGGTTGAAGAAAATTCACCAATTGCTAATGGAGGTTTGTATTTTAGATTATTAATTTCTGCCCAGTAAACAGGTATTGAGCCTCTTATCTGAATGTAGGACATAATTAATGTGGATTTACCATTTTTTAAATCATTATTTGAAACTAATAGTAACTGTTCAGTCTCGTTAAAGTTGGCAACGTTACCGTCCTTATCGATACCTCTTCTAAAATACCTAGTGCCTGCTCTAAACTTGCTCTTCCTAGTAATCAAAGCCATTCTAAACTTTGTATCTTTATGGTGATGAAAGCTTCCAAGATCAATAAATCCATTTACGACATATGATAAAAAATTTTTGAAAATGGGATTCTTTGCGGCTAACTCTATCAAGGGTTTCAGGGCAAAGGAATTCCAATAGAAAGGGTAATTAGGCTTGAAATCAGGAGAATTAATAATATTAGAAGCTTTGCTTTTCTGAAATGAATTGGTTAAATCTAAAGTGGTGGAAAAGTAAAAGCTTTCTGATTTCAATTGTTTTTTCAATAAATACAAGTAGTAATTTTCGTCTTTGTCGTTTGAAATTAAGTTTTTGGTGATGGTTGAGGACAAAAGTGGTAGTATTTCAAAATGTTTTATCTTATAGATTACATGTTGATTGAACAAGTTACCAACTTCGACAACATCTTTGATTATAATGATATGAGCAGTTATTTTCAACTGTAAAACGCCAAAAATCCCAGAAGTAAATTGTGGATTATTACGTATGTTTTTTGGGCTGTTATCAGCAAGGGAATGATCAATGGGCAATGATTTTGAGGAATGTAAAGCCATCCCATCGGATCCAATTTTTAAAATATGGCCCTCCTCCTCCTCCTGGAAGTAATAATCATCACCAAACTTTGTATAAAGCATGTTTGAAGAGCAGAGATATTGGATCAAAGATATTGGATCAAAGAAAAGCCATGAGCGATGCTTACGGCCCAAAAGAGAACGTTTCAGCATGTGACTGCTTTCGTTCTCTCTATCTCAAACGTCCGTTGGCCACATTTCTGCTCTTCGTCTCATAGAACAAAATGTCCAAGGCAGTCAGAACAGCAGCAGACGAAATCTGGAAAAACAGGGTTGAGAAGATCAATGTGGAGTTGTTCACACTAACCTACGGCTCTGTTGTGTCGCAGTTATGCAGAGACTTGAACAACAACTACTGTGAGGTCAACAAGCAGTTGGAGATCATGGGTGAAAACATCGGCGTGAGGTTGATTGAAGATTTCCTAGCGAGAACTGGGGCTGGACGCTGCAACTCCTTTAAAGAAACTGGCGAGATTATTTCTAAAGTTGGATTCAAAATCTTTTTAAACATAGTTCCCCAGGTGACAAACTGGACAGACAATGGCAAGCAGTTTAGTTTGGTGTTTGATGAAAATCCTCTAGCTGAATTTGTTGAATTGCCTGATGATGGCAAAGCTGTGAAGGAGTTGTGGTACTCCAACGTTCTATGTGGCGTGTTGAAGGGTGCTCTACAGATGGTTCAACTTGATGTTGATGTCTCTTTTGTGAGCGACGTGCTTCGGGGCCACGACCAAACTGAAATAAAATTGAGACTCATCAGGTATTTGAAAGATGAAATCCCAGCTGGCGAAGATTAGTATTTCCATCTCTAGCAGCTCATTGTTAGTAATTTCCTATCTTAGTTTATTGAATAGCTTCCGAGGTCCGACTCTTCTGGACGTATTTTTGTTCCGTGCGTGGAACCAGAGAGACGGACCACCACAATCTGCATGAACAAAATTTTCATGCTCTTTCATAATGTGATGAATTCTATCTCTCAGACTTACTATTGCAAATGAAGGTTGGTATTGATACAATTACTCGGTTGCAAAATGATCCTTTTTGCATCAGAAACATCTGCATCCTAGCCCACGTTGATCATGGAAAAACAACCTTGTCTGATTCTTTGCTTGCTTCAAATGGTATTATTTCTCAAAGAATGGCAGGAAAAGTTCGTTATCTCGATTCAAGACCAGATGAACAATCAAGAGGTATAACAATGGAATCCTCCTCAATTTCTCTATACTTTAGAGTCCTACAAAAGGTGGAGGGCTCCTCTTCCCCCAAAGTAAATGAACACTTGATTAATTTGATTGACTCTCCTGGCCATATAGATTTTTCTTCTGAAGTTTCTGTAGCTTCCAGATTATGTGATGGGGCTGTTGTGTTGGTTGATGTGGTTGAAGGCGTTTGTTCTCAGACAATAGGAGTCTTGAGACAATGCTGGATTGATAATTTAAAACCGATTCTTGTCTTAAATAAAATTGATCGACTAATAACTGAGCTAAGGTTATCTCCTGAAGAAACATATATTCATCTTTCAAAAATTATAGAAACTGTGAATGCTGTGCTAGGCTCCTTTTTTGCTGGTCAGCGAATGCAAGACGATTTGTTATGGAGAGAGAAATTGGAAAAAAATTTAAGTACAAAAGAAGATGAATCTCAAAAGTTTGTTGAAAACGATGACAAGGATCTATATTTTGATCCAATTAAAAATAACGTCGTCTTTGCAAGCTCAATTGATTCCTGGGGCTTTACCATTTCTCAATTTGCACTATTCTACGAAAGCAAACTACATATGAATAGATCCACTCTACAAAAAGTTCTTTGGGGTGATTACTACTTTTCTCCAAAATCAAAAAAGATTCTAACTTCAAAGGGTTTGAAAGGAAAAAATTTGAAACCTTTATTTGTTTCTTTTGTTTTAGACAATATCTATAAAGTTTATCAAAATACAATTGTCGAGAAAAATATGGCTCAATTAGAAAAAATAATATCTGTCTTGAACCTCAAAATCTCTCCAAGAGACTTGAAATCAAAAGATACAAAAAATTTGCTAAAAATTATTATGGCTCAATGGCTACCACTTTCTTCATCGGTTTTGCTTACTGTAATTCAAAAGCTTCCTTCTCCTATCGATTCTCAAAAGGAAAGAGTTGCTTTCCTCATTGAAGATTCTCCTTCCGCCCAATTAATAGATGAAAAATTGAAAGCTGGTATTTTAAACTGTGCTTCTGATAGTCCCGTAAGTTGTTATGTTTCTAAAATGCTATCTATTCCAGAGGAAGAGTTGGCACAGAAATACACCCCTAATATGGATGATATAATAGAAAGAGGTCGCAAAGCACGTTCAGAAGCAAAAAAGGCTGCAGATGCTTTGGAAGCAACCAGTGCTCTGTTTTTGCATGGTGATGATTTGGATAGTAGCAATCTCACTTCAAAACAAACTTCTGACTTTGAATTTGAATTTGAATTCGAAGAAGATGAAGATGAAGAAACTCAAAAGCCGGTTGTATTACCCACAGAACATTTAATTGGTTTCGCTAGAGTGTTTAGTGGAAAATTGAAAGTAGGTGATTCCTTGCTAGCTCTCGGTCCAAAATATGATCCCTCAGTTCCAGCAGAACATGTTGCAAAAATTACCATTTCCAGTCTTTATTTAATAATGGGCAGGGAGTTTGCCTCTGTTCAGGAAATTCCCCCCGGCAATATTTGTGGAATTGGTGGCCTAGAAGGGAAAGTGCTTAAAAATGGGACTTTAATTTCTCCAAATATCACAGGAATCAATATGGCTTCTATCTTCAAAAGTTCTCCAATAGTGAAAGTTTCTATTGAGCCCGTGGATCCAACTCAAATGAAATATTTGGAAAATGGCTTAAAGTTATTGAATGAAGCTGATCCTTGTGTTGAAACATATGTCGAAGATAATGGTGAACTTATATTAGCCACTGCTGGCGAGTTGCATTTAGAAAGATGTTTAAAAGATTTGAAGGAAAGATTTGCTGGAATTGAAATTCAAGTCTCAAAGCCATTAATTCCATACAGAGAAACTATTGTCTTTGCAAACGATATGAGTCCTCCTATCAATGAAACATTAGGAAGAGGGTTTTCAAAATTGGTTGTAGGTGATATTAAGTTAGTTTTCAAGGTTCAGCCCCTTTATAAAGAAGTGACTAAAATTTTGATTGAGAATCAAGCTTTAATAGAACAATTCACAAATCCTAAGAATATCAGGGCAAAAGCATTATCTAAACGGGTATCAGATTTTCAGAAGATGCTTCAAGAAGTGTTTGAAGAAAATCATTACACGAAAGATGAAGAAGTGCTTAATGTTGAAAATATTGTTTCGTTTGGTCCTAAAAGAGTTGGTCCAAATATTTGTTTCGATTTTACCAAAGGAAATAATTTTAAAAGGCTATTTCTGGAATCTAATAATAATAATAAGAATATTTTTGAACATGAAGACAGTATAGTAAGTGCTTTCCAACTAGGTACATTATTGGGACCTCTTGCTGATGAGCCTGTTCAAGGAATAGCAGTGATTGTTTTTTCTCTTGAAACTCTATCAGATTCAAATGATGTTCTAATTTCAGATGATTTGGAAAATTTATCATTGGGAGATAAACAGTATAAAGTGAACAAAGCAATATCTGAAAAGAAATCGTCGGAAAGTTCAATGGCTAAAATTAATCTTTCACTGGAGATCTCGGGTAAGTTGATTCGTGGCACTAGAGAGTCTATCAAAAATGGATTTTTGGACTGGTCTCCCAGAATAATGTTAGCAATGTATCAGAGTACAATTCAAACCTCACCAGAAGCAATCGGGAAAGTTTATAGTGTCATCCAGAGATGTCGTGGACATATTATTTCCGAAGAAATGAAAGAAGGAACTCCATTTTTTACAATCAATTCTAGAATTCCTGTTATTGAGGCATTTGGTTTTTCTGATGAAATCCGAAAGAAGACTTCAGGAGCTGCTAATCCTCAGCTAGTTTTTGCTGGTTTTGAATCTATTGATGAAAATCCATTTTGGATTCCCAATACAGAAGAAGAACTTGAAGAACTTGGGGAATTTGCAGAACGAGAAAACGTAGCCAGAAAATACGTTAATGATATTAGACGATCCAAGGGTCTTTTTGTGGACGAGAAAGTGATAAAAAACTCTGAAAAACAAAGAACTTTGAAGCGTGATTAGTAATGGCTGTAATTTAATCATGGAGGGTGGTGATGGAACTTTTTATTAAGTAAATTTATGTTTTGTTTTATAACATAGCTATAATTGAATTTTATTAGTCCATTATTTAGTGATCTGATTTTGATTTAAAGGTATCTGAACCAGTATAATGATTAAGTATTTTTTTTATGTAACCGTAGCGGTGTCTTGTTATTTTGATTACAATAGTGAAAATGTTTTTTGTGGTATGAAAGGAATTAGAAGTCAAAACTAATGATTTTATTTTATTTTATTTTATTTTTATTTTATTTTATTTTTATTTTATTTTATTTTATTTTTATTTTATTTTATTTTAAGTATTAAATTTTCAATCATTATTACAGATTTGAGAATTTTTTCAAGTTGAGCTTGACCAAATGAAAGATTATAAAATTTAAACAATCAGTATAAAAAACAGTAATAAACTTAAACTGTTTTCCTATGGAAACTTGAATGTATTGTTTCAAGATACAAATCACATTAATTGAGAGACTACGGTATTACCTTTATCCTCAAAGCAAAAGAAAAGGAGCATAAATTGATAAAGAAAAAAGAAAAAAGAAAGAACTAACAATACTAAAACAAGAGGTATATCTAAATATAATGTTTCCCCAACACAAAACCATAAAAACTATTTTATTTTAACATCTTAAACCAATTTTGATCTTTCACCAAAAAACATAAAGTGAATCAAAGAAAATGTAAATATAAAAAAAAATTAATGACGATTCTTATCACTAAAAGGATTAACACTTTCATGGGTAGTTGCAGTTATGATAGAAGAAGTGTCATGGAATCCGACATTTTTGTTATTGCTGAAACTAGAATCCATTGTATTTCTGTTACTTGTATTTGGACTTTCAGCTAGTTCGACGGACTTTGCTTTAGGGTCTGTCATTCTTTGGGATTTAGAGCCTAAAACAGCCTTCTTTTTTTGTCTCCAGATATAGAATACAACGAAACCGCCAACAATAATGATAAATGGAATGATAACGGAGGGAGCAATGATCTTAGCTAAATTTTTGTTTCCTGAACTAGAGCTGTTTTCTAAACCATTATCAGAAGGAAGTCTTGAAATGGTGGTTGCAGCTTGAGATTTGCTTGTTATGAATCTGACAACAGGGCCACTGACAGTACCAACATGTTCAGCTTCAGTGGTAGAAGTTGTTAAGGGAGTTAATAAAAGGAAGCCATAACCTTCAAAGCTACTTTCAACTGCTAAAGGATAATAGCCATTGTTGTTATTAATATAGTCACTCATGAAGACTTCTTCATCGTTATTACCACGGCTTATGATATTGATTGAAAGTCTAACTTTTGTGATTTCAGTGGAGCCCCAGTAAGTAGGATCCCAGGTGATCCAATAGGTTTCGCCAACTAATAGCTCAGTGCCATTTCTTGCAGTACAAAAGGGATATCCAGGTGTTGAGTCGAATTCACTAGCGACTCTATCACCAAAACATCTTAAAACCGGAGGCACACCAGTTGGATCAGGGTAGTCTGATTCAGTTGGGGTGGGTGAGGCACTAACGGTTTCACCATCATCATCAGTTGTGGGTGTTATTTTGTAGGGAATACCAGTAGAGTCCAAAGAGATCCAGGGGGTTAAAGAATTGGTTACAGGAGATGCAGATATTGTTACACCATCAATAATGGTTGGGGTTATTCTTTCGTTGTTTGAGGTCCATACTTTGTTTTCTAGAACTTGTTGATTTGTTCCGGATCTTTTTTCCAATGAAGGCAGTGGAGTTATTTGGGCCACTGGAAGTGGGACTGGAATAGAGAGAGATAGAGATATTAGGGAGATAAATGAGAGAAGATACTTCATTCTGGTAATATTATTAAGCCTCAAGCTGTTATTGGTGTGTGATGTGAAGTGTTTCAATACTAAATAAAAGAGATCTAAACAAAGGAGAGACATTAGATTAGTAAGGAAAAATGTCACATTTAAATATGTACATAGCGAAGAGAGTTTTCTGAAGAGCTGATGTCTGAATCAGATCGATTTGAGCTATTGAACTATTCAATATCAAAACAATCACCAACCCTAAGCCGTATTTATCGGTGAAATATAAACTTTTGAGTGCACCCTGTGTAAAAAGTTGATTTCTTTTTGATTCTTCCAACGGGATGATCTAATCGTTCGGAGGAGGAAATCATTTCGTTGAAAAGTTGAAAATCATTTATATTTGTTTCAATCTTCATAGTTGTGGGCTTGCATCATCTCTTTTCTTTGCCATTTCATTATATCACTGTTGTTGAAGAACACCATGACCGTTTAAAAGCTTTACTCCTGTCCACTTCCAATCAAAGTGATGGCGCTTGAGAAAACAATAGCAAAGTCTCGTTCCAATATTGTGATCGACAATCAAGTTTCTAAATCTGTTGGTATTAAGAACAACCTCTTATTCACTCTAAATTACTAAGGTTTTTGTGCTAATTCCTTAACGAGTTTCGCTACCAATCTGTTATTGTGATGTTGATCAAATAGTAGGAACAAAGCCATGGTCAGTAATGGCATAACATGTATAACTTATGAACCAGTGGCTATCAAAGAAAATTGTTGACGAAAATGATTTTACTCCCACACTTGTGGAGAAGGCTTCTACTAGGCAGAACACGAAATGAAGCGTAATCGGTAGTCTGAGCATTGTATTGTTGATCCCATGGAGTCTTCATCAGTCTTCAGCACGACCTCCAGCTCCGGCTCACAGTTCTGATTCACTTCTCTTCTTCTCCTGCAGCCCTTCGAACTCTGCGCACGGAATCCCTCCGGAATCTCTCCAGCCCAGATTTTAGGTTTTCCCCCTAAGATCATCTTTTCAAAGTCCCTAAAGCTGCAGGAGGGTGCGTCGGCTTTTTGTGGATTAGTCAGCACTGACCAATCCGGGATGATTAGTACGGATCTCAGAGATCCGAACCCTTTGAACCTCCATCAAGAAACTTTTCTGTTCTTGTTCAAAGGCTCTGGGGTTAGCAAACCAGATGCTGCTTCTCTTTTGATCGATTTCATGGGTTTTTGCTGGGTCTTTCATTTTGCAAATGTATAAGCTGTTTTTGGCCTCTAGCACAAACAAGAGCAAGATATCCCTGTTTCTGTCTGCTCAAAGATTCTTGCTTTTTGATAGGCCGAGATGCTCTTTTCTCGAAAAATCAACTCTTAATCGCAGATTACAGACGCCAGTAGGGGATCTTCACACAAAATCCCAAAGTACTCACAGAATTCGATCCACATCAACCACAAATAATTTTCATAATTGTTGGGTGATAAAGGATGACATATCCCTCCAAAAGAAATTTCCACTCTTGCAATTAGAAAGGTTTTTTTCTACCAAACCAACCCTACTTGAAGATGCTATCGATCAGCTCCCCAATTCCAATCAAGGATACAGTTCAACAACTCCATTTCACATTTTTCAGAAAAGATGGAAGTCGTTGTTTTTATTCTTCTTGACATCTTCTGCAACATTATCTTTTTTCCTTTATAACAAGTACGAAGACGAGTGCCAGAGATTTCTAGCTTTTCATTTGTCAAATTATTTGACTGAAAACTCAAAATTTGTCATCAATCTTGAGAAAGCTGTATTTATTCCCGGTCCAAACTCTTTTACATTTCAAAACTGTTTTATTTC
This sequence comes from Ascoidea rubescens DSM 1968, assembly GCF_001661345.1. NCBI lineage: Eukaryota > Fungi > Ascomycota > Saccharomycetes > Ascoideales > Ascoideaceae > Ascoidea > Ascoidea rubescens. The sequence goes on along the minus strand of NW_017962922.1, from coordinate 12,751 downwards.
TAAACGACCCAAAGACTATCTTAATGATGATGGCAACTACACTCAATATGATCTTGATATCAAAGAAATCAAAATGTCTATATCTTTAATCAAATGGTTCAATTCTAGAGGCTTAATTAAAACCTTACACATGAAATGTATTAGAGGTACTGTTGATAGAACCCATGTTAATTGGGAACCAAATGATGATCCCAGAAACTATAAAAACATCAAAAGTCCAGGAGACTTTGAAATTGAAAATTTTGTGATGGAAGATCTATTGATTAAATTGTTACAACCCGATAACTTCAGACCCTTTAACATCTCAATTTATAATTGCAACTTGAACAAATTGCGTCAAAATTGGTTTTTCTATGATTTTTTAAATGCAAGGAACATCAATGGCTCATACGATAACTCACTATTCAGTATCTATACTAGATATAACTCTAATTCAAAAAATTTAATAACCAGGTTAAGAGTTGACGGATTAAATGTCGATCATCTAAACACTGGCTTGGAAGGTCCCTTTGGTTGGATAAGTAGTGGTAAAGTTGATATGATAGGTGATGTCATTATACCGAATGAAAATACCATAAACTTAACAGAATTTATATCAAATTTAGCTGAAAATATCTCTAATGAAGCTAAAAGAATATACTATAGCAAAACTGATTACTTGAACAAATACAATACTGAAACTTCCAATTTTAAACTAGAAGAAGAATTTAAAAATTTATCAAAAAATAAATTGCTGAATCCTTATTTAAACTCGGACCACATTTCAACTAAAATAAAAGAAAAAGAAAAGGAAATCTCAAAAAACTTGAATGAATATTTTGTGTTAGATTTGAAAATCAAACTAAACAATGTCAAAGCACAAATCCCATTTTCAACGCCTGAACTATCCTATGTTAATTACGCCTTGATTGCTCCAATTGTTGGATATATTAACTCTAGAAATACTTATATTCCAATCAAATGCAGAATTGTTAAGGATATGCATGATTTTGATGGAAGTTGGACTATCTATGATTGCTTGTTGATGGACGATATTTCAACAAAAGTCTATGATGCATTTGTAGATTATGTCGTGGACGAAAATTCAAAAATTAGACGTTTGAAAAAAGTTGGTTACTGGAGTCTTCAGAAATTTGTTCAACTTGTGCTAATGACAATCGCCGTATAAACTGCACTACTAATCTCTGGTTTTTGCCACTGCATTTTGCATTTTGCATTTTGCATTTTGCATTTTGTATTGTAAATGTTATATTTTTTATTTCATATGTATAGTGTCAAGAAATTTAAATCAAAAAAAAATGAAAAAAAAAATGTAAATTAACACTACTATAAGTATAAAACAAATCTCAAACAAAAATATGATCTACCTACTAATTGTACAAGCTACTTATCTTTGACGGGGAGCACTGAAGTCTAATCTCACAGCTCTTCCATCGATATACTCTCCATTAAGTTTTTCTAAAGCATTTTTGGCATCATCAATCGATTTGAATTGAACATAACCAAAACCCTTTGGTTTTTCAGTTTCTCTATCAGTTGGAATACGAACACCCACAACTTCAGCAACTTCAGCAAACTTATTCCATATTGAATCTTGTGTAGATCTGAATGATAAATTACCAACAAAAAGAGTGTCTGAAGGAGGTGATCTTTTGTCGCCATAAGAATTGGCTCTATTTTGAGTTCTTGGTGCCTGGGCTGGTTTGGCCTTAGCCAAATCCAAGTTTATTGGTCTTCCGTCAACATCTTTACCTTGCAATTCTTTTAAAGCCTTTTGAGCATCTTCTGGAGAAGAAAAATCAACATAACCATATCCACGCGATTTTCCAGTAGCTTGGTCTGATATAACTCGAGCAGATACGACACCGCCAGCACCTTCAAACTCCCTTTTCAACCAATCACTATCAACATTCCAAGATAATCTTCCAACAAATAAAGTCGAAGAGGCCCCAGCATTGTCATTAAAAGATGAATCAGATTTGAATTTTTTTTGAGCATTATTATTGAATGAATCAACAGCACTTCTCTTTTTGAAAGAATTATCGTTAAGGGCATCGGCTGCACTCTTTTTTTTAAATGTGTCGACTTCTTTAATTGGTTCTTTTTCATCTTCCTGTGATTGACTTTCCGAATCAGAATCAGAATCAGAATCAGAATCAGAATCAGAATCAGAATCAGAATCAGAATTAGAATCAGAATCAGAATCAGAATCTGATGAACTTGAAGAATTTGATTTAGTTTTGGTTTTAGGTTTCGATTTCGATTTTGGTTTTGATTTCGATTCTGAATCGGAATCAGAATCAGAATCAGAATTGGAATCTGATGAACTTGAATCGGAATCATTTACTGTCTTTGAAGCCTCTTTTTTTGAAGATTCTTTTAATGTTTCCTTTTTGCTAACAGTCTTTGCATCTGAATCACTATCACTATCACTATCACTATCACTTTCACTTTCACTTTCACTTTCACTTTCACTTTCACTTTCACTTTCATTATCAGTGCTTTTGTCTTTGTTTGTTTTTTCGTCAGATTTAATCTTTTTTATGTTGCTTTTTGTAGAATTTTTTGAGAGCTGAGCTTTTGAAACAGTTTGACCAACATTAGCATTATCGCTATCACCATCGCTGTCGCTGTCGCTGTCATCGTCACTGCTGCCGTCAGAACTTGAATCACTTTCACTGTCTTTATTTGAAGATTTTGTAATTAATGATGCTTTAAATTTGGAATCATTTTGTTTCTTCAGCGCGACTTCATGTTCACTTTCACTATCAGAAGAAGTTGAAGAATCAGAATCAGAATCAGATTCGGATTCGGATTCACTACTTTCTTGCTTTTCCTTCTTTTTGGAAGACACCTTTTTGGATTTACTAATCTTTTGTTTGATTGCCATTGCAGAATAATGTGAGTTGGGAATATTGTATTTAGAATTGTTTGAGATAATCTGATTAATTTTCTTTTTTTTGCCTAAGATTCTTTTTGATATATGAAATATATGAAAAAAAATCTGAAAAAAATTAAATATTTTTTCTTTCAGAAAAAAAAATTGAAAAATTTCAGTACATGTGATGTGAAAAAATAATAATTTTTTCTGAAGCATGTGTGTGAGTCGGTGCAAAATATCTTCAGATCATGCTTTTGAAGGCACTGTGTTTCGATCTAGATTTTAAAGTGGTTATTGCAAAAGATAAATTGTCGGGAAGATATTAAGAGTCTAAATTATTTATTATTGGAGATTTAATAGTTTAATTAAAACCTGAAAAAAAAAGAAAGAAAACAAAAGTAAAAAAGTGCAATCAAAATAAAGCAAAAAGATCAATTAAGTAAAAATTGGAGATAAATATAGATAAAACTCAGGGAAAACAAAGAAAAGGAGTGATAATAAAATAGAATACTAATGGAATAGAATAACAACAAAATAATTACAGTTAAAGCAAATCACATTATGACACAAAGACGACGAATTCTCTCTCTTTTGGACAATTTCTTTTCAGGGCTAACCGCGGCATCAGGTTTTATTGAGTTTGATTGAGATGGAGGAACAGAAGATGGAGTATTGGAAGAAGAAACTTTGACAGAATCTGGAATGGATATAAATTTTTTAGAAGTATTATAAAACTCTAAACCTTGAATAAAGGCGACTTTCAATTCTAGCTCTGAAGGTTTTCTTGAACCATCAGCTCCAGCTAAAGTTCCTGCACCCCAGGGAGAGCCACCATGAACTTCATCCAAATTCGATAGCTGAGGCATAACACCTTTATAGCCCAAAGGAATGTAAATCATACCATGATGAGCAACCATTGAAATACTGTTTCTGACAGTGGTTTCTTGACCACCATTTGGAGTACCAGTCGAAACAAAAAAGCCGACAGTTTTACCATGAAGAGCACCGTTAGCCCATAAAGCACCAGTTGAATCCCAAAAGCTTTTCCATTGGGCAGGAACATTGCCAAATCTTGTTGGAATACCGAATAAGAAAGAGTCGTAAGATTGTAAAGTTTCTAGAGTAGCAATTGGAATATCAAATGGCTTTTCAGGGGCATGTAACAACTGTAGAGTTTCTTCGGACAAAGTCTCTGGAAGTTGATAAATGTCAGCAGTTCCACCAGCAGATTCAACACCTTTTTTGAGAGAATCAGCCAATGTAAAGATATGACCATACATGGAGTAAGCAAGAATCTACCAACAAACAATGTTAGCAACCAATTTCGAGTAGTTATTACAAAAAACAGATTAGACAAAGTAAACAAAAAACATACAGCAACCTTTGACATTTCTAGTTGAAACCGATAAAGTAAGTTGGGTGAAAGATAAGTAAAGGATATATGCAAGAGACAATATCGAAGAAAACAATTGGAAAATCAATTGAAGTTCGAGAAGATATGAACAACGGCGCTGAGCTGGTTTTATATTGATTTTCATCGGTTGGTCAATAAGGATGTAAATAGCTGGATAGAAAAGGTTTTGCATGCCCAATATCCCAGTTCCGGATTACTAAGAGATCTATTATTAATAATGTGTAATGCAGAAGGATTAATAATTTTTACATAAGAGCGGTCCTGCTGCGGGCCGCTCAAGACAGCTGCGGTACAGCCTGTGCTCTGCAGGGTCTCGCGGGGTTTTGAACGCGGGACCGCAAATGCTGACGCCAAAGATGTGGGTGGCTGAAGAATCAGCAGCCCTGCGTTTGCATCTTCCTCTGCATCCTCTGGGTCTTATCTGATTCCAACAACCAAGTATCCTAGATCTCGTACTATATGCTAGCCATATCTCAACAATGGATCTCTCCAGAGTGTGTCGCTTGGATCTCGTGGTCCTCTGCCTAGTCTACTTGCTTCTATATCCATTTGCTGTTTATACTGATGCTGCTCCTCCTTCACACGATAAGAAACTAGAGCTGGATATATTGCCGCCCTCATTGACCATGAAGAATTTTAATTCTGAGATGGCTCAGGGAATACATTTTGTTGAGTTTTATTCACCTTATTGTGGTCATTGCCAACATTTGGCCCCCATTTGGGAAGAAACGTATCAACAGTTTTTGGAACAAAGCAAGACTTTGAATGTTCAAATGAACCAGGTGAATTGTGCTGAAAATGGCGATTTATGTGAACAAGAATCGATCAAATTTTACCCCAATCTACGAGTTTATGTTTCAAATAAGGACAAAAATGGGGGAGACTTATTACTTTCTTATCCCAAATCTCTAAGCAGAAACCCTGAGGATTTTATAAATTTTATGAGAGATCTTGCTTTTGAATACGGAAATCTTGATGAATTACACTTCCCCTCAAGGAGCCAGTTATTGCCATCTGGAAAATTCTTGCAATTTCTTAATGGTGATCATCCTCAAAATTCATCTGTCTTGGTTTCATTTTGGCCTTCAACCGATGACAAATTTAGTGATCTAAATAACTCAAACGAGGATTCATTTGATTTAAAATCATGCCCTTCCTGCTTAGAATTTCAGTCTACATGGAACTTGATATCAAATCAGTTATCAACTGAGACTTATCATTTTAATTGTCATTCTAATCAACAAATTTGTAAAAAATTAGGCTACGACAAACTAGCCACAATCAACTCCGGTTTTAAAAATGTTGCTCCAAAGGTCATGATGATTTTACCAAAACAAAACGGCAATAGAATAAAATTCACAGGACTCAAGACTAAATCAAGAATTGTCAATTTTACTAAAAGACTATTGCAAAATATGAAGTTTGAAAAGGTAAACCCCAGGATATTATCCAAAAAAATGAATTTAGTTTCAACTTTAGAGAACAAACCAATTGATGATTATAACTTATTACCGTTTGAGAGAAACTCAAATAAAATTAGTTTTGTATTTTATTACAACCCAGAGACTGTTACACCAGAAGATTTTGAAATTTTAGATTTTCTTTTGGAGCCCATAATGAGTTTGCCAGATGTTTACATTTTTACTTCAGATGATGGTAGTTTTATCAAGCTACAAGAAAGACAGGGGAATAATTTATTGAAATATATAAATTACAATAAAAGTGAACCCATTGAGAGTTTTAATAATGAAAGATTTATAAGTGAAACCACGACATCATATCCCACGTTTTTATGTTTCAAAGACAACTCATTAATCTCGTCAACATTTCAAAATTTTCATCCTAGAGATATCAGAGATTATGATTTAGTGTTAGGCTGGATGAGAAGAAATTCACTACCTATTCTCAATGAGATCAGTAGTAAAAATTGGAAACAAATTGTAAGGAATAATAAGAATAAAGATGTGGATAAGATTATTTTATCGTTTATTGATTCTACCAATAAAGAAAGCACAATAAATAATATATACAATTTATCGTTAGGTTATCATGATTTTGAGTATCATAGAAAGTCTGAGCTTTATAAAGAGTTGATTGAGAATCGAGAGAAAAAAAATCAAGAAATTGAAGAAATGAAAACAAATTCCAAAAAGACTTCATCAGATGTTATTCATAAGAGTTCCGAAATGGTTGAACATTCAAATAGAGGACAAGGTATATTTGGATTTATTGATATAAATAAAAAGGAAAATTTGAAATTGATTGAGGATTTAGGGTTTGATAATAATAAAAAGATGGAGGATTATAAGGAGAACGATGTAATAATTATTGAGAAAAATGGGAATTATTACTATGATAAAGATTATTTAAATGATGAGTTGAAAAATGAGCCGTGGAGGATAAGAAATACGATGTTGTTTTTAACATTTCCAAGATTAAATAAAGATATTAGTAAAATTAGTAAGAATTTGATTGACAGTCCATTCAATAGATATTTTCGATTTATGGATTTTGTTCATCAGTATGGGGTAATTGGATATTTGGTATTGATTTTAGCAGTATATTTTGTTATAAATGGGATCAAAAAGTACAACAAGTATTTAAGATTGAAGAGGATCCATCAAAAGAATCCTGGGTTAGGAATAATAGGGAATATAAATGTGAGTGGAAATGATGGAAGCAAGTTCGAGTAAGAGTAAGAGTAAGAGTAAGAGAAAGAGATAAAATGGAATGATGTGAATTAAATGAAATTGAGTAAATTGAATAAAAAGTATATTATAGTATAGGAAAAAATAGAGATAAGAGTAATAAATATAAAATAAAATAAAATAAAACAACTTGAACTGAATTGAATTGAAATGAAATGAAGTGAAGTGGAATGAATTAAATGATTATATAATGAGAAATAGTTATAGATAAATGGAAAATAAAAAAATACAAGTAAAAAAATAAAAGGTAAAAAATAAATAATAAAAGATTAGTTTTAAAGCACAAATTTAAAAGATCCATACCCAGAAGAAAAAACCAAACACCAAGATAAAAAAGATTAACCAAGATTTCCAGGATATACCAGCGTTTTTAGATACAATAAGTAAATTATTAAAGTTTCTTTTCAAGGAAGAAGAGGTCTTGTCAAAGGTATCTGATAGACTATTAAGATTAGCTGATTTGATTTCAGTGCCCATTTTGATTGTCAAGTTTTTCAATAATTTAACTTTGTCGGTCATGACATCTATTGTTTCGTCATTTTGGGCCTCTAACTGGGATAAGAGAGATTCATTTGCAGCATTAGTATTGAACAAATTTGGGGTGGAATTGGCAAAACTTGAGAAAAGATTAGATCTCTGAGCGATATTACCATTGTATACATTATTATTGTAAGTATTATTGAGGATGGTGCTATTGTTATTATTAATAGTTGAAGAATTCAAATCGTCGAATGGAGTAGATATCCTGGAGGTGGAAGAATTGAAGGGGGAGGTGATTCGAGAGGGAGTTTCTGCAAATAAGTTTGTTCTCTCTCTCTGGTGAACTTGCGTGGAGTATCTTCCGGAGCTCATGGTGAAAGGAACAAGGAGATGATGAGAAAGAAGAAGAAGCAAAAGAAGCAGAGGCAGTTCAGAGGAAGAAGCAAAAGCCGTTTCTGTTGAAGACAGCTGGTCGTTGCCCGCGTCCTGCGCCCGGTCCGACGGAGCCCGGCTTTGAAGGCCCTGCACCCGTGCTGCTGGATCTGACCACGCCGCTGGGTCTGCTGCAGCTTCCACCGCGGCGGGCCGTCCCTGCTCCCGCCGCGTCACGCGCCCTTGGTGGCGGATGGTTCTGCTCTCCAGCATTCAAACGTTAATTGTGTAAAATTCTCTGGCCAAAACCAGACTCCCTATATCCTAATATTCTATCGCTCTATCGCTGTCTACCAACTAATCAACTTGCTACTCACTCTTACTGTTTCTCTTAATTTTTAATTCGAATTCCTGAGGTTTTGTTTCTTAGTTGTTTGATATTTCCATCTAGCGTTATCCATCTATCCTTTGCAACAAATCCAAGCAATCCCCCATCTACATCATTCTAGCAAAACGAAAACGAAAATTTTTGCTTTTAGATTGATTACCCTTTGATATCACTCTTATCCATACAATCTTTTACTGCTTTTTTGTCTTTTTCTATTTCTTTGAAGAAAATTTTTTTATCTTATCTTTGTTTTTACTTACAAGTATTTTTTAATACTCATCTTAGAATTATCTAATCACTTAATTAATTGTCCAGCTGTTGATCTTGTTGGTTCTTTATCTTTTCAGTTAATCACTTGATCCTTCAAAGAATCGTTCTACCACTCAATCTTCTCTTCTACCAATTGTCTAGCCAGTTAATCCTTTAGTTCTCCGAGTAACAAACAACAAATAATAAACCATAATCACCAATCACCAATTACAAAATACCAAATACCAAACACAAAATATTCAATTTCTGTTTTAAAACTCAATCAATCATCAATCATATTTATATCCCTTATTTTTCCTACGTAATCCTTAATCCTCAATCCTTAACCCTTAATCCCTAATTCCTAATATCTTATTCGCAATCTTCAATTCGTAACCCTTAATCCCAATTTCCTATTTGCCATCTTTCAATTCCACGTTCTTACTCTTGAATTATTAACCTCTAATCAGCCTCTTAATACATTCTACCAATGGGCTCTTGCTGTAGTTGTTTAAATTCTGATGATCGTTCTGACGAAAATCAACCTCTATTGGCCGAAAACGAAAGAGAAGCTATAACAGAATTGCTAAGATACTTAGAAAATAGAACTGAAATCGATTTTTTTGGTCCTGGCCCTTTAAGAGCTTTGAGCACTCTAGTTTATTCTGATAACTTAGACCTACAAAGATCTGCTGCTTTGGCCTTTGCTGAAATAACTGAAAAAGATGTCAAGGCTGTTGGCAAAGAAGTCTTTGACCCAATATTACTTTTACTACAAAGCTCCGATCCTGAAGTCCAAAGAGCTGCCTGTGCTGCTCTCGGCAACTTGGCCGTCAACAATGATAATAAAGTCCTAATCGTTCAAATGGGAGGTTTAGATCCTTTAATTAGACAAATGGAATCTCAAAACACTGAGGTCCAATGCAACGCTGTTGGTTGTATCACTAACTTGGCCACCCAAGATGACAATAAAGCTAAAATCGCCAAATCTGGCGCTTTAGTCCCTCTCACAAGATTGGCCAAAAACAAAGATTTAAGAGTTCAAAGAAATGCTACTGGTGCTTTATTGAACATGACCCACTCTTTGGAGAATAGAAAAGAATTGGTTAACGCCGGTGCTGTACCTGTCTTAGTTTCTTTACTATCCTCAACTGACCAAGATGTTCAATACTACTGCACAACCGCATTATCAAATATTGCCGTCGATGAGATTAATAGAAAAAAATTATTCCAAACAGAATCAAGATTGGTCTCCCAACTAGTTGAATTAATGGACTCTCCTTCTTCAAGGGTTCAATGTCAAGCTACTTTGGCTTTAAGAAACTTAGCATCCGACCCTTCCTATCAATTGGAGATAGTCAGAGCTGGTGGCTTACCTCATCTAGTTACTCTACTAAAATCAACCCAACAACCTTTAATATTAGCTGCTGTTGCTTGTATTCGAAATATCTCAATACATCCCATGAATGAAGCCCTAATTATTGACGCCGGTTTCTTAAAGCCCTTAGTTGATCTATTGGACTATAAAGGTTCCGAAGAAATTCAGTGTCATTCGGTCTCAACTCTAAGAAACCTAGCTGCTTCAAGTGAAAAAAATAGAAGTGCTTTATTGGAAGCAGGTGCAGTTCAAAAATGTAAGAATTTGGTCCTACAAACTCAAGGTTCTGTTTTAAGCGAAATATCTGCTTGTTTTGCTATATTAGCATTGGCTGATGATTTAAAACAAAAATTATTAGACTTAAACTTGGTTGATGTCTTAATTCCTCTAACTTTTTCCAACTATGATGAGGTTCGTGGAAATTCCGCTGCAGCTTTAGCTAATTTATGCTCAAGAATTCCTGATTATAGTTATATCATAAAGGATTGGCATCAGCCAAACGACGGTATTTCAGGGTTTTTAATAAGATTTTTAATATCCGAAAATAATACTTTTGAACACATTGCCTTATGGACTTTATTACAATTATTAGAGAGTGGTGACCCAGAAATTCATAGATTAATTAAAACCAATGGCAAGATAATGGATGGTGTTAAAGCTTTGAATTTTAGTACAAGTGAATTGCTATCAAATGAAAAAACCAAAGAAATGAGTGGTATGGCTCACATACAACCTGATGATTCTAGATACGATGTTTATCATTTAACAGAGCAAATTTTACAATCAATATCCTAGTATTCTAGTATCCTAGATATCTTTAATATTTTGATTGTTTTAAATTTTCCAATACTATCAAATTTCTATCATCAATGCTTAACTTTGTTAGCATCATCATATTATAATTATTACTTATGAAGCTAGACTTTAATGAATAGCTTATAATTTATAGGCTACGACTAGTAATATAGCGTTAATTTGATTTTATTTAGGTTTTCTTTTAAATTCAATTGCCGTTGTTTCTTTAGTTTTTATTTCCACCGTATATTGTTTTTATTTGTTTTGGAGTACTTCTTTTTTCTTTACATTATCAAATTGATTTTAATCTTATCTTTTTTATTCACTCATTAATTAATCATTACTTTTACAAATGAAAACTACTATGCCTGACTTCGCAAACAACCGCCTCTTAGAAAAGTTTTTGCATAGTATATTGGTAATGGAAATCACTAATTAAAACCTTTTAAGGCTACTTGTATTTTTATTAGTTATCGTTTTTGGCACTTCTTTGAATTGAATATTCTAGTATATTAATTGTATTTTTGCCAGAACGATCCTTTGTGTTTTGTTCTGATCAATCCTATTAAGCTCAATTTTATTGAACATCTATTAATCTACTACGTTTCATTTGTTTCAGCTCTTTCTATCTACTGCGGCAATGAAATTTTAGACTTGTTCAATAAACCTATTTCTTCTATAAATGTTTTTGATTTTAGATTATAGGACCGGTTTACTATCTCAAATTTGTTGTTAAAAATATGAAAGATTGTTTATTCTAATATAAATTTGCAAGAAGTTAGTCAATATGTTTTAATTGTCGATGGTTTTGATCATAAATTGTTAACTGAATTTCACTTTAAGTACAAACATATTGTTGTTTTATGCGTGAATATAACTAGATTTCACTGAGATTTTATATTGTTAAATTCCTACTGTGGATAGAATGATGATTTTCATAATTCTTTGATTAGAGACTTCCCCTTCTGTAACCTTTGTTGTTGAATGAATAAAAAAATGAGAGGCAGCAAAAAACGAAACATATCCTATAACCTAAAAAAAAATATAGATATAAACTGATAATATCCTTAGCTATTCACCAGCTCATTCACTACTTCTCCACTATACATTGAACTTGAAAGCATCACTAAATCCAAAACATAACTAAAAGTCATTATGGCATTCTTATCAACATGGTCTTGAAATACAAGACGTGCAGAAACTTCATCATTACTGGAATTGTAGATGAAAGCTTTCATCAAATCCCAGTACTCAGGTAGAAAACCCATACAGTGCCAATTGATGAATACCACAGCTAAATTCTCTCTTACGATAATATTGTTATAGCTCAATTCTCCATGAGAAAGACAGATTTTGCTGTCAGTAGGCAAAACCTCATATATCAATCTATTTGACCTTTTGCTGGTTTGAACCATTGACGAGATATGTTTGTTTAGCTCTTTTTCCGATTTAAATCTCATTTGTTCAAACAATGGGTCGTCAATAACAGTATTATTTATTCCACATATTTCGTTTAATGTTTCTTTTCTTAGTTTATTCAACTCATTTAGAATATTATCTGTAACAATCTGTTTCTGCTCTTCACTCAATTCTGGCCATATATCACACAACGTCTTTCCAGGAATATACTCCATTTCAATGTAGAACTTGGAGTTCTTTGTGTAATAGTCATAGATCTTGGGACAAGATACTTTGTTTTGCACGTATTCTAAATTACGTGCTTCTTGGAGAGAAGTGCATTTAATTACTCTGTCACCAACAATTTTTATATCCTTCATGGCAGTTTCTTCTACTTTCTTGTTTCCAAGAAAACAGGCAAGAAATAGAGTGAAGCAATTTGTGTACTTATACAGGAAATCATCACATTGATACGAAAGATGCAGTTCCCTCCAAAACCACAGTGGCGGTAAATTAGGGTTTGTAAGCACAGGGTTTGTTTCGGCCAAAGACAAACTTGATGTCACGTGTGCCGGTCTACTTGATTCAAACCTGTAACCGAAAATATCGTTGGAGCGTTGTAGTTGGTGACGATAAAGCATTTCACAGTCTTGAGTTGATAATTGACCGTCCTATTTGGTGTATTCAA